>NC_134037.1:211127646-211454604 GCF_965140245.1 Athene noctua | reverse complement strand
GAACATAAAGGAATTGAAAGGAACAATCTTAAAGTTTTTGTAAATCACACCACAGATTTCAGGAAGAATTTTTATTCCAAAACCATGTCTCTGTCTAAAATGTGGTGATATTATTGTGAATTATAATCTAGACACAACAGAAAAAATTAGAATATGGCAGGTGCAATGTGCTAAACAATTTTGTCTATAATCCATTTGAATTAAATCTATGTGGCCAAAATGCAAAGCCCATCTGTTTAATATAGCTTTCCCACAAATGAATAAATAAAAAAAATAACCCAGACAAATAAACAAAGAAAATTCCATACTCCTGTTTGGAAAAGGGGAAAATTCAATCCTATGGTAGGCCATTTATTAGAATTTATGTAAGCTATGTGAGACACTCTTGGAGGTCATTGTGAGGCTCAGAGGAAAAACAAAGCAAACAAAGCAACCAGAACCAGAACAAAATCAAAACTTCTGCAATCGTTATGTCCTTTTCCCCCTTTGATTTCCAATATTGGCAGAACATTTTTATCCTGTCCACTGCATAAAGAGCAAGCATAGTCTGCAGTCTTCTTTTGCATTTTTATTTTGTAGAGTAGATTATATTTTTTATAGTCTTTCAGTCTCTTTGAATCCATTCTGATTAATAAAATTTCACAGTATTTCACACATTCTGGATTAATATATATGAACAGCAGTCAATCTATTCTTAGGATAAAGCAAAATAACTTTAGGTAATAATACTAGCACTGCAGGGCCAAAATGAAGGTAATCATAGCAATGAGTAAGCCGTAGAAAAACTTAATCCTGTTCTGGGCAAGCTAAGCTTCTGACTATTAACTGGGGCATCATCGGAGTTGCTACTTAGGTAGCATACTTTCTGGAATTTTACTGCTTATATTAAAATCCTTCCAAGAGATTTAATAACTTAGTAGTGTCTAAGGTGGCGTAGCATCAAATTATTAAGAAAGAGGCAAACTCAGAAATTCCATTGTATGGCTTCTGACTACATTTTGTATGTAGTTCTTAATTTGAAAAACTTTGGTGTCTAATTCTAGTCTACATTCTTTTATAAATCTCAGCTTTTGTAACAGTTAAGATTCTTTCAACATCCGAGCCCATTTTTGCCTTGACCAACTGTGAGTAATGATTTCCAGATTTAGCTGTATTTACGTAATAATTCTAAAGGTTATTGTCTTGGAGACAATCACATGAATGCCATTAAGTAACAAAAGAATTTCTGAAGCAGCATATTAAGTGATACAGTCATAAGAATTAACTGTATAATCATAGTCTTAATTTCTTTGTCTAAAAAAATGTGGTGAAACCAATAGAATCATATCTCTCTTTTCCATGATCTCCCTAAAAAAACTTATCCTTTTCTTATTGTTTTTGCTGTTACAGCTAAGATTATTTCATGGAGTTTAGCACTCAATATCTGCAACTGTATGTGCCAATGCAAACATCACCTCTCTTTGCTCTTCACACCTTACTTCCCACTTCTCCAAACTGTCTAAATTTCATAGTTAAATTTCCTCCTCCTCTCCTTCCTTTTATCTCAGTCAGCTACTTCCTACCCTTAATCCCTTCTCCCTTTTCTGTATCAAATTCAGGTTTCTTTTTCCCACATGCCAACATCTCCATCATTCTAGATCTACACTTTACTTTTAACCCTAACGTATTTCCATTTCTTGCCCTATTTCTTCTGCTATAAGCATCCACAAATTTGTATAGTAGTCCTAATCTAATTCTCAGTTGCCCACTTTGAACAGCTTTTCATGTTCTGTCTTTCCCCCTACATATATTTTTTAAATAGCTGCCTTTTCAAAACAACCATTTTTTTAATCCTGTGTTCAGGTGGGTCTTTTTCCTTCGGTGCTGTTGTCTCTCATTTAACTTTATATCTTCTCATTGTTGGGGGTTTTTTTGTGGTTTTTTTTTTTGTTTGTTTGTTTGTTTTTGTTTTTTTTTTTTTTTGTAGAGCTAGAATAATTTAAAATGTCACTTTTGATAACAGTTAAAAATTCATGGTCAGCAATGTAAACATGTGTCATGTAAATATACTGTCTCTCAGCAGTGCTGCTCTAAACATTATTCTAGCATAACATACTGTTTGTCTGTAGAACCCAGGCAGTTGATTTTCTCACTGATTTCCACCATACCAGTGTAACAGTGAAAGACATTTAGGAAATAATATTAAGCTTTCTTTGAAGGCCAGAACTTTAGTTTGACATGAGTGACATGTTTAGAACAGAAATAAAATTTGTCATTAGCATTATAGACCATTTGCTTAAAATATGGTATTTATTATAAGGTCCAAGTGCAATTGTTAGTATGGTATTTAAAGAAAACACTGTTTTCTCTTCTGCTTAGGATCTTTCTTTGCATAATTCATTTCTCTGAAGACGTAATGAACTATATACCTTCTACTTTGTCACATGGACTTCTTTTCCCCAGAGTACAAAATTAGAAGCTATAAAATGTCAAACAAATAATTTTATTTTTTCACTGAATTTTTAAGTAAATTCATTTCCCTCACTTTATCTCTTTTTACAAGATTTAAGTGTAAGTAAATTATTACTGGCTTACAGAAATAAAGCATAGAATGTGAGTTTGATAAAAGCCATTTTAAATTTGAATGTAGACCATTTAAATGAAGAAAATCTCACAAATGCTCTGTATTTTCGGACCTAAACATATCTATCCTCTTCACATTTTTAAGGTAATTTCCTTTTTCTCTTTTATCTATCCTTTTTGCTTCCATTGTCCATATTGAAATGTGTAGAGTTCCTCTCACACAATTAAGACCCAAGGCAGATATGATTTGATTGCTAGTGATTTAGAAGAGCTATGGGGAAGCTGGCTAGCACGGTAAGAAGTGGCTTACTGGGAGAGGTTTTTCTGGTCTTTATTTTCACTGGAAATAAAAAGCTAATGTAGCATCAGCCAGTTATGACATTAACAGCTGTACACTTGACTGCATACACACTGTCATGCTGTGAAGGGCAGAAAACGTACACACCACATGTAACATCCCTAGTTCTTTAGTAAGCTCATGTGTGCCTTCAAAGGTTCTGCTTTAGCACTGCTCTATCCACCAACAAAATAAGAGCTCTGTGACTCAGTAGCACACCAGAACCCCATCTACACATCCCAAAAAAATCATACATTCTGATACTTAAGAATTCTATATATACATACTGAATTAAGATGTGTATCTTCTGTTAGTCTGGTCTTTGTGAAGTTTATTTTGAAAAGCTTATAATTTGTACTTTGAATTACAAGAGAAAAAGAACTAAAATTGATCATGCTCAGCGTTATGCTCAGTTGAAATATCTGCAAAAATAACAACTGAGATACTTGTAGTGACATATCTTATTCAGTATGTTCAGCAGAAAGGAGAAAAATTTTGCATAACTCATAAGGAGATTTGGAGACTTAGAAAGCTTGTTACTTTATCAGTCAGATTTTGAACTGTAGAAGGAAAGTTTGTCCATTTTTCTCTTTCTGCCTTAAAACCTGACAAAACTATACAACACAAAGAAGGTTTTTATACGTAATAATATGAGAAGTATCTGCAAAATATACTGCAAATGGCAAACTTGGTTTATAGGACTGGATGTCATTTTTATATTCACTAAGTCTTAGTTTTACTAGACATGCAATCTTTCTAACATATAAAAGTCTGCAGGGGTGTCTGAGGATATATATCAACACTAAGTAGCTGTAACACTTTATGGTACTATAAATGTAAAAGCAGTACTATTACATTTGATGAGAGTTATTTGCTTTTGTACGGCAATGACTACACAAGAATTAAATAACATTGAGAGAATGAACAGAGTGGATGTACAACAAAATACAGTAAACTTGATTTATTCTGTGAAAGTATAAAATGAACACCTGAGGACTGTTTATATTCTTCACTTTGCTTGTATTAGGTATGTCCACACTACTGAACTTGAATAACATCTACACTTGGCCTCATCTCATGTTGTATGGACTATATCAGGTATCTTGTGGCAAGTGAGATAATCCAGTATAAGTAAAGGTCATAATAAGATCTTGGCATAAGTTTTTTGAGGGTATTTGTTTGATTTAACATCATTGAGAAGATCTAGGGTTTATGTGTAGTACTTCTGTGTGCTTTGTCAAAGTATATATATACATGAAAATAATATCCATTTGACTTTTCAACACCCTAAGTCACCACCGTGAGCTTCATATCCATATTGCATACCAGGTCATACCACTTGAGACTGTACAAATTCTGAGAAAAAGTATTTGAAATTCCTACATCTCTTCCATAAGATCTCTGTCTAAGACGTACCAAATTTCATTGCTGCTCTGAAACACCTCTGCAACCTGTATTTTCTTTTATAAGTAGGGGCCTCTAAGAAAGACATCCTGACTTAATTTTAACCTGTAATCCACTCCACAACTCTATACTAACCCTTGGTCAGGTACATATCCCCCTGTTCTAATGCCCCAAAATTTATTCCCTCACCAAATATGAATCTAAATTTCTAACTGCATCCTTTCTCTTGGCGAAACTTTAATTAGTCCTGTACCTTTCCTAGACCAACTTATAACTGAAACTGAAGAATTCCTCCAAAATGAACTGGAAGATTGCCTTCAGAGACTTGATTATCATATCTTTACAATCTCTTCCCAAAGCTGGGCCCATTACCTTGACTACATTTCCCTAAAAAATTGAAGAAGCATAACCTGGATAAATAATCTGCCAATTGTATTTGCACATGTAGAGAGGTGGTTGAATCATTATATGCCATCTTATATTCACAGGTGCTTTATTGTCCACCAAATACCAACTTTCAGACGATCTGGGTTGACAGTACAGTAGTTCTGTAAACTTTTCAAATCTTCTGAACAAATATGTTGTTAAAATGTTGTTTCCTCTTTTTTTTTATGCACCCTTAATTACATTTACATAGCTGGTTTTTGTTTTATATCTCTTTAATTCTTGCACATACTTGTGTTACTTTGCTTTTTTTAAGAACTCTACAAATTGCCAGAGGAAATATTATTTTCCAAACAAATATCCTTGCACTATATTTCACATCTTATATAAAACATGGGTGTTTTATTACCCTAATAACAATTATTATTTCCTGAAGTGCTAAGCAGCTTGTTTTTTCCAGTACTAGGGCAGCATAAGAAAGGCATCAACATACCTTGTATACTTCATGTATTTTCTTCACGACCACATGAACTTGACACTACAAGTCTGACAATGTTGTAGCGATGCTGATAGCAAGTATGAGTGTCATGCAGCAAAAAATATCTACACAAAAGTTAGGCATGCTTTACGGATTGCTGCCAAATGGATCTTAGAACTAAATTGTCTCTATGATCTCTGAGCCTACAGCCATACAATTTGTTCCATCCAGAAATGGATATGAAAACCAAGGAGCAACTAACCTTCTTAGTAAGCTGTAAAAAAGTCCGGGAAGTTTTTGCTTTCATTTTCTTCTTACCTTAGTAATGTTAGTTTATCATCCCTCTTGGTATTCCAGCATAGGAATTTTTCTTTCTGCTATTTTTCTTCAGTTGTAATTCTTGGATACTCTGAAATACTTTAACATACTTCTATTCTACTCTGAATCTTTACTGCACTGTCTCTCAGTTATGTGATACATGGCTTTAATAACATTTAAAAGGATTGTATTAAATTTCTATTCTTAAAAATATAGACTAATATAATACCAAATTATTATTTTTTATTTCTTGTATTCCTAATACCCATTCAAAATTCCATACTTAGAATCACCTTCCTTACTTGTTATTTTGGTCTCTGAACCAATGGCTCCTCATTTCCTACCTCACCAAATTCAGGCTTTTTGTTTTTATCACTGAAATTATTCATGATAGCTTCGCTCTATCTAAGTTTTAATTTTCCTGTCAATTGTGTCATACCCCATAAATTTGTTCTGCCAGTGATACTAACTTCAAACTGTGTTTTTCACACCACCTTCTTTAACCTATCTTAAGTATAAAATCTAATTCTTGTCCCTAATTCCCTCCCTTATGTTCTGTCTACTAACAAATTTCTTCATATCAAGCAAAAATAATCATTTCTACTGAAAGGTCTTTAAACGTGTAACCAACAAACAGTATACATGTTCTGCTAACCGTGGTTCTGATTTATCTAACATACACAATAAATGTTTTCAGTCTGACAACAGAAAATGTAGCACACCTAGAAGCTGCGTTGTACACATTATTTTTTATATAGCAGCTATTGTTACTATCAGTTTGGTCAATTAGGATATTGTGAATACAAATCATTCATCTGTCAAAGTAATTAATGGTAAAGCAGGTGTTTCAGACTTCTTTGGTATAGTGTAAGAAACTATTGACTCTGCAATATCTATTTTGTGGACTGAGCACTGCCACAGGTTGCCCAGAGAGGTTGTTGGAGACACGCAGAAGTGGTATCTTGGAGATACATGATCCATGGAAACCAGCTGTAGGTGGCCCTGCTTGAGCTGGAGGGCTGGACTTTCAAAAGTCCCTTCCACCCTCAATCATTCTGTGATTCTGTGGATGGACATGTGTGCCAAGGAAGTAGACATATAGGTATGTAGATGGAGACTGATTAAAACATAGAAATAAGCGGCACAGTGGCTTGGCATAATGAAATATATTTAAAATTCCTCAGTTTTTGATTTCTGAAACCTCTTGAAGGACCCCTTTGATGCCTGTAAGATGAATGTGCCTTGATGATAGACTCTGATAAGCCCATCTCTTTTTACTAACTGTGGAAGGATAAAAGTAGACAAAATACCTAAACTTTAAATGACTGAATTTAAATTAGACAAATGACACCTAAAGTGTTTAAGTTAGCTGAGCTTCTTCATTTTGCCATGTCAGAAGCTATGTCATTCTGGACAGGAGGAAAAGTATACATAAAGCCCGGTTGCCATCCCCATAGCCTCGATGACTGCAAGAACTGTTCTGCTCCCAGTAACGTGGAGGAAGTGTTTGCAGGATAGCATCAGCATTACCTGCTAATGTAAAACCTGTTGACAGTTATGTCTTCATCCTGTTGATTGGTGGTGAATTCAGAGCTTCCAACATTTTCTTCACTTTGGAAGAAATCTGCATGATGTGAAATAACTGACAGTTCTTAAAGATGCATAAAGTAAATGAGAATATGATTATCTGAATAGGTAATCAATAAAATTACCTAGATAAGATGAACAACTGAAAGTTTAAAAGCAAAGAGAATGTACAATGAATGAGTATGGGGTTTTCTTCTCACTGATTTAATCTTCATGCCATTAATTTCAAATTAATAAAGTATTTGAGGCTTTAGAGTGTTTGTACAAGTTTGTTTTTAATTAGGTCAGCAATTTCAGATGGAATCTAAAGAAAATGTAGTTGTCTTAGTGTAATTCAGTGTGATTTCAACTGGGTGGCAGTTTAATAATCAGTAATTTACAGTATGTACTAATATACAATACAAAATGTCATTGTACTGGCAGGCCAAATTTAATTTACTTTTCCTGCATAACCAGTATTATGAATGTCATTAAGTTTACCTTCAGTTATTTGGCAAAGTTATTCATATTTTCCATTTGTTCTGTTGTCCCTTCTTTCTTCATAAAATCTTTTTCTTATGTTAAAACATCTTTTATTGCCTAATTTGTTCATCAGATCCACACTGCATTAAAAACCTAAAAAGGAAACCTAATCCAACTACTGTGAAAGTCTTCCAAACAAAATTAAATACATTGATTTAGGCATAGTTAGACTTGGGGCCAGATAGCTCTGTAATTTTACAACTAGACAAGATGTTATCAGCAGAATTGTTAAACATGAGAATGTTGACAAAAGAGGAATCTTCAGTACTAAACAAATTTGAAGACTGATGTCTGTCTAATCGGAGAAGTTATTTATAAGGAATGGCTCTAGATTTGAGCCACAGAGATCATAGAATCATAGAATGGTTTGGGTTGGAATGGACCTTAAAGATACAGTTCCAACTCCCCTGCCATGGGGAGGGGCACCTTCCACTAGCCCAGGTTGCTCAAAGCCGCGTCCAACCTGGCCTTGAACACTGCCAGGGAGGGGGCAGCCACAACCTCTCTCGGCAACCTGTTCCAATGTCTCAACACCCTCACCATGACAAACTTCCTTGCATCTAGCATCTAATCTAAATCCACCGTCTTTCAGTTTAAACCCATTAAGCCGTACCACTACATGCCCTTGTAAAAAGTCCCTCTTCAGCTTTCTTTTAGGCTCCCTTTAGGTATTGGAAGGCTGCTATATGGTCTCCCTGGATCTGTCTCTTCTTTAGGCTGAAAAACATCAACTGTCATCATAAGTGAGGTGATCTAGCCCTCTAGTCATTTTCATGGCCCTGCTCTCGTCTTTCTCCAACAGGTCCTTGTCCTTCTTATATTGGGATCCCCAGATCTGTATGCGGTACTCCAGGTGGGGTCTCATGAGAGCAGAGTAGAGGGGGAGAATCACCTCCCTTGACCTGCTGGTCACCTTTCTCTTGGTGCAGCCCAGGATATGGTTGGTTTTCTGGGCTGCCAGTGCCATTGCTGGGTCACACTGAGCTTCTCGTCAACTGTTGCAGAGACACGGAATTAAATTTGGACAGGTGATAAATTTAACAAGATTTATTTTTTATCAAAATCGATTTAGAACTCTGATAATATTAGCAAACCATAAATTCAATTATGCAAGAGGGGTTAATTACTGATCAATCAACTTAAGAATTCTTAAACTTTAGGAACGATGACCCAAAATCTGCATATCACTCACCTAGAACACGAGAGCTCTCAACTTCAAGGCATTTCCTTAGGAGGCACCCCAGCCTAGAAGGAGAGTCGCCAACTGCAGACCTGCTGCTCCTAGGAGGACTGGCTCTATTTACCCTCTGTCCAGGCTCCATTTATACCCTAGTCCAATCTGATCTGTGGTTATATATGGTTAGTGGTCTAGAATCTTCTCTCAATTAGGATTTTTGTTGTCTGAAGACCTTCTCTATTGACTGAAAGATGCTACCTTTTCATCAAGATGCATAAGTGATGGCTGTCACTGACCGAAGTGTGTACATGACCATAGTCACCATGCAGGTTGGGCAGCATGACCCCCAAACTGCAGCTTCTAGTTTTAACTCTTTCCTTTCAGCAGTCAAGAAATTTCAGCCTCTATCAGGGCAGGTGCACCTGCAACATCAACCAACACCTCCAAGATATTCTCCTCAGGGCTGCTCTCAATCCCCTCATCACCCAGACTGTATTTGTACATGGGATTACCTTAATCCATGTGCATGGCCTTGCACTTACTTTGTTGAACTTCATAAAGTTCACATGGTCCCACTTCTCAAGCCTGTCAAGGTCCCTCTGGATGGCACATCCCTTCCCTCCAGCATATAGACCACACCACGCATCTTGGTGTGATCAGTAAACATGCTGAGGGTGCACTCAATCCCTCTGTCTGTGTTGCCAACAAAGATGTTAAAGAACACTGGTCATTATACCAACCCCCGAGGAATGTAATTTGTTACTCATATCTCCTCAGACATCATACCATCAGTATGTCCATGTCTTTCAGACTGGGAAGCCCAGCACTGGACACCGTACCCCAGATGTGGTCTCACCAGTTCTGAGCAGAGAGGAAGGATCATCTCTGTCAACCTGTGACTGTGTTTCTCCTCATGTTGCCTGGTCCATTGATCTTTGCAACCATGACACACAGCTGAAGCATTTTCTGAAAAAAAAGGGCAAAATTTTAGCCTCCCCCCCCCGACCCCACCCCCTCCCCCCCCAACCAGAAGCTATTAATCTGTCAACCTCTGGCAGTAATGAATATAATTTAAACTATTTTACATCTTCAATCTTCTTTTCTGGCAGTCCTTGGAGTCTTATCCAACTACTGATGCTATCCAAAGTCTCATTATTGACTTCAGTGGGAGCTAAACATAGAGACTATATGTAGGTCTATGTTTGATAATATTCAGTAAAGAAAAATTCTGAATATAATGTAATAGTATGAGTTGTGGGCACAAATATCATAGTGAAATACGACCACTCACCAGGTAAAAAAAGAAACATAATTTTGAACAGCAAAATATGTGATTAAAATGTACAATGAATAAGGCAGAAAAGGAGCAAAAATGGACTTCAACAATTTTGAAAATTTAAATGAATAAATATATTTGTATATTCATTACAATTTTCCTTCGATATCATTACTTCATATGGTCCTAATATGGAAGATCTAAAATAAGTATTTTTTTAAAAAAAGCTTTGTTTCATGAAATAGAAGTAGATATGCAGAAGCAGCAGAGATATGACACTATTTGAGACCATCTTTCTGCTGGAAATATTTGAAGGAAAACCTGAATATTAATATGCGATATATTTTGGTTTTCAGAACCTCACCATTCTGAAATTTTCATCATTATACAGTTTCCCTGAAATCAATGATGCAAACACCTAATTACAGCTGGATGACCATGAGAAGATAAATATCTACTTCATGGTTTCTCCTTAGATCCATATGTATTTTGATGAATCACAGAGTCCTTATTTAGACAGAAAAAAAAGATTGTTACCGTATGCTCACCAACTGGTATTTTTCAAAATATAATGTGAATGTTAATATTTGAAATATTGATTAATTAGAAGCCAAGGTTTTAAAAGAGGCATTTTATTTTAAAGACCCTATTTAAAACAATGACTTAAATATCTGGTTAAGATTCCAATGGGGAAATAATTCATTGTTCTGAAATAATTGCCAAACATCCCCAGATCATCACTGCAGAGAGAAAGGTACTTCCGAAGATCCACATCTCACCTTAATTGAATAATGCACTTCTCATTTGTTTGACTCTTTCTGTCTCCCCACAACACACACAGCTCAAAAGAGAGTGGAGAAGGGCATAACCCAGATTAATGAATGTTTTAGGTCAAGGAGTCTGGTACCTATGTCACCAGTTCCTTGGGGAAATGCCGTAATTGATAGATTTCTGTGCAACTTATTAGGCACGGACACTTCCAATGATGTCACTATTTACTAATGCTGGAACCACTTTTTGTACTTCGGAATTTTTTTAGGAGAACCTAATTTCACCCTAATGCTGATGGCAACAAAGCTGTAGGCAGATAGATAGATAATCATCATCTCAGAACAAGTGTTTCTGAACACTGAACTTGTGAACTTCAGTTTATATACCGACAGAATTTGAGGCTTGGAAGTTATGTTCTTAATAGATTAAGGAATCTGCAATGGCTATTCAACTGTAAAGACATAAAAGGTTTCTTGCAGTCAATGATGGTGGATTTTTTTATTCCAACTCCTTATTTATGGTAGGATTTAGGTGGGCTGAATATATTTTAATGAATTTTAGTTAATAATACTTAAAGTTCAGATTTGTTAAGACTTTTATATTGTTAAATTTTACTTAGCTCAAATTATCTTAGCACACTGTATCTAATCTTATTTGCACCTTAAATTCTACTCTAGCCTGTGTATTAACTGGTAGTTTTTATTAGCTCTTAAGCCTCATAGTCCTGTTGTGGTTTCCAGTTACGCACTTTTACATACTCTCACCACTGTAAGTTCTTTCACAGTGCCTCAGATCTACTTGTTAGAAAGAGTAAAGAGGAAGAAAGGGGTGGGGGAGTGAATTTAAGAGAAATTGAGATATATAGGGTAATATTATTTCAGTCTGTGATATCACTCCATATTCTGAAACATGGTGAATATTTAAAAAAAAAAAAAAAAGGATAAAAATAAAATGTAGTCTAGCTATTCTTTATCTGAAAAGAGATCAAACTATTCAGTCCTCACTTTCTATACATACATTGCAAGTGTTTATGGATGTGTTAATGTGTGGGAGTATGTGTGTTTATATAAATATATGTATGTATTTATGTATATATGTATGCATGAGAGATGCCAAGTTGAATCTCCTTGGTGAACAAAAATTAGTTCTGCTATGAATAAAAGGAGGAACAGGAGGAATGTATTGAGAAGATGGAGAACATGGGAAGATTGCTACTGAGGTTTGAAAATCATGACATGAAGGGGTTAAATTTTCACTAGCCAAGCAGAGGGGAACATACTATTAGCATTTAAAGGCATACAGGGTGTTAATTTGGCTTCTAAAGGGAATTTTTCGGAATATATGAGAACTTTGCAGAAGTGCATCAGCCTTTTTTCTTTTTTTTTTTTTTTTTTGTACACTACAGTAATAGTAATAATGGCATTAAAAGCTCTACTCTCTCAGTATATCGGGTTTAAAATCTCATAGAGGCAGAGATATTAAGCTGATGGCATAAATGGGGAAAGAAAAAGTTAAAAAAGAGAAGTTCACAAAATGTGTTATGTATCTAAATAGGAAAAATACAAGACTGATTTCATAATGCTGTGGCACTGAGAAGGCCATCTTAGCATTTATCCTCTTTTTCAGTATTGCCTTGGAATGGTATTTTATTTATAAGCCTTTCATCTGTATATGTGTTATTTTTTGTTAGTAAGTCTCTTTCACTGCCTCTCTCAGACGTATTTTGTTGCTGTATCTGATTTCACACATAGAAGTAACAGAGCATCTGGGACACAGGGAGAGAAACACAGCTCCTTGGACAACGGGATGCCTACCTTTAAGAAATATGACATTTACTACGTGACTGTGTGACTGACAAAGTAACATGTCACTCGGTGAATCCTTGACAGTTGACACATATAAAAGTGCTGTTATGTAACACAGATTTGTATGGTTTATTCTGATGAAACATTTCACACTAAACCCAACAATTTTTAATCAAACAATTCACACTCCTTCAAAGATATGTAGTAATTTTGAGAAGAAGGCAGTACTAGTCCTCTTTTACATCACTTGTGTGTGAACTTCCAAATTATTTATTTTTAATTTATTTTTAATCACTGGCATGTGGTGTTGGAGAAATACCTCCATTTCAACAGAAATCTGAAAGATCACTGAAAATGTATTTTTTTACCTCTAGTCCATGTTCTTTAGGACGAGGTCAGGCATTTAGCCACACAAGCATCTTCCCTAAATCCATGTCAATATCATATTACTTTTCACTTAAAGAATGTCAAAAGCTAGTGTAAACAAAAACAATCCATCTACTGGCTTTATGTCAGCTGAAACAAGTAACATCTTCTAGAAATAAAAATTTGTTTCAAAAACTTTATGATGGCAGGTTGTAATCATATTTATTGAAAATTTTTAGTCAGGAAAAAATCTTTCAGGAAATAAATTAACATATTCTCAATTTTAATCATATACTTATGTTCTAACATACCTGAAGAACACTTTCATTCATTTTTTCCCTGTTAATGGACTTGTTTATTATTAGAAACAATATTTAATCTTGGATTCTGACAATGGCTTTTCATGCTTCCATATGTTGTGTTAAAAATGTAAAAGTGTACTCATACTGAGAACATGTTACCAATCTTCATATAATTACCAAAATGCAACCTAGCTGGTAGTAGAACAGGAATTGAGCTACCATGTTGGTTAGTTTTGTATGCTATTTAGTTCCTCAGTCATCTGGTGTTTCAGCATCAAAAGTAGATCAAGTTTGAGATACCATTTGGGAGTTACACTTGAGTTACTACTTTTTTGTTTTCTCATTACATCAGTAAACTTAACTACTTAAAAAAGGAAAAATGTAGACTTCTGAAGATCAGTGAGCAACAGACCATCTGTTTCACTTTTGTTTTATTACTAATCATGCATAGAGATGAGAAAAATGCAACACATGCCAGTATTACTCAATCTATTCAGAAAGAAAAAGAATAATTCGCGATTAAATAAGCACCTTTGTTGATCCTTCACTCATTGGAGCAATTTCCTTAGTGCTGTCCAATATCCAGATTAAGAAAAAGGATTTTAGAATGTGTGTTTTATTACTGATGAACAAAGTAGGAAAATTTTGATGTTGATATCCAAGGCTATAATCATGTTATTCCTCAAGAATGTTGACTAGAAGTCCACTCCTTTTTACTTTTTTCTGGTTCTCTGATATCACACTCTATAAATTTATATTGTTAAAGATAATAAAAGCAATTTCAGTTTATGTTTGTAAGCATATTTAAATACTCCTAAAGTAACACTACTGCTTGCCAAGAAGACCTTAGAATATTTTAAAATACTTTTAAACTCATCTTTGTCTCCTAGAATTTTATCAATTAAGCCATATACCATCCATTGAAGTTCAAGGTTGTCTGCAAGCTAAAAAATGCAGTGGTCTTATGTCAATATTTGAAAATATATCAGTGAAATTATTCAATATTTCATAGCGTAATCTGCACTGTTAATTAAACTTTACAGCTGCTTGCACCACATGTAGAATTTAAATATTTAAACATCAAAAACCACCCCAAAAACACACAAAGAAACTTTCCCAAAGGTATAAAAATGTTTTATTTATATAAATATGAAGTTAAATTAAAGGTGGATGAACCAATTTGTGGCTAGTATGAATATCCCTATAAATTGCAAGCAGGGTTAAATCCTTAAAGGGAGTATGTATACTGTTAGAAAATAAGAAAAATTTTCTTCATTGCAAAGGAAACTATTTATCTTGTTCAAAGTTCTGTTTTTCTCCTCTTTATTTATGTTTCCCTTGGCACAGATTCAATATATTACGTGGAACTCAGGCACCTAAATACAGAATTAGGTTCCAGAAAATCTCTATGAAAATAAGCAGCACTTGTTTGACTTTGAAGTCCTCTGGGAACAAGAATTGTGCTTCTGTGCCTGTGTGCAACTTCCCTGTTTTGAATATTTCAAATCCTTTTTCTCTCCTAAATTATAATGATCTCCAGTGATCCAATGTTCAGTTGATCTCCCAGTATACACACACATAGAGTAAGAATTATAACCTCCAATAGTTATAGACTCTTGCTTTTAAAACATCTGTTGATGACTCCTGCTCTTTTTATGAAATTGCTTCATGCTCTTACAGAGTGAGAGAGCTGTAAGAGTCCAAATTTGCATAACATTATTCCATAATTATCAGCCTGTGAACTTTTCTGGGATTATGTCATTCTTCATTTCTGTTGTAGCTATGGAACATTCAAGAAGAAATTCAAAATATCTCATGCCAAAAAACAGTACAGAGATAAGGACCTGTCTCTATAATGCAGGAATTAAACCTACAAACAGCAAAGAGCAGATCCTTACTTTCAGTCACTGCTTCCAGGATACTTAATAGATATTTATTTTATATGCTCATAATTAGTATAGTGCAGGATATAATTTATTTCCTTATATATTTTTATAAATTTCACTGTGCCAACATCTTCAGCTTTACACCTAATAGATCTTTTCAACATATTACTATGTATTTTCTGTGTCCTTCTAAAGATAGAGCTGCAGTGCTCTCCAGTAGAAATTTATATCTTGAGTATACCAGATACATAAGAACAGATACAGAAAAGGTCATTGGATATATCTGGTGTCTCAGTTCATGTGGAAAAGGACTAGCTCATGCTCTGTCTGAAGAATAATTTTAGCGCAGGCATGCAACTGATATTGTGGGACCATCTAGAAATAGGTACATACTAGCAATAATACATAATTTCTTAATCATAAATAGGGCTGGCCATGAGACAAAATCTAGGTATCCAGCTCTGTCAAAAGAGAAGCATTTGAGTTTTGTGTATAACTGCAGTTTCATATTCCTAGGCCTTGGATTCATCCCGACAATTTGAAAAGCAGATAGTAGCTAATGGGAAAAGACAAACATTTCCAGAGAGCAGTTGGACCCACATGAGATTATCCTAGGTAGGAATATTAAAGTCAAATTCAGGTACTTAGTTTAGGTGGCTATTCTGAAAAAGTATTCAGGTTCAGAATTCTGAATACAGATAAACTAAATTATGTTCATGGACAATTACATATTCCCCCTGTTATTCAAATTTAACTAAATCCTTAAGTCATATATTCTCTGAGTTTTAAGTAGTTCCATCTGGCAGAACAGATAGTGAGAATAACTTTATTTTACTTTATTGCTTTAGTTCTCAAGTGTTTGATATTTTACACTTGGATTTTGATTTTTAGAAGTGCACCACTTGCAGAACCTATCCTGAAACTCTTCTTTTAGAATCAAATTGCTGATTTGGGTTCCTATTAGGATCTTAAATCAATAATTGTTAAACATTAAATCTGTAATTACAGATCATTTGTTTAGATGTAAGTATAGCTATTTCCACTAAGATTAAAGTCCAGGCTAGATGTGCCTGACTGGATGATCACTGCTAAAACAATCGCATGATTCTGAGACTCAGAATGCTGATAGCACCTTTCACAACTAGGATGATTAAATTAAGGTAGATAAGTACAGGTTTGAGTCCAAGATTTTCAAAGACATCTCTTTGGCTGTTTACACTGTTGCCTATCTGAGGGGCTTCAACAAAGTGTTTTCTGGATGGGGTTGTTTACTTTTTGAAGCAACAAATAATGGAAGGCTGTAAACATCACTCACCTTATAAAAATCTTGATCCTAGAAATTCAGTTGTTCTAATAATACAGATTATTCTAGTAGCACTGAGCTCTAAAAGTCCATGAAACCCTTATGTTGGACATTTTCAAATCCAAGAAAAGACATTTTTCTGATCCAAGAAAAGACATGCAAAGATCTTGCAGACATCTACGTTGTTAAATCTCTTAGATCAAGACAGAAACTGAAAGCATTTAAGTGCCTAAGTGACTAGAAGAAGATTAAACCTAAAGTTCAAGTTAATTGCAAGCAAGTTAATTGTAAACTTCAGAACCTAACTTATTACCTTCCCTCGGTCATTATCTCTTTTTTTTATACTGAAGACAAGATGCAAAGATTTGTGGAAATCTGTTGGGCTCAAAAGTCCTCAAAGTTCTATACTCTTACAAAGTATTCCTAATAGAGTTTCTGGAAAAATGTTAATATTTAATTAATATTCATTACAATACATTTTTTCCATTAAAACTTTACTTAATTAAATAGTATCTGAATTTTTTAAAAAAGAAAACAACAACAACAATAACACACACACAAAAACAAAACCAAAAAAACCCTCAGCAAACCTATCTCTACAAAGCCAAATTTTAGAGATGTTAATGGGAAGTTTGATGTCAATTCCAAAGAGGTTGGAATTTCTCCATAATACAATACTGACTTCCAATTTAATTAAAATTTAATGTTAAATTTCTGCATTTTCCACTGAATTTGTCATGCTGCCATAGAACTCCTGACAACATAAACAATGAAGGTACTTTATATAGGAAAACTGAAACCTCCTTAGTGTGTGCTATTGTAAACTGAAATGGGATTGTTACAAATAATCAGGCTGTGGGGAAGCTGAACCATTTGGCTTATCACATATCTGCTTCAGCTTTATTCTGTGCTTTCTGTTCAAATTCCTACTGTGAGCCAAATGGTTGCTGTGTCAGATCCCAGCACAAACATTTTCTCTTCAGGATACTTCAACTGCTGATCCAGAGGAATTGTTCTCTTCTCTTCCCTTACAGGCACACTGATCCCAGAGAAGAGCTGAGAGGGGAATTACTGCATGTTGAATAAAGAGCTCACTTGAGCACATGCACCAAACACAAACACAGACAGCAACCTGATCATGCTCAGTCCACAGCAAGGCCCTTCCCACTGCCACCTCACCTGGTGGGCAGGTCCAGTAATGGTGGGCAGTGATGAAACCAAAGCAGAGGCCTGCAGCACCTATCAATCGTAAATGTATAAATTATATATAAGGATATAAGGAGATATATATTATATATTTATATATATGTAATATATAAGGATATATAAGTTTATAATTATTATTAGTTTGCCTTGAAACAAAGAGAAGGCATACTAAAATAATATAACTAACAACAGCATTTAGGTGCTTTGTAATACCATGATGACAGGACCAAACATTTTGTCTAAGTATTTTACATGACTATGTAAGCAACGTGGCCACAAAAGTCAAAGAAAGATGTAGTTACATGTAGCAGACACTCAAATTAAAAAACTAAACAAAAAAAACCCAAAACAAACAAACAAAAAAACCACAAAAAAAAACCAAATCACCACCAAACTACCAGATAAACACAAGGGACTGCAGAGAGGAAGGACTTCCTGACAAGTACACAGGAAGGATGACTGGTAAAACCAAAAAGAAGATAGGCAGTTTCAGGAGCACATGAGGGTTTTCTTTTCTGGGAGTGGAGGCAATAGAATAATATTTTTTAAAAATTAGAGAAGTGAGGAAAACCAAAGAAAGAAGATGATTCTACTTAGTTTCTAACTGCTTTTGTCAAAGAGCTCTCAAGCCTGATCATCATGGCCTCTGTGACTAAGAGCCACCAACACTGAAGCCAGCTCCATGGGATTGCATCTGTAGGGTTAGTTTAGAAGGTGATTGTTAGAAGATTAGCAGTTTTGTATATGTATCAATGATGATTAATGATACATAAAAATTAACCATTAATACAAATCATGTTGTCAATGAAAGAATTCAGTAATATTTTGTTTATAAGTTTAAAACTGCTTTGATTTGTCATTTTCATTATTTCCCATCACAGTGCTAATTCTCTAATATATATATAAATACATTCAATCACAAAAATGAAACAATTATATCAATTTGTTAATTGTGAAGTATATTTATCTGCCTTTGTTTGCTGTAATTTATACCTGTTCTGAGATGTTCTTGCATTTCAAATATGACAAATCATTTACAAGCAGTAAAAAATCCACTTAAGCTTTCCATTCCCCCACCAAAAAAAATAAAATACACAAAGAAGAAGAAGAAGAAGAAGAAGAAGAAGAAGAAGAAGAAGAAGAAGAAGAAGAAGAAGAAGAAGAAGAAGAAAAGAAGAGATACAGCTGAAGGGGAAAGCACGTGTCATTTTAAGCATGCTTTCATAGCTCCACTTTTTCCAATTCTTCAGTCATAGAATCATAGAATAGTTTGGCTCAGAAAGGATCTTTAAAGGTCCTCTAGTCCGACCCCACCCTGCAATGAGCAGGGACATCTTCCACTAGATCAGGCTGCTCAGAGCCCTTTCCAACCTGGCCTTGTATGTTTCCATGGGTGGCACGGGGATGGGGCATTCTTCCTTTGGACTATCTCAGCTCATAGTTGAAACCAATGCTGCTTTATTTAAAACAGCTGTATTAAAAACTGTTTCATTTAAAGCTGATGTATTTAAGATTATTTCATTTTATATACTCAAAAGTTCTTGTCATTTTCATTTCACTGACTAAAAATGCAAGAAGTCTTTAATTCCACTGGCAGATTACAGGAAACAGGATTGTATGTGAATAAAACACCCGCAGACAAACACTAGCCATTATTTGTGCTTATGTTGGTGTTTTGCCTGAAAAGTAGAAAAGTGAATTTATCAAAAGCTCTATCCTGGCCAAGCAGAGACATAACTGAGAACGAGTGTTTAGAGAATATAATCTGTCACTTTCCTTCTGGTTGCTGTAAAGGTAGAGCTAGGTGCTGGCCATAAATAGGATGCTAACTTCTAACAACCTTTCTACAGAGTCCCATGTGAGTTTGTGAAAGATCTGCCCTGCAGTTTTCCCTGTAATTACCATTCAGCTATAAAAAATAATTTCAGGTGGCAACCCTCTGGCTGCCAAAGGCTATCAGAGGAGCATGGGTTGCATCCAGAATTCTGTGCCAGTTCAGAATTACCTCACCACTAGCGCCTAGCTGTAAACCTCTAGTGGAACTGGCTGCTTGCCTGCTTGCAGTCCTGGTGAGGAGTTTGTGTTCATAAATCCAAACGCTAGCTCTCACAGCTTGCTGGCATTAACACCTTTCAGTCAAAAATTTCATAGTCATGCTGAGTTCTTCTGAAAGTAAAATCCATATTTATGAATTTCTACATACTTGGACAGTTAAGTTTATCTCCCTGATGATGTGCCCAATTGTGGATGTCTGTCAATTTCTTAAATATTTTCTCCAAATTGACTGGATTACCGAAAGAGTCCATGGCTGGAGAATGCCTGCAGCATTTTTCAATTAAGAACTATCATGGAATTTGGGAAAATGCTGTTTCATACATGTAAAACGAGACGACTATTGAACCAGAACTTTAAGCTGTCTATGCTAACCTCCACTTATAATTAATGGGGAGGGATATATACCTTTAGGTCATGAATCACCGCGGACTAAGGTAGATGTTTAAAATAACTGATGACTTACATCTTCTTTTTTTTTTTTTTTTTTTTTTTTTCACTGACTTTAAATGGATGTGGACACAGTCTTCTGAGTTGAAGGTGCAAAGAATGCCACCCGTGCAGCTAAAAGTCTTTCCTAGGATTCTGCTGGCCACCTGATCTTTCCAACAGTGTATTATAGCTAGTCTCTGGGAACTGAATACTGGAGATTGCTACAAGGGCATGACCATCCCAGTTCATTTATACAAATCAGCCAATGGAAATTTTAGAGCTTGTTGTACTCTAGTCTAATTTATAAGCCAGTCAGAACATCTATTCATCTCTTAATTTGCACTTTTTGTGATCATCAGTTTTCTTTAATCAGATTAACTGTGAAAAAAAAAGAAACAAACAAACAAACTAATCCTATTGTTGCCTACTAAGCAGTGTTATTATTGGGAGATCATGTTTTATTTCTGCTAATAAACTTCTGGCATGACTTGGTATCAAAAACTGTTCAAGTACCTAAATGTAAATATTCCTCTGCCTTAATTTTATTTAATGTTCTGTTCTGACAGCTTCATTCAAATATATCATGTTTAGTATTTCCTGGGTAATAGTTCAGACTCAAGGCAGAGACACCCACATTTTCCATTTTGTTAAAAGGTGGGTTTGCCTGCACAAAGGCAACTTTGTCAACGTATTTCATACAGTTAAAACAAATGAACTGTATGAAATTTTATGGATCTCTTCTTTTAAATTCACGATAAATGGCATTTCATAATATTAATTAGCCCAAATAAAATACATGGAAGAGCATGTATCCCCTTAAATCTTTAAACCAGCTATAGAAGAAACATATTTTAACAAGTTACATAGATGAAAATTGAATTCTGATCCACTGATTTACTGTATGTCTGTAGGGCTCAGCATGATTTTTGAAGCCAAAGAGTTAGTTCTGAACAGTAATTCATATTAATATATTATTTTAACAGATAACAGGCTACTTCATCCATCTGACACTGCAGTAACTATTTACACAGAAAACAGATAATAGAAATAGAACAGGAAACTGGACTTTTTAGGATATTAAAATGAAGGAAAAAGTAGGAAAAGTGATAATTTAAATCAAGTATCAGCAATGCCTGTAGTAGTATTCCTTATGACAAAAGCTATGTCTGTCTTTTTTCTTTGGCTCCTAGTTACCTGCCTGCAACAGCCATGAGTGATTACAGTACCAAGGCTACTACTTTCCTTTTTTCCTGGTTTCCTATGCAATCTGTAGGGATCTACTGAAATGTGGGATGAGTTCTTAGATCACCTCACAGGGAGAATAAAACAATGTAGATGCACTTAATCAAGTGCCAGGTATGATTATGCATGCATGCTGTGAAGTCTCTGTGTCTCTTATGTGTGTCTCTTAGACTCATGTCTCAGAACATTCTCTGCTTAGGAATCTAAGGAGTCATTAGTACAAAAGAGCTTTTCTTCTGTTTCTCTTAGGCTTTTCTCTTGCAGAGTGCACATTCATTCTTCTCTTCTTCTCTCTTTTTTGGCTTTCTGAAGTCCCAGGCTAGCCAAGAAATGACCACTTCTCCTTTACCCTGTCAGAAAAGTTAGCAAACTTTGATAAATCTGTCAGCAAAGCGCATCCTTATCCTGACAGAGAATGTCTCTCTCAAGGGAACCTCTTCTTCATCAGCTTTAGTGTGTGTGCGACGGTAGGAATGGTATATATAAATGCCCAGGAAGATACCTCATTGGTGCAAAGTTTGTCTATTTTTCTTACCGAAACTTCAGCCTTGCAGTATAATTCTAAGGTGGATTTTTTTTTTTTTTCTGAAGTTAGAATATTTTTATGTGCATTCCCATCTCTGTAAATGCAGTTTATTTGTGCTACATTTTCCCCACTGCTGATACATTGTTTGAATTGCTGTCTCTGCATCAAGAAAGCATATTTCCTTATGCTATTGTGCAAAGAGAGACAGAACAGAAAAGAGGTTACCAAAGCTTCACAATTAATATTATTGAGTTTTGATCATGAATATAGAAAAAAATATTTACCTTATTTTAATCTCTAGTAAAAGCATCCTGAACTATGGCACATTCCAAGCTTGTTTTCTGTCTGACCCCCAAATCTTTGTCAATCCAGAGCTTCTGATTTACTCCCATCACCCTACTTTGGATGGCATCACTGAATACTATGCTATTTTTCCAGAATACTATGCTATCTTATTCCAGAAAAGCAGGAGTATCTATCTTAAGTATTCTGATATATGTACCTAAGTATTCAGTACATACACAATATAAAAGCCATGTTGAAATTTATTAACCTCTCAAGGTAGAGATTGAGATGTGGCTCAATTACTATCTATTTTAGCAACATTTTTTTTAACCTTTGACATCCTTAACTTAAAGGAGGATGGACAATAAATATTAAAGATATCTTCTTAACAAAACCACAAGTAACCACACCTTGCATATGTTCTCTTTCTCTAATATTATCATATTTATCCCTTCACATTGCTTATATATAGTGTTCTTCCACATTAATATTAACAACACTCTTAGGATTATTTCTATGTGTGATTAATTACAAAATTATTAGCCTGAGCATTTTGATTAAATGCTTGCAAGGTATTATAGAAGTAATTTCTTTATAAAGATATTTTCTGATTACATTGTGGCCATGAAAGGAAAATATTTTCACTTAAAATTTTTATTCATATTATTTTAATAGTTATTTTCCGTTTCCCCTTAAACAAGGAAAACAGTAACCTTTCTCAATAATAGGGCTAGATGCTAGATATAGTCTTATAATTCAGCTAATTTTGCAAGGTGTTCATAAATAACAGATCTATTTTTTCCTCTGCTTCTTTTCTTGGAAAATTAAAAAAAAAAAAAAAAAAAAAAAAGCCAAAAAAAAAAAAAGCCCCTTCCTCACTTCCACAATGGCCATTAAATGAAGGTGTTTTCAGCTATGTGTAAAAGAATTTCCTTTCTTTTATCTACTGCCAATGCATTTGCTAAGCTAACATAGTTTTCTCTTTCATACAATAAAAAATGCTTTGCCTATCCAAGACAAGAATATCTTAAATCTCTAAAACAATTAATACATGTTTTAGACATGCTTCCTGAACACATTTCACATTATATGAAAAATAATATCTGCACAGGAATAAGAGAAAGTAAGAGAAAAAGAAAGGCTACTGAGCTCAACTGAATAAACTTACCCAGTTTTTCTAGCCCTTTTCTAATTGCCCCAAAGAAACTAGCAGCCTTTTTAAATGACCTGTTCTTTGTGCAAAGCTTTAACTCTAGGATTCAGCTTCCCTGAAATTAGTCATCTGAAGATAACTCATTAGTCTAGCCTATAGTGTGCAAATTTGGAGAAGATGAAGGAGAAAGGATAAAAGGCCTATGAATGCTTCCAGCACACTTTCAGAAATTTTTTGCATACACAGGACTAAGTATAGTTGTTTTCAGGGCAAGATGTGGTCATGGTCTTGGTCAGGCTAAGAAATGTGTGACACATATATAATTAAGCAACGGAAGTTACATCACTTTATTTGGTGTATAGACATAGACATAGCTTCAAGCAGTGTTTAAATGAATAGTGGGAGGATATGCTAATGTCCTTTTAGTATCTTCCCCTTCCAATAAACCCTTCTGGATTCCATATTTAAAAATAGCTTTTAAAACAATTGCAAGTTTTGAAACTGAATGTAATAACAGTGCAAACTTCATGATTTTGAGAGGTGAAGGAGAAAGGAAAAAACAGGTTGCCTAATTTCAATGTAATCTGAAGATATTCTGACTTCTTTTTCTGCATAGCTGAAGTTACCAGGAGATAACAAACTGTCATGTTGCCTTCATGCCATTTTAGAAGAATGGAAAACTGCATGATAGGATGTGAAGAAATGAAAGGGGTTAGGACCAAGGGAAAGAGAACAATGCATCTTTACTGGATTTCTCTTTTTTTATTTTAAATTAAGGTAAATAGGTTTAAGTCTGAATATGAGCATAAATTCTATTCTACATCAGCCCTCCCCTTTTCTTTCTCTTCCTGAATTAAACAAGAACTGGTTTTTTTTGGTCTGTTTGAACAGGTTATAGAAATGTGAAAAATACCATATCCAGAATATGAGGCACAGAAGGAATAAACACAAGTTTCCAATTTAATAAGAGGGGGAAAAAAAAGTAATTAAATACAAACACAGTTTTAACACAATATGTTTCTAGGAGTAATTTTATTTGTAAAACTGTGATCTTAAGGTAGAACATTCTTTGTCTCTGGACAAGATTTGGACTAAAGTAGTCATGAAGAAAGATATATGAGGATGGATAGGGGCTTTTGTTGGAGTTTTGTTGAAATCAGGGTCAGTAACTGAGGAAAATAGATGCATTTCAGATCAGAATTTTCCTCCCATCTTCTACTTTAAGGAAAATGATTGTTCCTTTTTGGGGGGTTGTTTTTCTTCTGATATTCTAAACTAAAAAATAAAACTAAATTGCTAGTGTGAATAAAGTAAAAAGAACTTAGATGTCTACTCTTTTGATATACTAGAAACACCCCCCCCAAAAAAAAAAAAAAAAAAAAAATCTGTGAAAGTTTCCAAAATGATCATCCTTAATAGAACTGCAGGATGTGTATCTGTACAACTACTAACACTGAAAGTTTCAGACATGTGGCCAAGGTATGGGGATGAGAATATGAACATTCAGAGATACATTAGTTTTCAGTGACTGTAGAATGAGTTATACATCAGCTCAAAGAACTGTAAAGGGTCAAACTCAAATATAAAATACTGTTTGGCATACAGGCAAACATGGAAAAATCTTAACAGTATACTGATTACACTTCTTCCTTTGTATTAGTGATCTCAGGGAATTCCTGAAAAATCAGAAGCAATTCCTACAGTCAAAGTAGGGATTTTTTTAAGTATTCTAAAGAAAACTCTTTATGGAGGAATGGAGGAATCTGTGTCTCCCTTGACAAGATGCTGTTAATAGACCCTCCTCACAGCCACACCCCAGATGATATCAAGGAGATTAGAAAGGAGAAAAAGGGCTATGTAGACATAAAAGCACATGGCCTGTGCCTATCCTTTGAGACTAGAAAATGCCTGGGAAAGTTTTCTTGCCCTGATGTTAAATAGACCAGTCTATACCTGTATGTGCTATTAAACTTGCCTAGCATCCCAAACAGACTACTTTTAAAGTTAATAGGAGAAATAATCCCTAACCAGAGTTAATTCCTTCCCTGTCATGTCTGGAAAGTGCCTGGGAGAACACTGATTGTCCCGATGTAATTCCATGCCAGGGACAGGTAAAATGCTCCTGTTCAAGCAGTATAAATGAGAGTATGTCAGTGTGCAGAAATAACCCCATCACTGTTTAATTTGGTAGTGCAGACACAGTGAAAGATGGTGAAATTAATGGAAAAGCTAAAGTTAATATAGTCACTCAGAAAAATCTCGCTTGCTAACAACTGCTGCCACGTTGAACCAGATAATCCCAGTCTCATTCAACAGTAGCTGACTGAAGCCAGTCTATACTTCAAAAAATTAAAAAGACCCATTCAGTCAAAATCATTTTCAAGGCTTAGGCCATATTTCAATGTCTGTGAAAATGTATGGATCTGAGTTAGGATGAACAGGAACAGCATCTTCATTTCTTTTTAATAATTATTTCTTTTTTCTTTCTTTCAGAAAACATTCTAAGATCATCAGATAGTGTATCCTTTATAATTTTTTACCTTTCCTCAGTAGCCAGGAATAAGTCACTGACTGGTATCTCCTGATCATCTTCAGTAATCTGCTTAATGTCCAGAAACATCTTTATATTCTCCCTATCCACAGCTTGGAGAATGAGCATATGAGTCTGCTAAAACAAATAATTCAAAGGTAAAGGTTTAATGTTTAAGGATTTATCATATCATTGGGTAGATATTCAGTGAGAACAGCAAATTATTCATTTGTACCCAGAAAACTAACCCTTAGCTAGATTCTCTTTGACCTCCTGTGACATTGTTCCCGACTCCTGTGGATGTCCTGGAAACAAAGTCCCTCTGAAATTTCTTTGTAGATTTTGGGCTGATCATGCAGGAATTGAAATGATGATGCCAGGCATACTCCTTGTATGTTCTAATCAGTTATTCTGTCTTCCTCCGGCCAGCTGGCTGAGCAAGCTTTAGATAATGTACAGGAGCCAAAGCCAAAAAATGCTCAGATTAATAAAGAAATAGCTGCAGATCAAACCAGATGTATCTTAAGGGTTTGTAGGGCTTCAAAAGACTATAAAGACAATTGCCATGTAATGAATGAGCAAAACTGATACTAGGGAACTAGTATTATATATTTTTAATATTATATTATACAAAATATTATACTATATTATATAAAATATAGTATTATACTTCATAGCATTCCCTCCTTTCTCAGTAGCATTTCATGCAAATATAAATAAATAAATAAATAAATAAACTTTCTCAGTTGGCCTATGTGAAGCAGAGCTGCAGTTCACTCTCAGTTCCTTCATCCTGAAGCAAGAGTTGTGGCTGCAGTGTGGTAACCAGTAGACTGAAAGAAGAGACTGAATTTTATTACATTTTTTAGTAACAGGTGTGGGAAAGACATAAGAAACACTATAGAAAATTTTCAAAAGGGCATTGGGTTCTGAAAGAGGACATATCTTATTCTTTTCAAATATAAAGCCTTTTTTATGTTGTTGACTGTAAACAAATTTCATTATCTTCTCGTATAAAAATTGCTGTCAAAGGTAATACTACAAATTCAGCCCATTTTTTTCACCTCTTGGGGACTATCTGACCCTCTGAAAGGCTGAAATCGGGAGAGAAAATTTATGTGCTACACTAGAGTGAGATGTACTACTGAAGGATTTATACTGAGAGCATTTTCACATAAACAGTCATTAAGAGCTACTTCTGGCTAGGCAAAAATCTACCTAACAGCATGAAGATATGTCACCCCTCTTTACCGTAGTAAACACAGACATATTTTGCTTAGGCTTTGAAAGTATCTAAGAAAAAAAGAGTATCTTAGAGCACCAACATATGTCCATAGAAATAGAATGAACAATACTAAAAGCTACTGACACTTCAAATGTCTTAAAATTATCCACCCCAAGCTGCGGGCCTCCTGCTGCCCCCACCCTTCACTGAAAATGATGCCTTTTTACAAGCAAATCATGTAACCATCAAGTTGTATTCTACTAGTACAAAACATAAAATCATGAAAACTGAGAGCTTGTCATACTCAAGTTGTCTGTGGCATTGCCTTGTTGGGCTACATACCATTTTTTCCTTTCTAACATCCCAGCCTATCCTTTGACTTTCCCAGGACAATGATGGATCTTTGACTCAGCCTAAATGGACTGTCTCAAGGTACATACCAGGAATCCACAAACTGGTGGGTAATCCAACCTGCATGGACTTCTCCTGACTGCTTAGAAAATGTGTGGGGAGATGCAGCTAATATAGAACAGTTACCTCCAAAAACTATACAAAGCAAGTTAACTTTTCTCTTAGTACAGCTGTTACATCAGTTTCTTTGTGGGAATAAAAAACTCAGTATGTAGGTAAAATGTAATTTTTTTATAAGTACACAGTAATATACAAACATATAATGATGTCAATACAATGGTAAAGTGTATGAGTACTGTTGGAGCATAGTGCAAGCTGACCACTCCCTGAGGGCCAGGCACTGCAGTGGGTGCTTGGGCCAGCAGAGCAGGTCCTCCCAGCAAAGGGGCAGAGCAGATGCAACCAGGGGCCAATGAGGAGCAGCTCTCAGCCCTGACCATAGAGTACGTTTGTGCTGAGAAGTCAAGTCCACATGTCAGGGTGCAGGTCAGTGAAGTTAGACACAGGCATTACTGCAGCACAGCTGAATTGCAGCTCAGGCAAGGGCTGAGGGTGACCCTTCTAAGCAGCTTCTAAGAAAAATAACTGTAAGCCCTTGTTGAGGATCCTAACTTTCATCACAAAAGACTTGCACATGGTCACCAGCTATATTTTGTATAAATTGATTTGACCCCAAGCAGCTATGCCCCAGGGATTGCGGAAATGTGCTCAGAGCCCTCACACCAACCTCCTAAGATATGTCCTCACATTGTACAAAGGTCTGGATTCAAACACACTCGGTACAAAATGTTCAGCTTTTACCTGGAGCATGCATGAAGTCTACTGGTTTCCAGACCAGGCTGAGGATTGCTTTAGAGCCTGAGGGCATGCTGGGAACATCAAACCACCACTAAAAATTGTTGGAAGGAAGCAATCAATAAGAAGACCAAGGTTTAGCTAGGACATTAGCTGAGAGTATCGGGGACCAGGCTAGAGAAGGCCAGTGGGGGAATCAAGAACTCAGAGGAAAGAGAGTAAGGACTGATGAAATAATAATTTTCTCAGAAAGTTTCTGACTTTGGATGGGGTAATGTCTCCCATGATCACTGGAGCAGGTTAAAAATGTGAGGAGGGAGGAACTGTTAGGGACTAACCATAACCCCCACCCCTCCTTCCCCCAGCCCCTCTCATGGGCAGGGAGTTAGAAGAGTCTGGAGTGAATGAGTGAAGCTGACCATAGGGACAAGGGGAAAGGAAGAAATGTTCTCTTAATTTGTTCTTCCCTAACCAAATCTAGCCCTGTCCAGCCTGACTACAAATACTTCTAATGATAGGGCATCCACTTCTCTGGACAACTTCTTCTAGTGTTTTACCACCCTCATTGTAAAAAATGTCTTCTTTATGTGCAATCTAAACCTGCCCTCTTTCAGTTTAAAACCATTCCCACTTCTCCTGTCACTACAGATCTTGGTAAAATGTCTCTCTCTGCAGTTCTTAGAAACCCCATTTAAGTATTGAAAGGCTACAAGAAGGTCTCCCTGGAGTCGCCTTTTCTCCAGACTGAACAACCCCAACTTTCTCAGACTTTCTCCATAGAGGTGTTGCAGCCCTCTGACCATTTTCATATCCCTCCTCTGGATCTGCTCTAACAGGTTCATATCACTATTGTACTGGGGGGCCCCAGAACTGGATGTAGTACTCCAGCTGGGGTCTCACAGGAGCAGAGTAGAGGAAGAGAATCATATCCCTTGACGTTCTGGCCACACTGTTTTTTAATGGAGCCCAGTATATGATTGGCTTTCTGGGATGCAAGCACTTATCGATGGCTCATGTCCAATTTTTCATCCACTATTGCTCCCAAGTCCTTCCCCACAGTGCTGCTCTCAGTCCACTCATCCCCTAGACTGTATCCATGTCTGGGATAATTGTCCTCATCTAGGTGCAGGATCTTGGAATGGAATGGAATAGAATAGAATAGAATAGAATAGAATAGAATAGAATAGAATAGATTTCAGTTGGAAGGGACCTACAATGATCATCTAGTCATACTGTCTGAACAATTCAGGACTGACCAATAGTTAAAGGATATTGTTAAGGGCATTATCCAAATGCCTCTTAAACACTTGACAGGCTTGGAGCATCGACCACCTCTCTAGGAAGCCTGTTCCAGTGTTTTACCACTGACTTGGTAAACAAATGCTTCCTAATGTCCTGTCTAAACATCCCGTGGTACAGCTTTGAACCATTCCCATGCATCCTATCACTGGATCCCAGGGAGAAGAGATCAACACCTTCTCCACATCTCCTCCTCAGGAATCTGTAGAGTGCAATGAGGTCACCCTTCAGCCTCCTTTTCTCCAGACTAGACAAATCCAAAGTCTTCAGACACTCATCACAGGACTTTACTTCCACTTGACCATGTTGAAGTTTGTGAGATTTGCACAGACCCACTTCTCTAGTCTGTCAAGGTCCCTCTGGATGGCATCCCTTCCCTGAAACATAGTAACTGTACCACTAAGCTTGGTGTCATCTGCAAACTTGCTGAGGGTGCACTTGATCCTACTGTCTATGTCATTGATTAAGATATTTAATAGTATCGGGCCCAACATGGACCCTCGAGGGACACCACTAATAACTAGTTTCCACTTGGTCATTGAGCCATTGACTGTAACTCTTTGGACATGGCCATCCGGCCAAATCCTCATTCATCTGGGATAAGATTTAGACAGAAAGAACTCATAAAGCCTGGGGTGCTAGTTAGAGTGGGGCTGCAAAAGGGCCACAGAAAGAAATGTACTGTCAAAAGAGTTTTTATTTATAGTCTTGTTCAACAGAGCAAAGGTTGGAGGTCTTGGGAGCCTGAGACAAGGAGATTGAGTCCCAAGTTCATGGTTAGGGTTGAGACAGAGACGTGGTATAGAAGATCCAGTTGGAGCAGAACTGCAAAGGAGCTGACTAAGGAAGGAGTGGGCTGCCAAAACATTTGTACTGTGAGAGTACTGTGGCACCCAGTCCCTTCCTTGGACATCTCCTTTTCTACTTCACTTCTAGTGAAACTTGAGGGTTTGTTGCTAACCTTAAAATTCTATTCAACTTTTCGTGGTATAAGTCCCTGATTGATATCTCGATATGACGACTCTAGAGGGTCAATATGTAGACATCATCCTCTTAAACAGTTTGACCCTGAGAACCACGGTGTCTTGATAATAAAATACTGTATTTCCTGTAAGATGCTATTGAAGACTGAGCAGGGCTTGATTCTCCTTGGGGTAAGGGGATTTTTGTGCTGTGAATCCCAGGACGAGGACTTGGAGAAACCCTGGAGCCCTGGGCTGTCAAGAGAGTCACCACTGTGGGGAGTAGATACTGTTGGTCCCTGGAGCCAAAAGGGGTATTCCTTTGCAATCTAGGCACAGGGTCCATGGAAGTCTGCACAGAGACAGTTTTGTGGGCAGGTTCTGCGTGCCTTAAGGGCCAGGCTTCATGATGCCCACCTCATGGCATGTGTCACATCCCAGCTTCTTGGGATGATGACTGAGCATGACAAGATGTCTGATGGGGCAGGGCCTGATTTGCATCTGTAGTGAGATTCACACTTATTACCTGTGGTAGACCTACATGAAGCCTACATACTTCTCCATCACTGCATTGTTGAGTGCTTCATTACAACCAGTGAATCTTTACCATCAATCTGAGTGTCCTATTCTGAGACAGGTCTGCGCTGCTGGACAAAGTATTGCACTTCACTATCAAAATAATCTTTGGATTGACTAAGACCCCATAACCATCATGAAGACTCTGCAGCACAATCCCTATCTCCATGTGTAGGGAAAATTTCCTTGATGGGCTAGAAAATAGTTCTCTATCACAGACCTCTTGGACTATAGTCACTGTGACTTAGTGAACCCCAGTTTGTTTGCCCTATGCTTGCAGTGTTCTCCTCTATTCCCCACTGTTTGCTCTAATGAGTCATGATCACCCTGAATTCTGCAATTTTATCTTTAACTGGGCAAGTCCTGAATAAGAGTAGATTCTGCGCACTAATCATGTCTTTGTCCTCAGAGATTCCTTTTAGACTTCTGCTACACGCTTCTTCTCTGCCACACCATCCCTTCCCCTGTCCCACAGAGCTCTTAGGGAAACTTAATGGCATGGTTTGCTCTCAAACCATGCTTCAAAACTACCTCTACAGAGCCATGTTGTGATCACTCCACTTCCTTGATTTTTTGCGTTGTCAATCTGTAAACCAGCAGAGCCTCTGAGCATCAAAATAAGACAGACTCTAGTGGGTGAGAGGGTACTCTGGGCTGATTTCTGTGACTCACCATGAACAGGACATGGTAATTCCTCCATGAAGTGGTGGCATAAGCATCTTCATGTTTTTTCTTTCTGTAGTGGAGACCCTGGTACACACATACACTGATCCTTCTTCCACCTATCTGACATGTCATAATGAGTTTTTGACTGTACTTTGCCTCTCACTATTTACATTAAAGGTCACAGAAGTTGCAAGGTCTTTGTTACCCTCCTTCTGGCTGAGGCCAGTTTGGCCATTCACAGATACATGTGTAGGAAATATGATGAAAAGACTTGCTTTTATTGTTTCATTCCATTACAACTCTGGAGAAAGCACAATGAATGTAAGGTTTAGCAGCTTTTTTAGAACCTTCAGAGAACCCCTTCCCATTAGGAGTACTTGCAGGAGACCACGGTCCTTTTCTTGTCCCTTCTTTTGTCATTTATAACTCTTTACTCCTCATTCTCCAAATTTAATTTTTCTTCCTCCTCCAGCATCTTAATATTTTTTTTCTCCATGAAGTATTATTGTAAAGAAATCCTACCCATTCCAGGGACCATCAACTTGGAAGTTTCCCACGTATGAGTAGGTATCCTTACTTTTCAGTACACCCCAGTCTTCAGAAATAGGCCTCAGAAAGAGAAATGTCAGAAACAGAGTAATGCTTCTGTGGTAAGTGTAATATAGATATGCATGTCATGGTAAAGGGGGACTAAAATGATGAAAAAACCCCTGCTCTGTCTCATCATATATTTTACACCAAATTTTGCAGTATATACTTTCAAACAGGGGTGCCACTGTGAAAATATCCTGTCAATTGAGTATTTCCTAGATTCAACACTGTCAATATATCATTTACAATGATAAAATAGTATCTATTCAAATATATTTTTTAAAAGAGAGATGGACAGATAGAACAACAGTACTCTTTTGAAATGAATTTTTCTTGACATTTGTTTTCTGTATAAAATATTCTTGATCTTTTCATCTATGTTTGATAATCTAAGCCTAATTATATTATTTCCTGTGCACAGCTGGAGTCACTATTGAGAGTCAAGCACACATACTGAGAAGGAAACCAAAATTAAATTACAGTTCTATGTTTTGGTGTACCAAAAATTCTTGTTTCTTCAAGTATAGAAATGTGGCACCTTGGGGTTTATTGCAATACTAACTAGAGTTTTTTTCTGGGTTGATCTTGTCTGGATGCCAGGTGCCCACCCACACACTCTACCACTCTCTCAGCAGGACAGGGAGGAGAGAAAATAAGATGGAAAAAAGCTTTATGGGTCAAGAAAAAAGCAGTTTAATAAAACAAAAGCAAAGGACGCATATGGAAGCGAAGGAAAACAAAAGATTTACTCTCTGCTTCCCACCAGCAGATGATGTCAAGCCACTTCATGGGAACTAGGGTTTCAGTACACTTAGCAGTTGTTCTGCAAGACAAATGTCATATTAAAAAATGTCCCCTTCCTCCTCTTTTGTCTTAGTTTTTGTTGCTGAGCAGACATCATATGGTAAGGAATATCCCTTTGGTCAGTTTGGGTCAGATGCCCTGTCTATGTCCCCTCCCAAGATCTTGACCACCCCCAGATGAGGGGAATGTTGGAGAGACAGCCTTGATGTTGTGCCAGCGCTGCTCAGTGGTAGCCAAAACACTGGTGTGTTATCAACACCTTTCTAGCTACCAATACAAAGCACAGCACTATGAGGGCTGCTATGGGGAAAATTAACTTCATCTCAGCCAAACACAATACAAGTTTTCAGCCAGGCATTGTATCATTTGCTATATTTCCGTTTTGATAAATAAACTAAACTACAAAATGGAATAGTAACATTATCAAATTTTATGTATTTCTTCTTCTCTTCATAAAATTTGAAACTGCCAAAGCTTTACCAGGTAGTTTTCCATAGCACCCATTGTTTTTCAAGCACCCTCACAACTCATATGTTGTCTATTTACTTTTTACCAGTCACTGACTGGTAAATCACCAACTCATCTGCCAGCTGGAGACTTTGAGATGGTCTGTTTCTTTTCACTTTGTTCCATAGGCTGCTATATTTCAACTGTAGCAGTATTCAGTGTTGTGTTTCAATAATGTAGTTCAAGAGGAGCTATTAATTTTGACAAATTAAAATTTGTTTCTGAGTATTGAACTCTGTTAAAAGAACAATAAACTTAAAAGAGATACACATGATTTAAAGTAAGATACAGAAATTTAAAGTAAACTTTAACCCTGTCCATCATTTCTTCTTCAGCAGTATGTTGATTCATTCATTCACCTCTATTCTGTATTGCATAAGTAGATGGATTACTTGGAACTGGAATATCTTTGGTTGTTGTAACGCAGTTCACTTGTGCAGTAGAGGGATTATAATCAAGGAAAGAAAGAAAAAATGATTGACATGAATAAGACTCATTATTCTGTTGAGAACTTGTTTTGACATATCAGTCAATGTAAATCATCAGTGTTTCAATGGCATTGATTACAATTTTCTTCTCTTTGATCACATCAGAAATTCCTTGTCAGGATAACATAGAACATGTATTTTCCAGAAGATCTTAACAGTTTTTATAATGTAGCTCACCTCCTACTGAAAATGGTAAAGACCACATACTTGTATTTGGGTTGCTTGCTGTAGCTTACTGCAAGGGAAAGTAATTTTAGGAAAGATTTTTATTATTTGTCTTTAAAGTTATTTTCTAGTTTAATTTGAAATTTGGAATAAAATTAAAACCCATCATAATCCAACATGCATTGACATGTTTATAGTAATGTAAAATCTCCAGTGATGGTGGCTCTGGGACAGATGTGACTTTCTGATTTATGTACTTATGTCAACACTGTTTAATGTTTGGGTAGTAGCCAAACTTGTCCTGTATTTCAACTAATGTAGATTTATCCAGTTTGTCTGAAAATATTCCTCAGAAAGACTGCTCATCCTTCTTTCTTTGTTTGCCAACTCCACAGGGATAAAGCTGGCATACTCAGCTGAATATGAAAGAACACTCTGATCACGACGTATCCTTGGGCTATCTACACAATAATAGGCAGGAAGATGACAAGTGTAGGCACAGTGTCCTCATGCTCAAGTTCTTGGCCATGAGAGACCTTCTAGGCTGGAGTGGGATAAAACAAATGAGATTCCAGAGTTTTGCATGGGCAAGACTGGACCAACATTTAAGACAAACCATCATGTAAAGATTGTCTTTTTACCTTGATCTCACTTTGCCAGAAGAATGCTTATTCTGCATCAGCCTGAAGTTATGGAATGCAGTATCCTTCAGGGCTAAAAGAAAAAGACTTTCACTGTTAATTATTTCTGGATCTGTTCTACCATCCAGCACAATTAAATAAGCATGAATAGCTCTACAGCAGGAACTAGAGTCTCAGTCAACAGCTATGCACTGTGCTCTATTATTTATGTTCTTTGCCTTAGAGCACAGAAGAAGCTATGGTCATAGAATCATAGAATCACAGAATCATAGAATAGTTTGGGTTGGAAAAGTCCTTTAAGATCATCAAGTCCAACCATTAACCTAGCACTGCCAAGTCCACCACTAAACCATGTCCATCTATGTGTCTTTTAAATACGTCCAGGGATAATGACTTAATCACTTCCCTGGGCAGCCTGTTCCAGTGCTTGACAATCCTTTTGGTGTAGACATTTTTCCTAATATCCAACCTAAACCTTCCCTGCCACATCTTGAGGCCATTTCCTCTCATCCTATCACTTGTTGCTTGGGAGAAGAGACTGACACCTACGTTGCTACAACCTCCTTTCAGGTAATTGTAGAGAGTGATAAGGTCTCCCCTGAACCTCCCTTATTCCAGACTAAACAACCCCAGTTGCCTCAGTCGCTTCTCCTAAGACTTGTGCTCTGGACCCTTCATCATCTTTGTTGCTCTTTAGATGTGCTCCAGCACCTCAATTTCTTTCTTCTAGTGAGGTGCCAAAAACTGAACACAGTATTAGAGGAGCAGCCTCACCAGTGCACAGTACAGGGGAACAATGACTTACATAGTCCTGCTGGCCACACTATTTCTGATACAAGCCAGGATGTCACTGGCCTTCTTGGCCACCTGGGCACACTGACAGCTCATATTCAGCTGTCTGTGGAAAAACACCTCCAGCTCCTTTTCCACTGGACAGCTTTCCAGCCAATCCTCCCCAAGCCTGCAGCACTGCATGGGGTGGTTGTGATACATGATCTCTTGTAGACTGTGTGTTGATAATTAAGAAATCCACATGGGAATAGGAAAATTCAAACTGTGGATTTGAAAGTCACAAGGTCAAACTGGAATTTGATCTTTTTCTTACTTCTGAGACAATTGATCTTACAATGGGATATTAGATTTAAAGGAAAATGGGTCTATATTTGAAAAGAAGAAGAAAGAAAAGACACAAATTGCATCTCTGTTTAAATAATATTGTCAGATATCCACTCGCAGGTCCAAAGCAATACTACTGTATATGCATCTACTCCAAAACCTGCCAACAGATCAGAAATTGCCCCATGATTATTTTTTCTTATAAGTTATCTTTGGAGAGGTAATGGGATTTTACTTAGGATTTTTAGATTATCTTTCCTTCTTGCTATGTGTGGTTGTAGTTTCCATTAAAAATTCTGGACACACATTACTTGTATTCATGGAGGATACACCGAAAAGGTCTTGCATTGTTTTTATGCATATGATATTTTTAAAGTCTTGTTTTAGATAAGAAAAAAATTAGATAATTACTAACAGAGTTGAAGGGATAGTTCTAAAAATATTAATCTTGAGTTATATTCTTTCATGAAACCCATTATTTAGAATCTGAGGATGAGGAATACAGTGAAATTTGTTACATATTATAGCTCAAGCTATTATACTTTGAGATTTTAAATAAAATGAGACTCATGGGAATAAGTATTGGAAATGAAAGATTATTCCTCTACCTCAAGTAAAATTGAAATAAATAAACACAATAATTTTCTTTAGTTTTCTTATGACAAATGGTATGATGCCCTCCCCCCCCCCCCCCCCCCCCCCCCCCGATAACCTACACCAGCTCAGGCCTTACAGTTATTATTGTGGGTATTAACAGTAGGACAATATTTTTTGTAGATTTTAGCACATTATAACTGACCATCAGTATTTCTGTCAATCATCTGATTCTCCTAAAACACATCAATATTTTCAAGAAATGGATAAGTATGTTCTTATGTTTCAGTGTAACTTAAATACACGAAAGGTACAGTTGTCCCTCAGGTGGCCCAGAATACAATTAAGTAGGAAATCTTCATGCAAACAAGGACTAGAAGTTCAATCTTATGTGGGTTTTTTTGTACAACCAAAACCTAGATAGCAGATGAGTTCTGGTGTTTTTTTTAAAAAATAATAAATATAGCTATTAAAAAGCTTGGGAGAAGAACCTGTTCTTAATCATGCTTAGTGGAGGTATTTTTGCAATAACATCCTGTGCAACATTGGTAGATCTATATTAGCATACGCTGTGGCATGATAAAAGTGGTTGTATAGACAAACAGTATTTTGAGGACTTGTTATCCATACCATATGCATTTCTTGAGTTTTCGTTAAGAAAAAAATTAAAACCTTGGTTCTAGACTGAATATTCATCAACAAGTGGAGGCATCAGATTAATTCTTGGAACTCATCCTCCAGTTAATCCACTCATGGTAAAAACTACTGCCTGCATCAAGTCAAGTCCTCAGTGTATGTGACAATTTAGAGATTCCCCTTAAAAGTATATGCATGGTCTGAACCAAAATGATTAAGACAGTCTCACCCATTCTCTTCATGAAACAGTAGTGTTTCCAGCTTCAGTATACATAGATTATTGAATGGTTTGCTAGATTCTTGTTTCTTATATATGACAACCAGTTCTGGCAGCAAGGAAAAGAGTGTTTTTCCCTACTTCAATAAATTTAGAAATAAAAAACAATAGTTAAAAAACTCCCTGCTTTTTATGAGATAAGAACAGGGTTTTTGAGAAATTTTTTTCATAAGCAGAACAGAAATGCAAATTCAAAACTATCAAAACTACAATTATTATGTCATTCATTTGAAATCTGGGATGTCATCCAGGAACATTTTGAATAACATACTTGATCACTTATCTAATTTGTGTTATTTTGTCTTGAGCATATTCTGGTGTAAGGAATCACCGTTTTGTAGTCTAACTTTTATTCAGTCTTAAAAAAAGTAGTTGAATTTTCCACTCTGCCATTCCACTTTTCAGTTACATTATGTTTATTATTCTGGGGAAAAGGAAACACACCCTTTACACGGAACCACAAATTAGACCCATTAATGATTTAACAGTCCATATGATCTACTTAATGCAGGAACTCTTCATTAATAGAACAATTGTAGTTGTCATGCATAACCTTCAAGTATTTATTCCTATTTCTTGATGTTATGCTCAATCTTGCACCGGACCTTTAAAGAACAGAGGGAAGAAGGAGGATTTTCAAGAAGTCATCACCATCCTGAGGTCTTATCTGGAATGATGCACATGGTGAGGATTGCTTCCCCACAGTTCTGGGTTTGCTTGGGGCTATCTTTATGTTTTCTGTGACAGCCTGCTTTCTTTCTCTTGGTTCCCTGACAGTGCTTGAAAGATGAACAATACACAGGGACTGGAGGAAGAATAAATCCAGTGAACAGCTGGCATGTTTTGAAAAGGAATCAGGAGATGAAGAGATCATTCCTTCAGATCAAAAATGTGATACAAACTTCAGTGTTCCTCAATCTGTTTTATAACTCCTTAGATGTTAAGATTTCAAGAATCTTTAAATACCTAGTAACAAAAGTAACATGGACTTATTTCTTTCAATAAACGTCATGATAACTTCTTTAAAAGAAAGGTAAAAATTTTTAATGCGATAGCATTATTGTATAATTAGATGCAAGTCTTCCATTTAACTTGTGAAGAACACATTTGAGTCTCAAGAAGATAATGTTACTTGCTGGGCTTTTGATTTAATTAAAGGTTGCAATTTTAATGGATGGACGGAAAGCCTCTTGGCATTTCCTTGAGCACTATTTTATTGATTTATTAAGAAGCAATTTGTGTATAACTATTAACATTTTATTCAGTGAATTGGTATCTTGCAAAATTCCTGTTCTAGATGCTGCATATTAATCACTTCTGCCACTTTCTTTTCTTCTTTTTTAGTTCCATTTAACTAATGAGTTAAAACTATCTTTAAAAAATGGGGGTGAAATAAAAAACCCATTGTGTCACCTAAATAACCTCCTAACATTGAAGATTTATTTTTTAAAGTTTCTTAGGACAACAAGAAGTTTAGGGCTTTGAGACATCATGCCATTGATCAAGTATCTTGCTAGCATAGTGTGAGTTCTGTTCTACTTGACAATTTCTGTAAGACACAATGCACCTGTGAGCCATGAAAAGCTATTATCCTTTGGTGACTGTTTATGTGAAAGAAAGGGTTTTTTCTTGTCTTTTTTTGTTTTAAATCTCTGCGGTAGGTACCTTTCCCTAAAAAATAAATTGCTGAAATATTTGTCTGTAGGCAGATATCACATTTCCATTCCTGTTATATAAGCTACATAGACTGAACAGATGCATGCAAGGAAGAGATGGATGGACTGTTAACATCTGAAGAATACTTTAATGTGAAAACAATAGAATGCCATTAAATCCTATATTTGGGAATCTTTCAAAACCTCACAGGCTAGTTTCTTCCCAACTAGCTTCACAATGATGCACTGCTGTGCTATGCATGAAGCAAGCAACAGTCCTGACACCCCAGTCACTCAGGGCAAGGGATCAATGGATCACAGGGTGAAATCATGGAAAGGTAGGGAAAATAAAAAAGGGTAATGTTGTGCCTTGTGAGGAGCTGACATATGTAATTTTCTTCCTGTAATACACATTTTTATTCCAAACATGCTGTCTTATGACACTTGTAAAGCAACTTTAATGTTTTTCTGCCCAGGTTAACCATAGTACTTTTTTTATTTTGCCTGAGACAGAGGGAAAGTCTAATTCATTATTTGACAGTGTTTTCCTTGCTTTGTTTTTTATGTTTCCAATATGAACAATTTTCCTCCATAATTTAACAATGTTATTCTTCAATTTTGTGATACATTTTCCAGAGCCTCATCATTATGGAGTAAACCAGAGTATACCTCAGACAACTAATTTGAACTAGTAGATTCCAATACTAAATTTATAGTTTTGGTCTCTATATCGATGCTGAAGAGTCATTAGTAGTTCCTGCTACTTCGAGATTTGATTCAGTGAATCAAAAGCTGGATGATTACAACTAAACCGTCAAAAATAAAAATCAGCTTTTTAATTAGACTCTTTGTATTATTCAACTGAGTCTCCCTGCCATCTGACCTGTTTCTATCAACTGTAATACACCTGACATTTAGGGGATTTAAAATAGTATCAGATCGCTTTGTCACAAACTAAGAAAATAAATCAAATTATTTAAAAAATCTCTTTGTTCTTGTATAGAGAATTATATTTTAAATTATCATTATATTATTTTCTTTTTGAAATCCCTCTTCATTTAGGTATCAGTTGTATTTCTCTTCTTTCTGGCCATTTTCTCTTTCGAAGCTTTAGCAGTTTAGGAGCTTAGAGAAACTTCTTTTTGTGACATTTGGTCAACAATACAATAACGAAGCTTATGCTTCAAAAAATTATAGAGAAGGAAAAGAGGAGAAGGTCTTTAACTCCTTTCCCCTTCAGATCACTGCTAGGCTTTTTTTTCTTTCAGAGTCTTGAAGTGTGCTCTTTCAGAACAAAATTTGTCAGTCTTCCACTTGGGCTGTTTCTGTTCTTGAGAACAAAAGCTATGGGATAGCTTTAGCACTCACTTCAAAAACTAAATTGTTTGCTAAATTGCTTTCTAGGCATCAAGTCAAAATTCTTTGAGATTCAAGAAAAGAAGCTTTCCTGAAAGTCATATGAGTGATGCAAGAGACTTCACACAAAAGAAGCAAATGCAAGAGAGTGATGTATCCTTGAGGATTTAGTAGACTCATTTCTCGCAGTCAGGAGAAAATCATTCTTCTACAGTTGCCACATCTAGGGATGTTCACTAACTCAGCAATGGAAATTAGTTCTTATTGCTATTCTAACAAAAATATTTCCTGTTTATGAGTCTGTATATGATGACTCATATTTACCAAAATGCCTATTCCAGATGTGAACCTAATTTACATAATGAATTAATAGCTTATTTGTGCATCTTGACCAAAGGCTTAATTAACCCTTATCTTCTCATGCTTGCATAATGTAACAGTTCTCATCTAGCATTATAAAAATAACATGCATAGTGTATTTTGTACATGGAAAATACAGGAAATGTTTGTAGAACATTAATAGTTAGAAAATTTTAATTATACATTGGATTCCTTGCATGCCAGATTATTAAATTTCTAACTTTAGAGATAGATTTAAAGGTGTTGAAAAGGTCATGATGAGAGATATGGGCATAGCTTTCAAATCAGGCAAATGTACTGGCCAAAGATACCTGTCTTGTAAGCATTATGCCTAGTGTACTCGTAAATATAAATCCTATGTCAACTCATGTGGGGACAAATCCAAATGAGCCATTTTAATATGTGGAAAAATCCTCAGTTTATAAACTCACTTGCAGGTTATATGACTGGTAAGTCTTGATCAGTCAGTACAAATGGAAAGGACACTGTAGAGAGGTTGGTGCTGGTCTCTTCTCACAGGTAATTAGCAATAAAACAAGAGGGAATGGCTTTAAACTGCAACAGGGTCAGTTCAGACTGGACATAAGGAAAAAAATTTTCACAGAAAGAGTGGTCAGAGAGAGCAATAGGCTGCCCAGGGAGGTGGTGGAGTCACCATCCCTGGATGTGTTTAAGGGTGGTTTAGATGAGATGTTGGGGGATACAGTGTAGGGGAGAACTTTGTAGAGTAGGGCTGATGGTTGGACTCGATGATCCCAAGGTTGTTTTCCAACCTGAATGATTCTGTGATTCTGTGACCACAAGAATACAAATCTTTGATCATATCTGAATATAATTATGCAGGAAGTGCCATCTGGAAAAAATGTTAACCAAACCTATCTTAGTAATGACATTACTTTATGCTTACTTTGACTGTTTAGATGTTGCATGAGTTCCTTGCTAATCATCTGGGCTCTTTCACTAAAGAAGACAGGAGGTTTCAATAATTAATTAATGACTCCCATTTTTTATATCTATTTTCTTATTATAATAGCCATTCTCCAGAGATACTATTTTCTTTCAGTTAACTACTGAGCTAACATGAAAAATTAGATTAAACTCCATAAGGTACTTCAAATGGACAAATTTAAGTGAAATTTATTCTGCTTCTTGTGTATAAAATAAGCATCACAACATATATAGAACAAAGACTATAATGAAAATGGTTTGGACTGCCATGGTTTAAACCCATCTGACAGCCAAGCAACATGTAGCTGCTTGCTCACCCTCCCCCACCCAGGGGTTGAAGCAGAGTATTAGAGGGCTAAAGATAGGGAGACTCCAGATTGAAATAAAAACAATTTAATAATTGAAATAAAATAGTGATAACAATAATAGAAAGTACAAACACGTAATGCACAGTTCAGTTCCTCACCACCTGCTGACTGATTCCCAGTCTGTTCCCATCTAGTGATCCTGGAAGAGCCAAGATCCCAAAACCACAATCCCCAAAACAAGAGAGAGCCTCCCCTTCCCATCCAACCCACCTCTAGATACTGAGCAAGACATTACATGATATGGAATATTTCACTGGCTAATTTGGGTCCGGTGCTCTGGCTCTGCTCCCTCCCAGCTTCTTGTGTACCCACACATGGGCATGGAAAGTTTGAAAGTCCTTGATTTCTTAGCAATAACTGAAAATATCAGTGTATTATAAGCATTCTTCTCATACCAAATCCAAAGCACAACACTGTTCTAGATACTAAGAAGAAAAATTAAGTCTATACCAGCCAGAACCAGACAACAACTAAAGGAGAGTCTATTGAAAAATAATTAGTTTAGAAAAGCCAGAGGAAAAAAAGAAAAAGAAGCCACACACGAAAAAACCCAACACCACCAAAAAAACCCCCAGAAACTTCCTGCACTCTCTTGTCAACATCACCGAGCACTAAAATATTTGATAGTATTTTTAGCAAGTTTTTTCCTTGGGTTGTTCTACTGATTACAAAATGGAGGCATCTAAAATTCAAATAATATAAGCATAGTATAATTCAGATTGGAAGTGACCTCTGGAGGTCTAACTCCTGCTCAAATCAGAGTAAGCTCAGAGATCAGACCATGTTGCTCTGATGTTTCAGGTCTTGAAAACTTAAAGGACTAAGCTTGCACAACCTTTCTGGGTAACCTGTGGCATTTGCCTGACTGTCCTAAGAGTTACTGGTACTAAATATAAAGATATAAGTTCTGAATTGTGATAGTATGCAATTCTAAATGCTGGTAATTAGTAATACTATAATTACTGTAAATAATAGTATAAATATCCTAATTAGTAATACTAGTGATACTAATTAACAAGTATTTAGTTATATAGTAATATTCAAAAGTGAAGTCTTTTGCTGACTTGAATAAATTAAAAAACAATATATTTCCTGAGACTTGCAGTAAATCACCATAATTACAGTTCAAGGACTGCTGTTATCCAAGGGAGAAGAGGAAAGGGGAAATAAAAAAAATAAAATAAAATAAAATTTAAGAAAATACAATTTGAAAACAGGAAAAATTCATGTAGATATGAACGTAAAAAAACCTTCTTCTAGCTTATATGAGGAACTGAATAATTTTATACCAAGGAAGATAAAACTTTTTAAAATAAAAATATGATGTACTGAGAGAAAATATAGAAGAATGGGAATAACCATGAAAAAGCTTTTTCTTTTTTTTTCTATTCAATATATGTTTACATTTTTCCCTATATATTAATCAATTTGCAATTAAAATTAAGAGTAAATAATGGAGGCTTGTTGCATATATACCTAAATCAGTGATAAGAGTCTCAAACAGAATAATTATGAGTGGAGAATAATTTTGCATATTTATAGTAGTCACATAGTAAAAATTGTATGTTGGTTATCTGTACATTCTAGCAAAGAATTCACCTGAAAGTCAACAATCTCATATTCTAATGCATATTATATTTGTCTGACATATTCTGATTTTGATTCATGTGGTATTTCAAAGTTTAAAAAAACACCCAAAACACCAACAAAATGGAAACCACATCAGAACACAAATCTAACAGAGCATATTTCACTGTTCAAAATTTAAGCTATGTTTCTTCCATCACAATGTAAAAACTTCCTTTATATACAATTCTTTCTCTTACTAATTCATTTACTGAAATTCCCACAGTTCCTGCTGCCTGCCTTTAAGCAAGTATCTTTCTCTGTTTACATACATTATAGTTACTTAATGCCTAGTCCTTAAATAAGTTTCTTACTTCTTAAATCAAACAGAAACCTGTAAGGAAATAAAATAAACACAAGCCTGACATAGCTCATTTTTTCTAAGAATTAGGCATAGCTACTGCTTGGTGTAGAATAAAGTTTAGTATTTTAAAGTCATTATAATTCTTACAATTTTAATTGAAAACTGTTGGAGTGAAGTAGAAAATCTATGCAGAATGATTAATGAAAACAGTGTATCTATTAGACATATATTATGTGGAATATTTAACTGCTTCACACTCATCTCTCTCACAGTATGTCACTGCCAGATTGGGAGATAAACAGAGCAATAGTCAATATTAATGGCATTCAGTCATATATATCATGCTGTAATTATAGTTTAAGTCGTAAAATGTGCAGAAGTTCCAAAAAATGCTGTATGATCAGGACCAGTTTGGAAGCGTGCCACTTAATAATGATTGATCTGCAGTGGGTTCTTGAGAAAATACTACTGATTCTAGGAATAATTAAGACTTGTGAGTCTATTATAATGCTAAAAGTATGGTGCCTTGGTATCAGGCAGCAGTAGAATGATAGCCGTACTTAGCTTACATGGCCTAGGCTAGAAATAAAAGCATCTCAAGTTATAAATAAACATCCCTAAATAGAATATTTTTAGTTGCCTGTATTGATTCTGAAAAACAGATTTTTTAAATGCAAATATATCAGATATTTAGTTTCAATAACATTATTTAATAATAGCAGAACTGTAGCATCAGTTGTAACAAAGGTCTGAAGAGTTTTAGCTGCGTGGGTAACCAAAAATGGGAAAAAATGTTTTTGCAAACATCACTGAAATCTCATTTTATACTATATAAATAGTTTCCTATTTGGTAAATGTTTACTCTCTACAAAGCCAACCAATTTAATCATCTTTCTCCGATAATTTTTCAAATATACTAACTGAAAGACCAAAATTTAAGATTGTTAAGGAAATGTTTCTAAATCATATGCTATTAGCTGTATAATTCATGCTCTTTTGTGACATTTACACATTCTCTATCTCACATAGTCACCTAAGCCCATTTATGGTCAATAGGCTGTCCTTACACTATCAAAAAACTTAGGTCTTAGTTCACTCTCAGAAACTTCCCCCAGTTCAGGGCAAGACAAGTCCACATACCCTGCAGAATCACATCAATATAATGCCTGTGACATTTATTAGCATTGGAAAAAATCATTATTTCCTGTGCTAAAAAATGGAAAAGGAGTAAAAAAGAATTAAAAATAAGAGGCTGTTGAAAGATTAACCCAGACCTTGTTACTTCTGAAAGTAACTTCTACACATTTTGACTTCCTAACATGTGCCACACAACCATTCAAGATCTCTGAACAGGAATTAAATCTACACATGGGGAAAAAAAAAAAAAAAAAAAAAAAAGAGAGAGAAGAATCTGATTTTGGTCTCAAAATAGTGATGGAAATGTCAAATTGTTTAACACTAATATTTAATATTTTGAATTCAGTAGAAAATTCATCTGTGCTGAAGATTAGTTCAGTTAATATTGAATAGATGAAGTCCTAACTAAGTGCAAAATAGCCATCAAGTTGAGAAACTTATTAAATCAGAAAGGTGAGGTTCAAACTCTACTTCTAGTATCACATAAGCCCTTGCTTCTCTCAGAACTGTAGTAGGGCACTTCTACAGAAGTGAGACTCTTATTTTGAAAGGACTTACCTAGGTAATGTTCCCTAAACTAGCAATTTCTCTTCAAACATGCTTTGAGTGAAGCAGGCACAGGTGTTTGTAAATGTGTTTTTAACAATATCCTATAGGTTAAAACATGCATACAGAAAGTAGGAGTTTTCCATCTAAGTATTGAAGGAATTTGAGGTGGCTTAAAACCACAAGAAAATATTGTAATGAGCCAGTAATATTTTGGGAAGATGTATTCTGCTATTTGGGACCAGTGGAAAGACAGGAAAGAAAGAATTAGAGGGTTGAAGAGAACCATTATAACATACTGTAACCTGCACGTTAGTCCTCCTGTGAAGGATGGGAGTTATTTACACATAAGAATAATTTATCAGGTGTTTATTAGGTGTTTCCACTTTATTAGGAAAATGAACACAGCTTTTCCTTCTTTTTCTGTTTTTAATGTCAACATTTTGGAGCTTTGGTCATTAGAGATTGTCTGTGTTGTGTTTAGGTGGCAAGATTTTGAAAGCAGGAGGCCTGCAGGAGTAGCTTCTGTGAGAAGACAGCAGGAGCTGCACCTGTGTCAAACAGAGAAAACACCAGGAGCTGCTCTCGTGTCAGACAGAGCCAGTTTGAGCTGGCTCCAGGATGGACCCGTGGATGTCCAAAACTAAGACAGAGACACTGGTGATGCCTCTGTGATAACATATTTAAAGAAGCATAAAATGTGTCAGGAGCTCTGTGAGAGAGGAGTAAAAATAATGTGAAACAGCACTGCAGGCACCAACGTGATAGAACAAGAAGAGGGAAGAGGTGCTCCAGGCACCAGAAATTCCCCTGTAACCTGTGATGAAGACCATGGTGATGCAGGCTGGCCCCCTGCAGCCCTTGGAGGACCACAGTGGGACAGATATCTACCCTGCAGCCTGTGGACGACCCCAGGCTGGAGCAGGTGTATGTGCCCTGAGAGAAGCTCCAGCCCATGGAGACCCCATGCAAGAACAGGCTGCTGGCAGGGTCTATAGCCCATGGAGAGGGGGTCTTCTTGGAGGAACTGTGTCCCATGGAGAACCCACACTGGAGCAGTACATTCCTAAAGACCTGTACCCAGTGGAAGGGATCCATGCTGGAGCAGTTCTTGAAGAACCGAGGCCTGTGGGAAAGACTCATGTGGGAGAAGTTCTTGAAGGACAATCTATCTCCTGTGGGAGGGACCTCACACTGGAGTAGGGTAACAGAGTGAGGAGAAGGAGTGGCAGAAGAGATGCAGTGTTATGAACTGACCACAACCCTATTCCCCAATCCCCCTGCACCACTTGGGAGAGGAGGTAGAAGAGTCAGGAGTGAAGTCAAGCCTGGGAATAAGGGAGAGGTGGGGGCAAGATGGTTTTAGTTTAGTTTTTATTTCTCATTATTCTACTCTGTCATTAACTGGCAATAAATTAAATTAATCTTCCTCAAATTGAGTCCATTTGTCCATGACAGTAACAGATGAGTAATCTCAATGTCCTTATCTTGACCTACAAGTCTTTTCATTGTATTTTCACCTTTCTGTCCCACTGAGGAGAGGGAGTGAGAGATCATCTTGGTGGTCACCTGATGATCAACCAAGGCCAATGCACAACAGTATCTCCTTTCCCTACCTATGAACTTTTAAGTCTGAAGATTCAGTCATTCATTATGGGTTGCCAGGAGTCATGGTTTGAAGACTTCTTTCATTGGGGCTCTTAGGTAAATGGTTGGCAATTCATGCTCCATCTGCATTTCTAATTTAATTCTCTGCTGGTAGAGTCAGTTAAGCTTGGTTTGAAAAGGCCTAATACACAATGTCCTCCAGGTGATTTTAAATTGTGAGTACCAAATTGCCAGATCTGAAATTGCTTCAGGAAAATTATGGGTACTTAAGTAGTATCTCAGCAAAGGTAATTGTTCTAATAAGAATTCTAAAGATTTAATTTTAAGTAATGAAGGAAATACTGAAGTCTTAATAATCTAAGAAGCCTAGGAAGGAATTATTTCTGAATTATTTTATTAGAGTATGCTTCTATACTCATCTTATGTAGTAGTACACTTGATTAAATATTTTATTTAACCTGGATTTTACACACCAGTCAATTGAACTCTGTGTTTACTTTGAGTTTTTTTGTGGGGAGTATTTTTTTCATTTATATAATTAAATTTTAGAGACGTCTATAATTTCAGATAATGCTGTGGCTGGAACAACTATTTAAAGTGTGTAAGCACCTAAAAGACCTTAGTAGCATCACCTCAATAATTTTAAAACACTTGATATCATTAGTACTTATTATTAATACTTTAAATATTTAATTTCATAAAACTCTTTAGTTTAATACTGAAAATTATACAGATGAAACAATCTCCCAGTATATCTACTGATATCTACCAGATGCATCTGGCAACACCTGTTTGTATAATATCTGTGTTGTTTGATTATTCACTTGTTGCCATACTGTCATTACTTTTATATCTATGGTGGAATAGTCTGCAATGACCCTTTTGGAAACAGTTTAAAACAGATAATAGTTAATTATACTTTGGCTAAAAAAAAAATACCAATTGAGCCAGTAGAAAATGTAAATTATGAAAATTAGCATGTCTACATGAAAGGTTTGTGTAGCAGCCATGGTATTATCTGAGACTGAGAAAGATAGAAAGTGTAGAATTAATTTAATTGTGAATTTGTACTGTGTGTCTGTGTGACTTCCCCAGAAAGCTTATCTGGATCTTACTGTAAAAGAAGATCTACCAACTCGCCTCATTGCAGCAAAAAATCCGTACTTACAGTAAGTTTTATTTAAGTTGCTAAGATTTCATGAAACCATTTTTTCTTTCTTTTTAATTCTCCTTATACATTTCCAAACTCCAGCAAAAAACAAGTGTTTATCCCCTGTGGAGTGTGTCAGCTGTCATACTCACAGGCTTTCCTTCATTTTATGATACCATAAACTGTTTTCTACTACAGAAAGCCTTGCTTACATAAATTGTAATCTATTTCCTGAAGGGGAATTTTGTAAAGGGCGTTAGTTCTTCAGATAGATGTTAAAATTTCTTACAGGGGCTGAGTGGAGGATTAGATCTGATCCTTAGGTTAGATTTCAAATTTATTTTCCTTCATAACACAGAAAATGTCTTGTTCATTATAAGAAAAAATATTTTCCTTTGTTGATTTATGGAGACTGATCTCAGAAGATATAAAATATCCTTTATAAATTCAAGATGTCACTATCTTACGAATTTTCATAATCCGACTATTTTCTGGGTTGCAGTTACAACTATACAGACAGAAGTATTTAGTTTTAGAATATTGGCAGTCAATACTCACTATCTAATCCTGTTTCATGACTGACATTTACACTGGTTTATGTTTCTCCCTGATTATTATACATAAGAACTTAAAAAAACCCAATCAACCAACAAAAAAACCCCAATAAACAGTGCAGTAGTAAAAAATTAATAATGTGACTTGTCTGTGAATGAAGGCTAAATTTATTCCAAAACACTTTATGTCATAAAACCACACAAGTCATTATTTAGAGTAGATGGATAGCCTATTAACTAGCATGCTAAACAAAGATTTGGTCTATCTCTGAAGAAGTCTTTCTATCTTAAATGACTTAGAAAGACCTTGGATGAGAGATGAAGTTCAGTTCATCTAACTCTGTCTACAATATCGATGGTTACATCTGCCATAGTCATCTAGAATACTATTATGTTTGGTGGAGAGCGAAAAGTGCTTCTACAGCGCAATTCATTTTACCTTGCAGGAAACAAAAACAAACGAACCATTCATCTCAAAATGCCTGTTTGTCTCTATCTCCTATGAATAGAGTCTACAGTGCAAATGTTTATGTTATAGAAGCTCAAAGCTCAGTGGGATAATTCTCACATGTAGCTGTTTTATGTTGTATAGGATTTCACAATTTATTAATGTTAATGTAGAAAATTCAAAATAATTTGCATAGTGAAAATATGTTTAATATATAAACAAGGACCATTCCAAATTATCTTTTAATGCTCAATGAAAAAATCCTGGACTCATGCAGATATTTCTTTGAAAAAGTAAGAGCAAGCCTCAGCTATAAAAAATAATAATTTAAAAAATATAAGCAGAACTCATGAAAGCATTACCTAAATTCATGACACCATGGTCACTCCCTGAAGTACCTATCAGATAATATCTATAGGTCATATTTGAATTTTTTTAAAATTTAAAAACACCAAACAAACAAAAAAACCCCAAACCCAAACCACAACTGACCATATTTTCAGGGATGATCATGAATATTGAATGGTCTCCATGTGAGAAAAGACTGAATATACTTTTTGTCTCTCACTGTCAGAAAAAGTCATAGCTGTGGGTGAAGTACAGTGGATGACTCTAGAACCCATAGATGACAGGAGGGGGGCAAAGAGGGAATTGTCATTCAGGGTTTTTTTTGTTGTGTTTTTTTTTTTTTTTTTTGTTATTTATTTGGTTTTTACTACATAACTATAGCTTGTTACGAAATTTCTAGGCAGCAGAGTTAGCTTCCTTTCACACACACCCCCACACCCTCTTCACAGTTGTAAATCTCCGCCTCAGAATGCTGTGGAGGTCAAACATTAAAAAAAGACATTAGACAAATTAAAGGATGATGGATGCATCAGCTAATTGGGTGATCTGGATGCAGGCTTCTCAGCAATTTCTAATAGAAATTTCCATGAAACTGGGAAGATACACTGATCAAGAACTGGTGTGTAACCTGTCTCTTAAAATTTTCTCAATGCCTCCCTTATTGGAAACTGTCATAAACAGAAGACTAAAACACAAGGAAAATATGTCTAATCTATTGTTGTACTCTTTTTCTTATGGGAAGAAAAAAAAAAAAAAATCAGGTGAATTCCCACTGTTAAAATTGTAAAATTGCAAGTCAGTGAAAAACTGATTTCTCTGTTTCAGGAATCTCCATTACTTTTGATTCTTCTTTCCTGAAAAAGATGTAAACGTCCCTCACAAGCTCACAACCCATATAATTTTGCAAAATATAACATTTGTATTCTATTAATGTGTGAAAAATCTAGGGAATTAACACACAATTGTTATGTAAGGATGAAACTTGAATTTGTCCTACAGAAACAATTGTGATTTAGCTGGATACTAGGGCTGTGACTATTATTATAGCCAGTGCACTTGGTCATCAATTCCCTGAGTGATCAAAAATCTCCCCAAGTAGTTTCTGCCTAGATGAGACCATGGACTGACAAGAACTGCTCATTGACTGCATTCCCAGCACACTTCACAACAAACCATTTGACTAGTTTCTACATGAGCTCTCTAGGTGGATATTCAAACAGTTTCTATGATCATTCTTGCTGTTCATGGACCAACTGATAATTGCTAATAATATGCCTAACTGTGTTGTTAAATACACCAGAAAATCTGTGGAAAACCCGGTCATCCCAGGAACTCCCCTGGCAGTTTTTACTGTAAAATTGGTCAAACTGTACATACATAATTTAAAACAGTCAGCAGGAACTTTCTGAAGATGTAGAATTTACATGTAAGGCGGCCTTTTATATGCAGTTAAAACAGAATATGTTTTGTACGTATCTTAACACAACTAATAACAATAGATCATACATGCAGTCATAACTGGACTTGTTTTGTTTATTTTTAGCATTTAATCAGTCCCTGACTGTGCAAAATGTATGATGGTATTTGACACTTAAAACTGGGTTTAGAGTGTTTTCTGTTATGTTTATTGTTGGCTGGGAAAGTCACAGAATCACAGAATCATCTAGGTTGGAAAAGACCTTGAAGATCATCTAGTTCAACAAATAACCTAACACTAACCATCCCCAAATACACCATATCCCTCAGCACTATGTCTACCCAAATCTTAAACACCTCCAGGGATGGGGACTCCACCACTGCCTTGGGCAGATTATTCCAACACCTAATAGCGTGTTCTGTAAAGAAATACTTCATAATATCCAGTCTAAACCTTCCCTGGCACAACCTGAGGCCATTCCCTCTTGTCCTGTCACTTACTACTAGGTTAAAGAGGCTCATCCCCAGCTCTCTGCAACCTCCTTTCAGGTAGTTGTAGAGGGCGATGAGGTTTCCCCTCAGCCCTGATGCGTGGAAACAAACTCTACAACTCGGAGAGAGTTATAAAGCAAGTATGTTTATTCCGGCTGGGGTGCAAGGGGATTTCTCCACAAAGCTTGCACACCGTCTCTGGCTAGTAGCTATTTATTACACCAAAGCATACATATTCATTAGGAAAGGCTGGGTTATTGCAATTAGTTCAGAAGATAGGTGTGATTATTGTAATTATTTCTCAGAACTCATTTGCATAGTGTGAGTATGCATACTAGAAATAGTGTGGGGGTCTTTGGTGGTCAAGGGGATAGGTACCTGGTCTTCTTCACGGTGTCTGTTCATTCCAGGGCATATGCTGTGAAGCAAAGTCCAGGTGTTATCTTCCTAAATCAGCGAGATCATCCTTCCTAGATAGTATCTCTGAGTCCTTTTGATCAAGTTTGCCTAAGTGTCCATTGAGGGCTTTGAGTCTGCTAGCAGTGACTTGTCTTTTTAATTCATACCCCAGGGCTACCCGATAATTTCTTATAGCCAGTCCCCAAACTATATGAGCAAGCAGGATTCTTAGGCATGGTTCAGAAATCATTATATGTTGTTATAAGTAAATAATTTGCAAGGAAAGCAGACATTTCTCTGTATCAGCCTCCACTTCTCCAGACTAAACACCCCCAGTTCCCTCAGCCGCTCCTCGTACAACCTGTGCTCCAGACCCCGCACCAGCTTCGCTGCCCTTCTCTGGACACGCTCGAGTCATTCAATGTCCTTTTTGTAGTGAGGGGCCCAAAACTGAACACAGGAATCGAGGGGCGGCCTTACCAGTGCCAAGGACAGGGGTCAGATCCCTTCCCTGTCCCTGCTGGCCACGCTATTGCTGACACAAGCCAGGATGCCATTGGCCTTCTTGGCCCCCTGGGCACACTGCTGGCTCCTGTTCAGCCAGCTGTCAATCAACCCCCCCAGGTCCCTCTCTGACTGGCAGCTCTCCAGCCACTCCTCCCCAAGCCTGTAGCGCTGCTGGGGGTTGTTGTGACCCAAGGGCAGCCCCCGGCATTTGGCCTTATGGAAACTCCTCCAGTTGGGCTCAGCCCATGGCTTCAGCCTGTCCAGGTCTCTCTGCAGAGCCTCCCTACCCTCGAGCACATCAACACTCCCACCCAACTTGGGGTCATCTGCAAACTGACTGAGGGTGCACTCGATCCCCTCGTCTAGATCATCAATAAAGATGTTAAACAGGAGTGGCCCCAAAACCAAGGCCTGGGGGACACCACTTGTGACCGGCTGCCAACTGGGTTTAACTCTGTTCACCACAACTCCTTGGGCCCGGCCATCCAGACAGGTTTTGGATCCATCTAAGCCACGAGCAGCCAGTTTTACCAGGAGAATGCTGTGGGAAACGGTGTCAAAGGCCTTATTGAAGTCAAGGTAAACAACATCCACAGCCTTTCCCTCATCCAATAAGCAGGTCGCCCTGTTGTAGAAGGAGATCAGGTTTGTCAGGCAGGACCTGCCTTTCATAAACCCATGCTGACTGGGACTGAGCATCTGGTTGTCCCTCATGTGTTGTGTGATGGTACTCAGGATGAGCTGCTTCCCGGGCACCAAGGTCAAGCTGACAGGCCTGTAATATCCCGGATCGTCTTTCAGAACCTTCTTATATATGAGCGTTACCTTGGCCAATTTCCAATCTGTCAGGACCTCCCCGGTCAGCCAGGACTGCTGGTAAATGATGGAAAGCGGCTTGGCGAGCACCCCAGCCAGCTCCTTCAGCACCCTCGGGTGTATCCCATCTGGTCCCATAGACTTGTGTGTGTCTGTGTGATGCAGCAGGTCACTGACTGTCTCCTCCTGGATTGCGGGAGGGTTCTTCTCCCAGTCTCTGTCTTCTGTCTGTGGAGGCTGGAGTTCCTCAGTACAACCAGTCTTGTTATTAAAGAATGAGGCAAAGAAGGCATTAATGACCTCAGTCTTTTTTATCATCACTTGCTACTTGTTTCCTCCTGAGTCGAGCAGGAGATGAAGGCTTTCTCTGCTCTTTCTTTTGTTCAAAACAGCATGATCTTTTCTGACTCCTGAGAAAGCTCCAATGCTCATTTAAACTTTGCTTTCTCTGCGATCCCATCATTCAGTTCTATCGTTGCAGTGAAGAGAGATTCTTTGCCTTCCCCTTCTGTTTGATTTTCTTCTTAGTGACTGTAGATGAAGATTTTATACGTTATGTGTGAAAGAATGCATTGTAGTTGCTGTCTTCAGGACAAATATTAACATTCTGCTGGCTTTAAATGATTTTGGGGGCATTTCCAGTTGTACTACACGAATACACTCAACCATTTTTTACAGGAAAAACTTTGATACTTATAATAATAGACAAGAATCTACTTAACTGAGGCATTTATTTTTTCTCAGGTAGGCTAGCATGCAGCAGGATTTTAACAAATCTATCCACAGCAGAATCTAGAACTAAAGTTTTCAGCCTGAAAAGGATGCATTTTGCCTGACCAGAATTTCAGTTTGGTTTAAGGCGAATAAAACCCACTGATTGTGCACAGACCAGGATGGTATATTCAGTTTTCTTTACATTAAAATTACTATCTCTGGAAATGTCTGATTCTTCTAGGAGACTGTCAGAACTATACTTTTGACCTAAATAACTCTTTCCTTAAACCTTCAGGGATATGAACATTTTTTTGAAATAAAGAATATATAGGGTTTCATAATTAAGCAAAATACATCCTTCTCACTGAGATTATCATCCTCAGTCTCCAAAGAAAACAAGGATTGAGCATTTGCTTAACACACAAAGGACATAAGAGTAAATAAAAAACTCTGTGGGGTATATCTGAAAAGGTGCCTTTCCACTCGTTCTCTTATACTAAGAAGTCAACAGGAAAGATGGGTAGCTAGACAATCGAAACATGCATCAGGAAACCTTATAAAGATAAAAAATTAAACCAAAGATCTTTATTGTATGTAAATATGTTTGCTTAGATCACAGACAGACTTTAGGCTATTTTAAGGCCATATAGCTTAGAGGGGAAGTGTATGACACATACTCTCACTATTTGAAAACTATATCCTTTTACTCCATTTACTTATGATTATGCTCAGGTCTAAGTATTGCAGAAACCTCACTGTTCTGTATTTTCATGAAGCTATATATAACAGCATATGTAAATTTATGCCCTAATTTTCTTTCTAATGGACCGAACATCCAATAAATGCTTAAATACACTACAGGTGAGCAAAACACTCAATATTATGTTTAAATTTTTGGAGACATACAATAGCTGCATTAGAGTAACTGTATTTGAGAAAGGAACCTTAGACCTATTTTTTAATATTTCTTGGAAGTGAAGAACTTGGCCATTGCAGGTTTATTATTATTCATGACATTTTTGTTCTTTACATTATTAAGTAGGTGTCTTGGTTCAGCTAGGATAGGGTTAAGTTTCCCCAGCAGAGAGGGGGAAGGGATCTCCAGGTGGGTTATTCCTATCATGCAGACGTCAGGTCCGGGCACAGGAGCACAGGAACTTTTTCCTTTGTGGCTTTGGTGGCAGGGAGCATCACAAGCGAACTGTCTGTAACCATTGCGGTATTTCTCTGTATATCTTTTGTCTTGTTTACTGTTATTGCTGTTTATTGTTGTTATCATTGCTACTGTTGTTGTTCAGATTGCTTATTTCACTGTTGTATTAAATTTCTTCTTATTTTAACCCGGGTTTGTGTCTCACTTTCAGCCTGATCGGCTGAGGGTGGGGGAGGGGCAGCGGCAACGTGGTCTCTGGTCCCGGCAGGGCCTAAACCAACACAGTAGGGGAGATCCACAGTGTGTTAAATATTGTTTGAGCATTAGCTAACCAAAGTTCGTGACCTAAAATGTAGTAAGTTAAAGGTATCTGAAATAATCCATTTTGGGTGTAAGTGCAATTAATTTCTTCCTGCTTTAAATTAAAGATTGTTCCTAGTTTGTCTAGAGGCAAATAATTGTTTTTGATAAAACAATAAGAAAATAAAAAATCCAGTAAGCAAAACCAAACCCAGATCAACCAAGATGGTTTTGCTCTTTTCCCCAGCAATTTTACAAGAACAGAACAGAATCTGTTATAATGTCCTTTTTATTAACTAAGCCAGCCCTACTATAGAAACTCTTATAACCTATAATGAAGACTAAAATAACGTCACTTCAGAGCAGAGGAATTTAACTGAACCGTATTTGACTCCTTCCTTATGCAATGTCATTCATTTACATTACTCCGACCTCTTAGTTACCACAGCTTCACTCAGATTGCTTATTTCCCCTAAACTTTATAAAACTTACTGCTTACAGTTAGTGTCCTTTCCAGCACAAATATTCCTGTGGAACATTCACTTCTTCCACTGATTCCTCACTTGAAAGCAACAGAGTCCTCAAAGGATTCTGTTTGCCACTGCACAAATTCGTTATTCTATACAGATGTGAATAGTCCTGCTAGCCTTTGTTACTCTGATAGCAGAGGGAATAGGGTATTCACTGACCTGACTAGAACAGGTCAGGTGGGTCATTATTCAATGTTACCAACCTGATATAGCCTCCTGCCAATTAATGATCTAAACCACATATGCTCTGACCTTTGTGGTTTCATTCAGGCAAATCTGTCACATATGTTAGTCACTGCAGGAGCTGTTCTGTAGTTCATTTTCTCCTCTGTCAGTCACATGAGAGCAAGAAGATAGGGGTGACATGGGAACTATATCATCAGGTTCACATGAAAATTTAGCCTCTGATGTAAAAGCAGAGTCTACCATAAAGATAAAGAAAATGTAGTAGCTGGATACCAGCAACTGCCTTTAAGATATCACCTGGCAGACAATGGCATGTGAGTTAGGAATGTATCTAGACAAGTTCTGTATTGGAAAGTATGAATAATAAATAGTCAATATAAAACGAAGTACTTCTTTAATCAGCTCCTTAGCAAAATCACCATATGAGCTTAAATACAGGTGATGTAAACACTGAATATGAGAAAAATTAATCCTGGACATGACTTGAAGGAATGAACACGAGACAAGTATTATTTAAAAAAAACCACAAAAAACTCAGAGAGGAGCTTTCTTCTTCAAATTTATTTATTTTTATGTTGAAATTATCATGTAAATGAAAAACCCTTCCCCTTCCTAAAAGAAAAAAAAAAAAAAAAAAAAGAAAAAGGAAAGAAGAAATACTAAAGCATCACATAATGTTCATTGTTAATTTGTCACGTTAGTTAATTTATTTATGAGACTGTTTTGCAATACAACTGTGAAGGATCAATCCAAGCCTGAAAATATAATGAAATATCAGTGGTTTCAAACCTTCCTCATAAAGCTATGCTTTTCTGTGTCTAATGAAAACCATGGGTTTTGTGTACTAGTTTTGGAGTCAGTGCGTTAACAAGAGTATGGCTTTCATATAATGTACATACATGTTCTGAAGGCTTGTAAAACAGTTGAAATTAAACGATGAACCTTTTTTCTCCACTTTTTTTTTTTTTTTCTAGCAGATTTAATTATTTTTAGGTGTTATACTGAAGATTTCCTTCTGAGAACACTTGAGCTCTTTAGTGGCATATCCACAAGTGTGATTCCCACACTGACACTGTTTACAAATAGACACTATGATGCATGATGCATTAAAGAAAGGAATAAAAATAGCTGAGCAAACTTGTTGGTTCTTTACTTTCTTTGTTCTCCTGAAATGAACAGTGCTTTTTATAAATACATGTTACAGAAGGAAATAAAACAAAAAAACATATCTAGCTTCTGAGAAAATCCTGTAAAAACAGGATAATTAATTAAAATTTATATCATTTGTATATTTTAGGACAACATATAGAATTTTACAGGTAGCATTTTAGTGAGAGATTCATAAAAACTAGAAAAATAGTTTTCAGAATACATGCTCTCTGTCAGCAATAATCCCTTTTCATAGCCATCCTTCCACTTCACTGATTTTACTGTTCCCTTAAAACATGACTAGTAGGTATTTACACAACTGCAAAATATATATCAAAGGGTACTGGAAAAATATAATTCACATTCATTTGACACTCAGTGAATAATGACACTTTTGGTGTGTGATATAATGAAAACAAAAACAAAACCAAAAAGAAACCCACAAAAACTCCAAACAATCTTTCTACTAGAAAGGCTTCACTTTCATCGAGGACAGCTTTTAAAGCTCTATTGAAGCAGTTACTAGCTATTGGAGCTTCTTCTAGATATGTTAGTAGAAGATTCAGAAATACTTTGGTTCCTAATAAATTGTCTGCTGCTGACCACAGCAGGTGGTCTTTAATTATTTTTGCTACCTGGTAGTGCATATTTTAAAATTGGCTGTTTGGAGATTAATTTCCATTTTGTAATGTGATTATCATTTTATATGTTTCAGGAATAGTACTTTCTCGACTGGCATACTGTTATATTTTTGAAAAGCTCATGTTATGAACTTTCGTGCTGTGTAATTAACTTATAATATAAACTGCATTTTTGAAATATTTTGGAGGTTTGAAGTTCAGATGTCAAAACACCAATTCCGACAGAACTACTTCTACGAGTTCAAATTTGGATGTAATGCAGCGTAAGCCGCTCAAATCATCAATGAGGTATATGTCCAGGGAAGTGTTAATGAACGGACAGTGTGACTTTGGTTCCAAAAATTTCGATGTGGCGATTTTGACCTTGAAGATCAAGAAGGTTGCAGACGTCCTTCTGCTATTGACGACAATGAATTGAAGGCTCTGGTGGAAGCAGATACACGCACAACTGTTCCAGAACTTGCAAAAGAGCTCGAGGTAAGCATATCGACTGTTTCTGAGCATCTGAAGAAGATTGGAAAGTTGAAGAAGCTCGACAAATGGGTGCCGCACGAATTGAATGAGAATCACAGAAATCGCCGTTTTGAAGTGTCGTTGACGCTTCATTTTTGCAACCGACCCGTTTCTCGACCGCATTGTGATGTGCGACTGGAAATGGATGCTCTACAATAACCAGCAACGATCGGCTCAGTGGTTGGACTGCAATGAACCTCCGCAGCACTTCCCAAAGCCGAATCTGCACCAAAAGAAGGTCATGCTGACTATCTGGTGGTCTGCTGCTGGTTTAATCCATCACAGCTTCCTGAATCCGGGTGAAACGATCACGGCGGTGAAGTGCGTCCAGCAAATCAATGAAATGCACCAGAAACTTCAGCGGCTGTGCCCAGCACTGGTCAGCAGAAAGGGTCCAATCCTTCTCCATGATAACACACGGCCACATGTTGCACTCTCAACGCTGCAGTGGTTGAATGAGCTGGGCTACGAAAATCTGCCTCATCCACCGTACTCACCAGACCTCTCACCCACCGGCTATCACTTCTTCAAGCATCTCGACAGCTTCCTGTGTGGGAGATGCTTCAGAAACCAAGGGGAGGCTGTAACTGCCTTTGATTACTTCATTGCCTCCAGAAGTCCAGAATTTTATGCAACCGGAATAAATATTGTTGTTTCTCGTTGGCAAAAATGTGTTGATTCTAATGGTTTTTATTTCAATTAATAAATTTTATTCTGAGCTGAGATATGCCACTTCAAGCACACAGGTTGAAATCAGCAATTAATTTCTGAACAGCCATTTCATAATACTTTCTTTACAGTCTTCACATGTACAGTATCATATCAATCACTCATGATAAGGAAGCCAGAGGAATTTGATACAACAAAATGTTGCGATGTCAGTGACCTTTCAGTGAAGGTTTCTGTCAAGATTCTGGAGCTGAAAGACTTGACTGTACCCAGTCACTAATTATCTACTCCTCAGCACTCTTACTCTGCATATGAGACAATGATGCTTTTTGACATTTTGGAAAGAGAATGATACTAAAGACAGGGAGGAAAAGCCTGTTTCTACTTAATTCATGCTGTTGAAATAAAGGCTGTAGTCTTGATAAGTGAAAGGGTCATGAATGCAGAAAAAGAATGGACAGCTAAACTACTTGAGGACTCTGAGAGCATTTAGTACTGCATTCAGTATATAGCATGGCAAAAACTATTCCAGTTGGTACTCTGGTAGTGATGGTACTAATTTTTATATTGTGTTTTACCATGTGATACAAAATCACTGTTCTGATATGATAATATGATATGACTTATCAAAACTGTCTCATTGATGGAAAGAAATAGCCATGTCTAAAGGCTTCTAGTTGCTAAAACAAGTAGAATAATTTGTTTTCCACAGATGCTGATCTTTCTTCATTGACTTTAGAAGAACTGTAGCTGACTAGTTTAGACTGAATGTATACATTTATGTAAATTTACGTAAAGTATTTTATGTGTATTGAAATTTAAGGTCAGTAATCAAGTGTAAATGAAGAGACAGCTATATACAGAAGAAGAATAATGTATATATTTAACTTATTACTTTGGAAGCATTAAAATATTTTTTATAAGAATTTTTTTTTTCTGTAAAAAAAAAAAAGAGTAATAGCATACTTTATCTTGAATTACAATAACCTAAATTAATTCCTTGTTTTGGTACTGTTTTATGGAAAGTCTGAGGGTTTTTTTATGTTCATAACTTACTAGTTTTTTCTGGCTCATCAGTCATGAAGGCTTTTTCATGTATTTCAGAAGTCTAACAGTAAAAGCTTTGCCAAACTTTCTCTTAACTATGGTCACTGTTGTTGATGTGCCAAGGCACACAGCCAGAACAAGTCCTAATTATTTTCCTGCCCCAGGCAATAAACATTTTGACTACACTTCCTACTCACTTCCAACTCATGTAACAAGCCATGCAAACCAATCAAAAGTGGAAGGAAATACATGCTGCCCCCTCAGTTTTGCCATTGCAGGCATTTGCCCAGGCAGTTGATACCACAGGCAGACCCTGCACACATCCGAGTAGCACTACACAAAATCAAAACCGCTTTTAGCTCACTGCCTTCCTGCCATGGGCCACAAAAGCTGAGCATGCTGACTGTGTGGTACAGACTCGACTATGGGATGGTCAAAGAGAATGAACAGGGAAATAGGGAATGAATGAGCAGAGGATCAAGAGGGAAGGAAGGAAGGAAGGAAGGAAGGAAGGAAGGAAGGAAGGAAGGAAGGAAGGAAGGAAGGAAGGAAGGAAGGAAGGAAGGAAGGAAGGAAGGAAGGAAGGAAGGAAGGGAAGGGAAGGGAAGGGAAGGGAAGGGAAGGGAAGGGAAGGGAAGGGAAGGGAAGGGAAGGGAAGGGAAGGGAAGGGAAGGGAAGGGAAGGGAAGGGAAGGGAAGGGAAGGGAAGGGAAGGGAAGGGAAGGGAAGGGAAGGGAAGGGAAGGGAAGGGAAGGGAAGGGAAGGGAAGGGAAGGGAAGGGAAGGGAAGGGAAGGGAAGGGAAGGGAAGGGAAGGGAAGGGAAGGGAAGGAGAGAATTAAATGAGGGTTTTGGATAAATAATCTCTTATTTATCTAATCCGTATCTGCTAACATACTTCTCTGTGTAGATTAATAAACAAATGAATCTTGAACTTACTACCAAAGATAAATCCCCAAAATACCTAAAATATCCTCGGGTCACTAAAGTACAATTCTCATAACCAGCTTGTATAATGGTCTAAAATGTATATGTTCTATACCTTCAAGGATATTTGTTTATGTCAAGCAAACTTAGAAATAATTTTTCCCTGCTTGTTTTCTGAAAGTCTGATTACCTATTATTTTTACTTGTACGAAGTCAGACTTGCAGGTCTGATTTATGTTCCTGTACACTCCTAAATTGTACAGCTAAAGGCAATATGTAAAATGTCCTGGATATTTTGAATCATATTTCTAATATTTGCTACATTTCTAGAATTTAAGAGAAAAAATACACTACTCATAAACTCTCACCATTTTAATTGATTAAAATTGTTTAAAACAGATGCCTAAGTAAGAATTTTTATTGTCATTTTCTACTTCCAATTGGAATACACAAATGGAAATTATTTTATAGAGGGAAATATATTATAGGTAATGTAGAAGACTCTGTGGAAGAATGATTAATCAAGCTTCCTTAGCATAGAATTTGGGGATTTAATGTAAAGTAATGCCCAAGACACTTGTTGCACTCAGACATCTCATACTGTTTCTGACTCCTGTTTGTATGCACAAAATTTTTAGAATTGAATTTCTGATAAAAAGGAGCATGGCTATTAGCTTAGAATTTTACTGTTACTACCTGACATTCTTTTAGTTAGTATCCTAAACAGCTATCTCTATTACAAAAATATCGATGAAATAAAGCAATTTCAAAACTTTGTAGATGTAGTTAATAATTTTTAATTTGCAATTACAATACACTTTTTTGTTTTATACTATTTTCCTAGTCTTATTTATTTTCTGATATTCTATCTAAATATTTTTTAATAGAATATGTATTCTAGACACACATTAAAAGTTTACAGTTAAAAAAAAAAAAAAAAAACCTGGAAAAATCCTTTTTGTACTCCTCTCAGAGTAAGCAAATATCACCTAGGAATAAAGCACTTCAGAAACGTCTTTTAATAGTAAACATATTTGTTATGGACTAACCCTTACATTTCAAAACAATTCACTTCAAGTTGCACAGCAGGTTTTACAGTATTAATATTTTTTAAGATGTACTTGACATTGAGTTCTTCTTTCCTTTAATATATCCATGTATAGTCATATTTTGTTTCTAAATCATCTTCATCTGAGTCTGTTGCCAAATGTTTTAAGCCTGCCTTTTCAAGGACATGAGCTAATTTTTAAGGATAAGAAAATCTTTTTGGAGATAGTACTTCAGCAGTAACAAATTGATTTAAAATCAATATCCTAAAAGTACTATTAAAACTAAACAACAACAACAAAAACCTAAACCATAAAACAATTACTCTGCCTTACTGTTTTACTTTTTAAATAAATAAATAAATAAATAAAAATTATGTGGGCATATTCCTAATCTGTTTTAAACAGGTATGGCAAATTAAAGATTAGAACAGACTGAACTAAATTAAAACTGTCAGCTCTCTCACATGAACATAGGAGTGACATTTGCTTTCCTCCAGTCCTCAGGCACCTCTCCCAGTTGCCAAGATTTTTTAAGGACTATCAGAGTGGCCTTGTAATTACATCAGCCAGCATCCCCAGCACTTGTGAGTGCATCCCATCAGGGCCCATGGACTTAGGAAAGTCTGTGATTCATGAACATCTTAAGTATTCTCTAACCTGATCCTATTCCACGAAGGATGCATCTTCCTTGCTCCAGACATTTCCCCTGGTCTCTGGGGCCTGGGATTTCTGGAGGTCAGTCTTGCAAGTATAGACTGAGGCAAAAATTACATTCAGTACCTCATCCTTTTTCATGTCCTGTGAACCCAAGGGGTTTAATAGTTTATGGTTCATCATGAAAGTGCATGAAAATACAAAGATAGAATAATTTCAAGAATTCCCAGCGTTTTTACTTGGTTAAAAGTGATTATAGTCCAAAGTAATTAATTTATGTATTCTTCTGATTTAAACATAATCCATTTTCCTGGGAAAATTTGGTATTTCCGGTTAGATTTTCTGATGAAAAATGATTCAAAGAGAACTTTCCAGTCAGCACTAATACATAGAAAAAATATATACATTAAGTTTAAAAAACATGGAATACCAAGAGTCAGAACCAAGAACCCATTTCCTTGACCTTTGTGTAGTAGCAATTTTATTAAATTTTACTGAAAATATTCATAAACTGTTCAGTAAACGTTTCTTTGCATCAGTTTCGTGAGATTTAGGTATCTATAGCAAGATACCTGACTGCTATACTTTCTCTATTCCTATAACGAAGCTAGAATCATTGTTTATATAGTCATTGCAGAAAATTTTTGCTTAGTGGAATATCAAAGAAGTTCAAATACTGCCCCACCTTTTGCCAGACAGGTATTATGTACATACTAGAATATAATTGTATATATAATATCCATATATTATATACATTCGTATTAGATTTTAGGTTAGGGCTGGTGGTGATTTGACCTTGGCCAGATACACAGTGCCCACCAAGTTACTCTGTCCCTCCCTTTCCATCAACAGGACAAGGGGGAAAAATACAACAGAAAAGCTCATGGTCTGAGGTATGGACAGAGATCATGTGACAATTACAGTAATGGGCAAAATAGACTTGACTTGGGGAAATTAATTGAATTTTTTGCTCATTAATAAAGTAAGGTAACGAGAAATACAGACAAAACTAAAAGCACCTTCTTTCCACTCTCTTCTTCTTTCCAGACTCAATTTCATTCCTGACTTCTGCCTTCTGTCTCTGGGTGTCAGGTAGATGGAGATGGAGAAGGGGAGTTATGGTCACTTTGTAACACTTTGTCTTGGACACTCCTTCCTTCTCTACCCCTTCCTCCTCACACAGTCTCCCTACTGCAGCATGGGGTCCCTCCCACGGGAAGACAGTCCTTCTCCAATGTGGGTCTTTCCAATGGGCTACAGTTCTTCAAGAACAACAGGTTGCAGTCCTTCAGGAAAAGACTGTTCCAGTGTGGGTCCTTCATGGGCTACAGGTCCTGCTAGAAGACCTGCTCCAACATGGAGTCCTCTCCATGGGCTGCAGCTTCCCTCAGGGCATATCCACCATGGGGTCCTCCATGGACTGCAGGGTGCATAGCTGCTCCACCATGGTCGTCTGTGGTCTGTGGAGAGACAATTTGATTCACCAAAGTGTCCACCAGGGACTGCAGTGGAATCTTTGCTCTGGTGCCAGGAGCACCTCCTTCTCCTCCTTCTTCTCTGATCTTGGTGTCTGAAAGGATGTTTCTCTCACATTGTTCTCTCTGACACTGTTGCTTCACATTCCATTTTATCCTTTCTTATGTATGCTCTCATAGAGGAGTTTCCAACATCGCTGACTGTCTCAGTGTTGGCCAGTGTCAGGTACATCTTGGAGACAGCTGGAACTGACCCTGTCCTACATGGGGGCAGTTCCTGGTGTCTCTGACAGAGGCCACCCCTTCAGCCCCCAGTTCATTAACAAAACCTTGCCATGTGAACACAACAGAGTGCTTGTTGCATATTTCTGTACATATATTTCTGACAAGGTTATATGTAGTTGAAGCAAGTAATTTCTGTCCATACCCCAAGTAGTGTTTTTTTTTTCCAGGGACTTAAATTCAGTGGGCATTATTAAGTGGTAGTTTTGACATTCAGAGAGCTAAATCAATATATTAAATATAATTGAACTTGGTGGAATATAAATCTGATAGACTCCATTTTGGGGGGTTTTATTTTTATTTTTTTATTTGACTGAACTTTCATATGTTTAAACTATAATGTATGAACTGATGAAGGACTATGGGGCAATCTTCTAGTTTAATTTTTCTTGATACAAGAGCCTTTCCCTCTTACACACTGCTTCTGAATCTAGGAATTCATGTATGTTTGGTTACATAGATAACATGTTTTGATAGAAAAAAACATTTTACCTCCAAGAACAATATGAGATATATATAGATCTTAAAAATATTTTTGTTTAATTGTGTGAAAAAAAGTAACAAACAATAAGACTTACAACAGTGAAAGTCTATAAGACTTCTTCAACTTGATTTATAAATTAAATCAGATTTGCATGCTACAGAGATTAAAACTAACATCAAGTTTTTCTTTAAAAGCAGAAAAAAAATTGTATCTAAGGACTGCACAACATGTACCCTAATGCAACATCCTGGTGAATTTGAGGGTATGAAGCTGGAATTCTGGTAACTGACAAAGAACGCAGAGAGATAATGTGGAGATGTGACATGTTAGTGAAAGAATAAAAATAGGTATCAAGGGTTTGAAGAGATGTGTGTGTCCTTGTGATAAATTGGAGGAATAAAGTGGGATTAGATTCCTCATACAGGATGTCACCAGCCTCCAAGTAAAAGTATAGGGAAGGGTAAGGGGACACTGGGGTTTAGGTTCAGTTTAGACGGAAATGGGGTTATGTGAAATGCGATTATGGGTAAAGGACAATTTTGCAAGAGGCAGAAACCACAGGAATTGGACAATGATGCTTGCAGCATGGAAAGAAGAGTATAAAAGCACTTCCTCAACGATTTACATAGTGTTTTCTGTTTTGATTACATTACGCAAACATTTCTTTTTTATTCCTTTTTTTTAAACTATATGTATCAGAAGTCAGTGTCCTAAAAAATAGGTAGTATTAAATCTATCTCTGGTTTTTTTCTTTTCTCTTTCCCTCCTTTTCTCCCATCCCTTTATCCCATCCTTGTTCTGCATTGAAGGAAATCGCAAATAAGGTTGAAGTTGTGGGAGCAGTTTGTTTGTTTCCAAAATGACTTGTAATGTGCTAATTGGTTTAAACAAAAAATAATAAGCTCTTTATAAATAAATGTCTATCGTAGGAATTAAAATGTCTGTATGACTTAGTCACTATTTCAAAGAGAAAAAAAAAAAAAAGAAAAAAAGAAAGATATACCTCCCCCCTTTGCAAACACTCCTGTTACTCACTATGCAACACATTTTTGTTAAAAGTTTTTTCTTTCAGTTCATTTTTGTATCATCCCATGTAAAGACATCTAATTCACTATACTAGAAATTGAACATTAACTTTATTCTGGCCAGGATCAAGTACCTGAACTTCTTGTTTTACTTATTGCTTAAGTAAGTTTAACTAAAACTGTTCCTAGCTAAATAAATGAGTTCTTAGTTAGTAGCAACATATCCGGGTTTAGAACTTCAAAGTTAATATTTTTCTTAATCATATTTAAAAACTCTTATGCCTTCTCTTTAAGACAGACTGATGGACTCTGTCCTTTTAAGAAGATCAAATGGTAAACTTCTGTTGATCAAAAAGACCAAATTTTAGACCATTTTGCTTTTATTTTCATTAAAAACATTGTCTACTTTTTAGGTTTTTTTGTTCAACATCTTTTTGAATTCTTGTGTTCTGAAAAATATGTAACAGTACAACCACTAACAAATGGGAAGTAAGTTAAGAAAAACAGCTGTCCAACTAGTTGGAAACTGTTCTGCTAATTAACAATTACAAGATCAGTGTGTGCAAATTGAAATAGGTCCCATGCTTCTTACCTTGGAAAATGTACCATGATGTGCAGATGTGAAGGAAATACATCTATTAAGGATTCAGATAAACAAAATTATGGTGCCTGATGTCACTGTCCAGAACAGAGATGAATGGTGTTCACTTCATCCTGCTCATGAAATGCTTTTCTATGTTGACATTTGCAACCCCGGAGGATAGCCACACTCCAGTGCACTGATGTTAGATATTGGTTCAGCTGTATCAGTTCTGCCAGAACCTATTTACCAGCTAACAAAATCTAAATTACATTTGGAAGCTTATTTGAAGAAAGCAATCCTTGTGCTTCATTGCTCTACTTTAATGTACAGCTGACTCACTACACTTTTCTATCCATGTAATTCTTCAGAGAAACCTATTTTAAGCAGCTACTAACAAAACTATTTTTTTTCCTGTTGCCTATTAAAAGTCTTCTTTATGTAATGGAAATTAAATTAACAGCACTACTTTTATTATTTGAAACAGTTAAATTTTTAACTTGAAAAGTTAAAAGGTATTCTGCCTGGCTGACAGTTACTGCTTTTGAAGAGCACAGGTGTCCCAGCAATCCCATGTCACATCTGCCAGTCTCTTGTGAATGACTGATATCCTATGGCCTCTCAAATGTAACTAAATTAATATTTTAATTAAATGAGTAAGCCTCGGGATATGGGATGAAATTTCAGGATTTCCCAGGACTTATGGAATTCCTAGGAAAGGAAACAAAGGTGATAAAAGGGGGAAAAAAAAAAAAAAAAGATTTGGGGAAGAACAAGTATGGGAAGATGGAGCAATAAGGTGATAAAAGGACACTTGTCACACACAAAAGAGCCAGTAGACTTTCTGCCCTGTTCCTGATCAACAGTGTCTCTGCCTGTTTCTAACTCTTTGCCTGGATGAGGAACTCTTCATTCTGTGTATGCGTGTGTGGGGGTATGAATGCAGCAATTGGCGTGGGAACTTGTGTCACAGGGTGCCCAAGGTGCAGCACCTGGAGCAAGTGAGTGTCTGGGTGCCAGCTACCAGGCTGGATCCATAGCCCATGTGCCAGGGACTGGTAGGACCAGTGTAAGACCAACTGCCATCCACTGGGATGGGACCAGTTGCTGCCGTTGTACGTGCAGGAATACAAGTGAGTGTGTGACTGCTAGCAAAGATCAAGGTGGACTAGCTGTCAAGAAGATGAAGGTGGCTTGGGATACAGGGATGTCTGTTTTGAAGGGCAAGACCACTGGGAGGAGCTGGCTATCGGAAGGCTCAGCCAGCTCTGCGTGTGCATGGGGGTGGTGTGTGTGTGAAGGCCTGTGCTGGAGTGGGTCTGTGGCCTTGGGGGCTCATATGTCCAGGTGCCAGCAAGTGGCAGGCTTAGACTGAGGGAAAAAAGAAAGAAAACCTGTGAAGGATATGATTACACTCTGTAAATAAACTAAGGGAGTAAAGAATAGGGAAAGAAAAGCTTCTTAAACAAACAAACAAACAAAACAAATTCTGGCTAAAGATGAAACAGTTGAAAGGTGGTTATGAAGTAAAATCAAATTTGGAATTAATTTTCTAATCCTCAGAAAAGAGAAGTGCACTAATAGCTTTTCAATAACTTCAGGGAAGTCAGGCATCCTAGTTTTCTAAAAAAGTATAAAACTCAGTTTACTGGCTTCTGTGTCCTTGCAATATCGAATTCCTGTTTAATTAATCAAGATATGGAGGAAATGAAAAGTAAGACCAAGCATAAACTTAAACAGTGAAATGGTGGAATTCAAGATCCATATGGCAGGAAGAAAGGCACACAGCAAGCTCCCTAGCCTGGACTTAAGGCAAGCAGACTTTGGCCTCTTCAGGAATCTGCTTAGTCTAAGTCCTTAGACGGAAGAGGGGCCCAAGAAAGCAGGTTAATATTCAAGGGTCACCTCCTCCAAGCTCAGCAGTGATTCATCTCAACAAAGAGGAAGTCAGGTAAGAACACTGGAAAATATCATCCTTGGAAATATCCTAGGGCACATGGAAAATAAGGAAGCTATCAGTGACAGCCAACATGGCTTCACTAAGGGCAAATATGCCTGACAAATTTGTTAGCCTTCTACAAAGGGGTTAGAGAGTTGGTGGATAAGGGAAGAGTGACTGACTTCAGCTACCTAGACTTGTACAAAACATTTCACAGTCTCCCACACAACATCCTTGTCTCTAAATTGGAAAGACATGGATTTGATGAATGGGCCACTTGATGGATAAGGAATTGACTATATGGTTCCACTCAAAGGCTTGCGGTCAATGGCTTGATGTCCAAGTGGAGGGGGATGATGAGTGCCATTTCTCAGAGGTTGGTATTGTGACTGACACTGGCTTATCATCTTTGTTGGCAACATGGACAGTGGGATTGAGTGCACCATAAGAAAGTTTGCTGATGACACCAAGCTGTGGTGCAGCTGACACGCTGGAGGGAAGGGGTGCCATCCAGAGGGACCTTGACAGGATTGAGAGGTGGGTCTGTGCAAACTTGACCTTGTTGGAATTCAGCAAGGCCAAGTGCAAGATACTGAACATGGGTCAAATCAATCCTGAGCACAAATACAGGCTGGTCAGAGAGAGGATTGAGAACAACCCTGTAGAGAAGGATTTGAGGGTATTGGTGGATGGAAAACTGACTATGAACCAGAAATGTGTGCTCACAGCCCAGAAAACCAACTGTATCTTGGTCTGCATCAAAATAAAAGTGTACATCAGGTCGAGGGAGGTGATTGCCCCCCTCCACACTGCTCTCATGAGACCCCACCTGGAGTGCTGTGTTCAGCTCTGTGGCCCCCAATATAAGGACACAGACATGCTCAAGTGGGCCCAGAGGAGGGCCGTAAATACAATTGTGGGCTGGACCTTCTCCCTTATGAGGACAGGCTGAGAGAATTTGGATTCTTCAACCTGGAAAAGAGAATGCTCCAGGGAGATCTTATAGCGGCCTTCCAGTATCTAGGGGGGTGGAGGCTAAAGGAATGATGGGGAGGGACTCTTTATCAGGGAGTGTATAGATAGAATGAGGGGTAACAGTTTTAAAATGAAGGTAGATTTAGAATGGATATTAGGAAGAATTTCTTTACTGTGAGGGTGTTGAGACACTAGAACAGGTTGTCCAGAGAAGTTATGGATGTCCCCTCCCTGGAAGTGTTCAAGGCCAGGTTGGATGGAGCTCTGATGGCAGGAAGGTTGGAACTGGATGATCTTTATGGTCTTTTCCAACCCAAACTATTCTGTAATTCTATGAGTCTTTGATTCTATGATAAATGGCAGTTTAAATCTTTATCCACAGAGAAAAAACATTGCTTTCACATCTTTTCATGCATCACATACGCAGATTTCACAAGAGGTATATGAGCACCAACAGGTGACTTATTGACTTGGTTTATGGTATTCCAGCTATGGATGGAGAGCATCCTCACAGCCATTACACTGATAATATAGAGCAATTTCTTGCAGTAGCTAGGAGGTAAACAATATATAATAAGGCATGCACCTCTAGTCCAACATTCTATGTCCCTATATTTTGTAACTTTTAATGAAATTAACCATTAGGATAAGAATTATGTAAAATCATTGTCATTGTTGTAGGTTTTTCTAGCACATACTTTACATGTAAATAAAAAGATCGTGCTGCAGGATTCACCCATAAAATGATGTTATTTGTAAAACAAAGCCCAGATCAGATTGACACAGTATTTCCTTCTTAATGTTTACTACAGTTACATTGCTTGCACATGAAAGCTCTTTTGCCAGAATGCAGTTAAAATTTCACTTGTTGACCAGCATGATACTAGTGTGGGGAGAAAACATGCTTTTAGAAAGTATCACTTTTATTGTTATTGGAAGCAAAGGTAGGTGATTGCTTTTACAACTGCTAAAATTTCCATTTTACCTCATTTCTTTAAGAATTAAATTTAGAGCAAAAACCTTACTCTCTCAACTCACTTATAAATCAAAACTTTTCTTAAAATGTGTAAAATACCAAGACATAAAAGAGTATTTGTGCTGGTTTCTTTTTTTTTTTTTTTTTTTTTTTTTTTTTCCTTTTTAAGAAAATGAAACCATGTGAGTACAAAATTCAAATAAATATCAATACCTCTTTTTTTTTTCTGAATAAATTGGATAGGACACGTCAAAGTTTTTTTTCTGTCACAAAATTTCAGTGAAGTCAAATTCAACTAATATTCAAATTCTCTTAATTGCACACATTGAGATGATATAATTTGTCAATCTAATAATATTATTAATCAGAAATAAGTGTTTTATGTTGTTACTTATTAAGAAATGACAAAATATTAACATTTTAATTGACTAAAATTTTTAAAAGGTAAGATTCCACATCATACATTTGTAAAGTTCGCTTCTAAAATATGCATTTATGCACAAGATTAAATATATATGCATCAGACTAAATCACCTGACCATCAAGATTTCTGGTTATGCTAAAATTTCAACTGAAAACCAATAACCTAGAACACTGAATCCTTGCAAAAAGATTAGGTAGTAGATACAGACAAGTAAGAAATAAACTTGAGTCAAATAGCCTCTAACAACATCATATGGAAGAACTAAATTTGTGCTGCCTTTTCTCATCCTTAAACAGAGTGGAAATTCCCAGATTTTTTTTAAATTTAGTTTTACTTTTTTTGTTTCTGGGTTCCCTCCCCTCCAAATCTCTTTCCTGTTACAGTGAGGAGTGCAGAGATTCCCCAAGATATGATACTGGCTTGGCGTTTGTTCACTTACTCATTTAGAAATACTATGAAGTTAGTATTTATATTTTGTTCAGTGATCTTGCGGAGCTCCCCTCTTCCTTATAACAAATATTCTCTGCAGGAGCTGAATACAGCAAAAACATTTGACATTGTTACACAGCTACAACTAATGTTTTGAAAATGACCAATGAATGGTTGCAGCAACTCTGATTTTCAGAAAATCTTGTTGATAGTGAAAGCTACAAACTACACAAACAAGTATGTGTAGTAGGTCAGAAATTATTTATGTAGCTTTCAGGTTTCATTGGATAAAAGAATAACAAAGTATCCCTTCAGAAATCATGTCTTAATTCTCTAAGTTTTTCAGGTAGTTCTAATTAAGAACTGACTAACCAAATTAGTGTCTTGTAATGCATATCCTAATAACAGAAAACAGATGCTACTAAATTTTGATGAGTGTTATTGTCAATGCCTGGAGCTAACACAGATAGACAGTGTATATGTATATTAATATCCCATTCACTCAAACTGGATAATAGTGTTGTGTACCACAGGGACCACCTAAGGCAAAAATCTTACTTACATACTACTATGTCTATAAATATTTATGTGATCATATACTATCTCTGTTATGTTTTATGTAGTAGCTCACACAAGGAGGGAGTAATTTCATTTTACTAAGTAAACTAATATGATATTGTAGAAGTAAAGTATTTCTTAGATAGAAATAGACTGGCAGAATCACAGAATAATTTGGGTTGGAAGGGACCTTTAAAGATCATTTAGTCCAACCTGCCCACCATGGGCAAGGACATCTTTCATGAGATCAGGTTGCTCAAAGCCCCGTCCAACCTGACCTTGAACACTTCCAGTGATGGGGCATCCACAACTTCTCTGGACCACGTGTTCCAGAGTCTTACAACCCTCACTGTAACAAAAAACAAAACAAAACAAAAAAAAAAAATTAAAAAAAAAAATCTTCCTTGTGTCCATTCTGACCCTACTCTCTGTCAGTTTAAAAAAATTGAGTTATTACTACAGATTTTGGTAAAAAATTTCTCTGTCTGTCTGCCAAAGAACCAAACAAGCTATAGCTCAAATAGACAAGTCTGGGTTAGTTCCAAAACCAAGAGAGATTTCTGAACAGTGTGCACATTGCAGTATCTCAGAGGTGCTCTTCTGGCTACTTTCTTTAGGGTCCTTACCCCAGTGAGAGCTAACCACACTCTCAAATGTGTCAACATAATGTCATTGTATTAGATCTACCAAAAAGACTTAGATTAGCTTAAATACTTCTTACCATGGATTTGATTTCACCTGGATAGAGAAAGCACACATTTTACTACGAGAAAGGAAGCTTTTAACCTACATCCTGTAAGAGACTGTGTTGGACTCTGTTTGTCTCAACATTGCTGCTTCACGACTACCACTTCCTGGCCTCAGCATCCTGTTGCTGTGAAGGAGTACTCTCTGAAGGAGACGAATCATCCCCGATGAAACCACGACATCTGCCTGAAGCTAGAAGAGCAGCAGCCTTGGCAGTGCCTACCAAGCTGCACCTGCATGCAAGCCAGGTGAAGAGGAAATCGAGGAGAGGAAGATGTGCAGAGGCTGAAGGCACCACAAGTCGACCTCCCGCCAGCACAACCACCATGAACACCTGGGCACGCACACATGGAGGACCACAGTGCAGCACATATTACAATGAGCTCCGTGGAAATGGGCGGACTCTTCAGAGAAATCATGGGGACTGGGACAATAAAAGGACTGTGTACTCCTCTCTCGGGATGCTTGCTAATGCTTGTTAACTCTTGTACTCCTGTACACTTGTACTCGGGTTCTCTTCCTCGGAGCTGGGACTTTGGCGGAGCTTGGAGCACCATCATTTGCACTGAGACTGAGCCAATGGTACATCACTGGATTTGTGGCGGTGGTAATTAATCCTGCTGTGCGGGAGAGCTGAGCATGCACACGACCAATGTGATCAAGCAATGCCCGTTTATTACAACTAAGAAAGCCCTTTTATAATGTTCTCCCGCACACGTAACATGCAGTACAAGTCCTCAAGATTGGACAGTTAACTTAGCCCGCGCTTTAAACCTTCTTATGATTGGATAAAAAGTGCCACATCAGCCTTGCCAGGCTTCCTGCCTTGTGGAACTTCCTCTTCCATCCCAACCCCTTCCGGGGGTTGTTTGTCTCATCGAGTTTCTCCCCCCTCATTCAGGGTTACGTCCTTATCACATTCTTGCTCGGCTGAGGCTCTTATCAGTCTTGTTCTCATGCAGGATTGCTCACATGTCCATTCTCTCACAGAAAGTCCTCTAGAATCCCAACACTGCTGCATCTCTACTGTTTTCTTGCTTAGGGATTCTGACTTTTCCTTTCTTTTCCTCTCTGTCTTATTGCTGTTATCAGTTTTTGTGGAAAATAAAGTAAACAAGGTTGTACAGCATCTGACCTCATTTGTGTCTTAATTTCACCCCTGGGATCATTTAAGAACCCTCCTCAATATTGGATCGGGACACATCCATGAAAGTCCATTTGAACATAATGTGAACTCAATCTTCCATTTCCTCATTAAATGCGTACCACTTCATCAGGAAATTCAAAATTGTTGAAGGTAAGTACAAAACTTAACTGTAATTTCAAAATAATTCTTATTCAGGAAAATGTATTCAATATGAATTCTGGTGTGTATGTGTGTGTGTGTTTTATGTTTTCTTTTTTCTGAAAAGAAAAGCCAAAGACTAGAAGGCATAGATTTCTGTATATATATCTGTGATAAACTGCTCTATAACCTTGGGTATGATATGTAAAAAGAGAACACTAATGTTTGTCAGAAAGCTGTGTTAGGAAACTTAATTAGGTAATATTGATGCACTGTTACTGAAATGCAAAGCAGAATGTAAATTCAAAGCATTTTTTTTTTTTTTTTTTTTTTTTTTACAGTTTTAGCAGGTGCCTCTTTGGCAAAATTTGTCAAACTTCTTTTTACACACATGCCCAAGGAATCTTCGAAGCAAGCTGTTTTACATTTGAAGTACATAATTAAAGATTAAACATTCCAGATGACAAAATGGTATGGTAAAATCCAGATCTCTCATACAGATTTCAGAATTAGCTTTAAAAGGCCATATATAATTTTCTGTATGCTGTTGTGACACATTAAATGAAGGGCAAAATCAGACACAGAGCTTTGGGGAATTGTTGATCAAAGTAATTGCTTCCAGTTTGAAATGCATAATGAGACAGCCCTGCATTGCGTTTGTGTACCCTTTTATATTCAGCAATGCTAAACAAATCCTTGCACCTATCTGTAACTCACAACGTTTAAAAATGGAAATATAACGAAGAACAAAGATCCATAGCAGAATTCTTGAGACTGCACAGAAAAGCCTGCCTATGCCCTAGTGCAACTCCATGTTCTAAAGCACGTTTCGGCTTTAGAGGAGACATTTACTATATTTACACTGTAGCAAATTGCCTATTTTAATAGCTTCACCTGACTCATAAAAAGATGTTTAGAACCTTATCCAGATCTGTTTATGGCAAGAGAGAAGAACCTGTAAGTTTCAGTTCAATTAATAAAAAAGTATGTAAAGTTTTCTTTTCTCAAAATATTGTTAAGAAAAGAATCCTTCAAAGTGGCTTAAGGAATATACCAAGTTTACATATATGTATGTGTCGGTTTAGGCCCTGCTGGGACTGGAGACCATGTTGCTGTTGTCCCTCCCTCACCCTCGGACACAAGTAGGGCACAAACCCCGGGTTAAAATAAGAAGAAATTGAATACAGCAGTGTGATAAACAATCTGAACAACAACAGTAGCAATGATAACAACAATAAACAGCAATAACAGTGAACAAGACAAAAGATATACAGAGAAATACCGCAATGGTTACAGACAGGCCCGTGCTCCCCGCAACAAAAGCCACAAAGGAAAAAGTTCCCACGCTCCCGCACTTGGACCTGACATCAGCATGGTATGAATAACCCGGCTGGAGATCCCTTCCCCCTCTCTGCTGGGGAAACTTAACCCTATCCTAGCTGAACCAGGACAATGTATTGTTTAGATAAGGCCAGGATCAGCCAGTCTTTCTTATGATTAACCTTGGAAATACTAATCAGATTGCATGAATCATCTAGAAGTTCCTATAATCAGCCAGAAAAAAAAATACTGAAAAATAAGTGGTGCATACTAGGTAAATATACTATATGGTATGAGGTATATATAGGTTATGCACATTCAGAAGTCTCTTAAAATAAAAGTGTCCAAAACCCCCCAAACATAAAGATAGAAACAAATAAAATGTAATGTTCAGCTGTGTGTTTTGCATTTTCTAGCCTATTAAAGATTAATGTGGACATTTTTTCCTTACATGAATAATTTTATTTCCTAATCTCATTTGAAATAATAATTTTATTCATCTTAATAAATATAATCAACTCACAATTACCACATACCTCACTGTCTGAAAACTTGTTTATCACGTACTCAGCAAAAATTATGTACACATGAAGGCTTTTAACCATTTACAGTTAATTATATGTTTATTGCTCAACATATTTTACACAATATCTAGAATATTTTAAATGCATAGTTAGTTAATAAATTTTACTTTTTTTTTCCTCTGAAACTATAGCCTGAAATACCACTATCTTTCCGTTAGAAAATAAAATTTTGAGTTTATTTGTTTAATGAGAATAAGGATTGTTATCAGGTTTTATTTTTCTGTAATACAGCAATAATTCAATATGTGTGGTCAATAATTTTAAATTTGCCTCTGAGTCACCATAGAAGACAGTTAAGACTGTGAATGTATATAAAGAAGGAAATAGACAAGTATCAATCTTTTTAGAACACTCTTAAAGTGTAAAGTACTAGATGTTTCAATTGTCTACAAATCCACAAACATAAATAATTAATTATTTAAATCCTCGAAGTAATTCATGTCATTATTATGATAATACATCTGATCAGTGTAGGCACTGTGTATGTTTACACTGACTATCTCAGAGAGCTCACAACTAAAATAAGCTTAATACATAATGTTGGAGAAAATAGTTACGTGGTATACAGTGCACACATATTACCACATAAAATGAATGCCACTGTGGTAAGTTACAATTGGCTGGCATTCAGACCCCCCCCACACCTATTCTCTCACTCTCCATCCTCAACAGGACACCGGGGGGAGAAAAAGGTGAAACATCTTGTGGGTCATAATAAGGACAGGGAGATCGCTCACCAATTACTGTCACGAGTTAAACAGCCTCAACTTGGGGAAGATTAATTTAATTTATTACTAGTTGAAAATAGGTTAGGAAATAGTTGTGGTCACTTTGTAACACTCTCTCTGCCATTCCTTCTCACGCTGTTCCCCTGCTCCAACGTGGGGTCCCTCCCGTGGGAGACAGTCCTTCACAACCTTTTCCAGTGGGAGTCCTTCCCGTGGGCTGCAGTTCTTCATGAACTGCTGCAGCATGGGTCCTTTCCATGCAGTGCAGTCCTTCAGGAACAGACTGCTCCAGGCTGGGTCCCCCACAGGCCATAGATCTTGCCAGAAAAGTTTCTCCTGTATGGGCTCCTCTCCACAGGCTACAGTTCCTGCCAGGAGCCTTCTCTGGAATGGGGTCCTCCACTATCTTCTGATAGAAGCCACATCTGCATCTCCCTCCCTCCCAGAAAAAAAGCCTTACCACATAAACCCAACACAGTTTATTATATCCATATGTAAGGTGTGATCCTATTTCTCTTTGACTGCTAAAACGCAGAAAAGTTTTCTTGTCTTTGGGAAGAAAAAGCTGAGTAAACCAGCTAATCTCAATGTTGCACAAAATGTAAATAAAGAGGTATGACCCCTCCATTGCTAAGTTAGGAAGCAAGTCCATTAAATATGTAACATATGTAATGCATTGCATAATACTGGAAGAAAGGAGTCCTTTAATATAATGAAATTAAATTTAGAGAAATTTTTGAACTTAGAAATACTTTAATTCAGGGTCTAATAGAATTGGTGACATTTTGCCTGGGGGGTTCATCATGTATATTCATTATGTATATTCTATATTTTCTCCTAGCTGCCTCTGAAACTATAAGACAAAAATGTCCAAACATGAGGGGAGTAAAATAATGTGGGTTTTTTTCTTATTGAGATATCTAAAAGAATAGGATTTTAAATTCACTCAGTTTTATCCTGAATCTCTTCAGTGAGTCACACCTTTATGATCCTCAAAAAAAAAAAAAAAAAAAAAAGAATTTCATTAAGAAACTATAAAGCCTCAGCTAATCAGAATGTACTTATTCTAACAAAGCTGTCATTTGAAGAGTAACATTGACTGATGTATTGATAATCTCTTTTCAAACTAATGATCAGTGTATGATGAATTTTGTGATTAAAATGCTTGATAGAAAAATATGAAAATATTTTATTTAACTTCTTACATTTTTAATATATATTTTATATTGTCCTTGCTTTTTTATTGTATATCATTCCTTTCCCTTATAAAATAGATTTCCACAGGCAACTTATTACAGTAATACATAAAGACTATAATTGATAAACTCTTGCTTTATGAAATCATCCTATTAATATATTGAAATAATGTTCTTTTTTTTTTCCTTTTTTTTGTAAGTATTTGTAGTTAAGAGGAACACTTCAAATAATAACAAAAACTCCAGCAGCACTGACAAAGAAAAAAAGCCAAAATTCCAACAGAAAAATCTATTCTTTGATAATGATTATTTAAAATTCATTAATCTTCAGGAAGCAACAGCACAGTAGGAAAAAAAAAAAAAAAAAAAGGTTTTTTATCCCAGTAAAACTGTGGCTTTTAATCTATGGCTTATCATGACAGCATGGGATTTTTGATTATTTGTATTTACTGTCATGATAAATAATAAATGTGTGCATGTGAAATAATGAAAGCCATCTATTAGCACTGCATTGCCTCAAGTGAAGCTTCTGAGATGAGCTTCAACTAGACATATATTGTTCATCTAAGAAAGGTTAGCATAACTGATTCCTATTCCCAGGATATATTAATAAATTGTGGAACAGGGAAAAAAAAAAAAAAATTACTGAAGAATGATTACTCAAAATCACCAGGTAACCTCTCTGAAATTTCAGTATAATTATATTTTAATTGCAGTATACTTCTTTAAAGAATACGATTTCAGAGAGAAAATAAGTTCAAGTACAGGACATATCACACAAATCTACCAAGAAGAGACAAACACATTAAAAATTCTGTCTTTGTGAAACATTCAGGATGGATATACAGCTTTCTGAGAGACACCTCAAAAAAGAAACCAAAGTTAACAGAGATAATTGGAATTTAAAATTAATTTTGAGTAAATGGTTTGCTTCTGGTGTATTAATCAAATGAAAGGTGAAAGTTCAGTTCTTCTCCTGCCATATGATATCAACTCTGTGTAAGATTATATCTTGCAGTATTAATGTACTTACTACATGAAGTAGAAGTTAAAGAAAAAAAGGGTTATCAAAGCACATCAGTGTGATATTAGGTTCACTTATTTTTACTTACCTTTTTAAAAAATGCAAAATTTTTATGTGCTAATTGTGATAATATGCAGGCAAAGGACTGACTGGCCCAAGGTTTAGCTAAGAGAACAGACCATGAGAAACTGCTGAACCTGACAGGATAAAAAGCAGCACACAACAAATAACACAGTGAGAAGCTGATAGAAGTTATAGATATCTCCATGAGGGATGGCCAAATCACACAGGCGGTTCAGGTGAAGGTATTCAAGAGATGACCATGTTTCAAAGAGAGCACTGTGGGGTTTTAGGGACAAGAATCTAAGGTGATCCCATTGGTGATACCATGCAAGACCAAAATCACCCTTGGTAATGGTATCAGAAATGCCAAATCTGGGTATGGATATAGGAAAACTGGGACCAGTGGAAAAAATGTAATCTTTGGCAGATGATTTCTTATTTCAGAGGTAGCAATGGTTAGAAAGGGGAAGGGTCAAGATAAATGGAGGAAGAACAAGCATGGGGAAACAGAGAGAAGACGGAGTAAAAATGTCTGGTCAAGCATAAGCACATTTGTAGGATTGACCCCTGCCCCTGATCACCACAGTCTATCCTATCTTCTTCTTAAATCATATTCAAAACTGGTTTTGTGTGATCTCACTCTTTATGTGCATGTGTGATGAGAGATTTATGTGTTTATAGTTGAGGTACTGATTGTTTAGAGCCAGCTTCTGTGTGTATGTGTAATTTGTTAGCAAATGTCAAGCTGAACCAGCCACTGAGCAGGAGACACACATCTGGAAAAACCCAGCCCTTGAGCCAATATCTGTATAAGCGATCTGGGATCTGTGCATGGACGTTAAGCAGACTTAAATAATACTGTTGTGCTAATATTTATCTGTGATTGTGGTGGTGGTATAGATCTAGGTAGTTAGGGTTGAAGGGAAGTGTACATCCACCAGTGAATCTTGATCCCAATCTGCTGAAAAGAGGAACAACACTGTGGTGCCAGTGCTCATATTTATGTGAGAACCATTGGTGTTTATGTGGGTGATGTTAAACCAATGCTTTGTGGTGAGCCATGTTAATGTCCTCTGCGTGTGTGCATACACATGTGTTTGAGAATCTGCCTCTGCAACATGGGCTCTGTCTTGCTGTTTGTCAGACCTGCAAACGGATCCAACTACAGCTACATCCTCCTCTGTATTAAGGTGCACTGGATTTGGATTAAACAGACTAGGAAGGAAAAAAACGAGTTCTGAATTTCAGTGGGATTTGGCAGTTTCTTAATATAAATTTTTCATCTTATGTAAAGTTGTCCAGTTTTGAATCACTAGTTCAGTAACTAAAACCAGAAGTCATTCAGTTCTAATCTTGACTTTGGTATACTTATGTGCATGTATGTATAGAGGCAAATTAAGTCAGAATTTTAAAAATTAAATTTATTGTTTGAGGAAAGATTCTTGAAAATTTTTCTGCAAATTTTCCTCTTCATAGTCATCACAAATTCCCAAATATCCAACAGCTTACTATAAAATACTATAACTTAACTTGTAATACATTCATTCACAGTTTATCATATGTTCAGCACAGTGTGAGTTGCCAAAGAAAGCTCATCAAGTTGCATTCTACTGTGAATTAAAAGGAGAAAATTGAGCCTCTATTATTAAAATGGTTATCTGGTTTTATCCAATTTCCTCACTATCTGATGACTATGACTTGCTGCTTTATTCATTCTTGGAACATGATCAGAAGATACTGTTAAACGGATATTATACCAGACATCATAGATGAAAAAAATATATATTCAAGGACTGAAAGTGGAGAAAAGGGACAGTGGGAAGTGATGATCTCTTTATAGAGGTTACTTTCATTATAGATAATGAAAGAAGAGAATATAAAACTGAAATCCTTATGTTAAGAAAACTGCACTTCCCACTTATATGTTTGCAAAATGATATTGGTATTTGAAATATTATGGGACCATAAACATAGCTCATTCACTGATTCTGATTTTACTTTAGTCTTGAAAAAGTACCTACCATACTTTCCAATTATCAATACCCATTTCTTAATTTCTAATGTTACTTCTATAGTTCATATTATAAATTATTTCAGGGAATTTTAATTCTACTGCTGTGTATAACCAAATACTAAAAATGAACACTTCCGTTAACTCCTCTTACATGCATATACTCGGTATCCTATAGACAGAATGTTAACATTCTTCAAAGTGGATTCCATATCACATACGCAATGATGTAGATATATTTACTCTTTATTTTCCTTATTTTCTCTCATTTAGAATGGTCTTTGAATTTCCATCTTCTAACAGGGAAAAGAAATGCCAGGAATAAGTATTTGCTTGATGTTGATACTACAAAAGGCTTTAAAATAAGGAAAGGGGAAAAAAAAAAAAAAAAGTATGCTTGTGTTTCCTCCTTTTTTATATAATTTTGTTGACAATTTTCTACATAATTTTGGGACAAGACATATTGATAAAGACAATTAATACTTCAGAAATAATATTCACCATGAATACTTTAGTTAGGCTCTAATTTGTAAAATATCAAGTCTTTCATGACTGAGGAGGAATTGCACTAAAAATATAGTTTAAAATAACCTGAGTTATTTTAGGAAAATTAGGGAAATAAAAAAATGTCACTGAGAGATAGAGCTGGATAAATACTGGGGGAAAAAAAAAAAAAAAAAATTAAAGACTGTTTTGAATATCCATTTTAATGGAGCATTCATGCAACTGAATTTAAGATGCTCTGTCTTTGCTTTCCCATAGTATGTAATGAATTAGTATTTTATTATTATTTAATGAGCAGTAGTGTTCAGAGAAAAAGACATTTCAAATTATTGCCCTAGTGAACCTGAATTTGCTTGTGTAAGCATGAGTCCTTATTCTGGAAACAAGAATTTAAGTATTTTGATCCTTAAAGTACAAGACAGAAGTATAGCTTAAGACATACATATTCCATCTAATAAACAAAGCTCTATGTATCAATAGCCAGTAACAGAATCTATGAACTGTACCTGATTTTCTAAGATAGATGGACGAAGAAACAGATTTTGAGATTATCTGTAAAAAAGATGGATGATATATTAGACATGCTTGACTCCATATTACTCTTTCCTCTTCTTGGGTATCTTTTATTAAGACAGGAAGAGGTTTATTAGTTTTTACCACTATAAAATTATCGCCCCATACAATGTGATCAATTCCCCTGGATGAAATTTAGAGTGAGGATTGTGATCCTTATTTCTGCCATTTATGATACTTACATGAGAGGAAAGATAACATTTAGAAATATTCCTTCCCTGTTATTGTCACCATGGACATAATTATTGTTTCAAATTTTTCCAGTTATTCCATTATTTCAATATGAAAATATTACATGGGCAAATTCTTGCAAAAATAATTTCGTCATGTTGGTCAGATTTCCTTCTGTCCTCAGTATTAAAGACAAATGAGATATATATTGCCAGTTAGTACGGATCATTTTTCCAAAAAGAGCAAGATAAAGAGTCTACTGCTTGAGTCTTCCTCTGAGTCTAGGACTCAAATGATGCACATTATTTAGGTTACCTACATAGATTAGGTTTAAAAAAAAAAAAAAAAAAAAAAGTATCTGTGGTTTCATATCTTTCCCAATTAACAATAGAGACAGCCTATAAAGATAGTCTAAACTAGATACTGGTATTATTTGCCTAAATGTAGTCACCTCATGGCATTTAAGGCACTGTCAGGTATATTTCTGGCCTTCAGCCGCTACTACAGATGACTACATGTCTCTATTAAAACCTGTGTCATTTATTATAGCACCACGTAGTCCTAGTTCTAACAGGCTCCTTCTGATATGAAGGGTCAAAACTGTACACAGTTTTCAAGAACTGTAAGCCATGACTAGAGTTATGTAGAAGCAGATGGGAAAAATGGGATGAATCCATAGGAAAAATTAATTCCCTTAGAGGAATAAATGATGGATCATACTAAACAGTTGGAATGAGTAAGATATTTAACTGTGTTTCACACATTGATAACATTTAGGGCTCAGTTCCATTATTGACACAAAGACCTCTATTGCATTTAAGATGCCCTAGAGTATTGATAACACTTTTACAAAACTGGGAAATGTGGCAAAAAAACTGTAGAAGACCCAGGTCTTGTAGCACAGCAGTGGAAGCCATTCAAGGTACACTCAGGCATCTCATATGGCACTAAACACTGCTGAGCAGTCAACTGAGCTAATGGCTGAGGGTGAGGTTAAGCTGAAGATTCAGACTTATAGATTGTTATTTACAGTGTAGGTGCCTGTGAGAGATCTAGCTCTTACAGAGCTATCTAAAGTACAGAGATAGTAAATGAGGGTCTGAAGACCTAGACATCTAATATCAGACTACATGATTGTATCTGGTCTGCTGAATAACTGTTTTGGTACCACGAATGCAGCAATTAGATTGACACTGACTAAATACAAGTTTAAATATCTAGCTGTCATGTGAAAACTAATAGGTCAATTTAGCTGTCCACAGATAGCAAATAAGTGCAGGCTGAGATATGTTAGGTGATCTTATTGGCTGCTTTGGCAGGGCCCTGAGGGCATCACCAGGCCTCACTGTCCCTGCCTAGCCATCCCTGGACTCCCCCACCCTGCCCAAGGTCAAGGATCCCATTTCAGCCCCCTGGGGCTGCCAGTCTCTGCCCCAGCAGAAGGGCTACTCTCCAGATACCCACAGCCCTGCCCTGCCCAGCCATGGACCCTGCCAATCCAGGCCCACCCACAGGCCCATACCAAAGGCCAGCCTTGGCCCACTCCGTCCCTAGGGAGGGGCCTGGTGAGAGGCCTGAGGCTGTCCCAGTGCTCCCTCACTGCCCTGCTTCTGGCAGGGGCAGTGAGATGGGCCCTGGATGTCAGATCCTGCCTGCCACCTCAGGGAAACACCATCACTCCTGTCACCAGAAGCCCAAAGACCCTTTACCCTCCCTGACACCTGATATGCACTTGGAGCAGGCAGCTGGAATAGAAAATCTGCAGGAGACCACCATCTTCTAAAACAGGTTCTGGAGGTCAGGTAAAATACTGTCATACACTTAAGATGTCACTTAACCTTGTGGGCAACATCTGTTGCCGAGGTCTGGCCAGCGTAATCCCACCCTCCACAAGGACCTGTCATTCTTACTCAATCTCTGGTCTGTATGGATAGGCATTTTCTGAAGGTGCTTTAACAGTGCTCTTCCAGACCTTTTTTATTAAGTTTCTTACCCATAAGTGAAGAAGTGTTGTGGTTTGAGCTCAGAGAGCAACTGAGCACTGCACAGCTGCTCACTTCTCCCTTCCCCTCCAGCGATGACAAGGGGAAAATAAGCAAAGACACTGCTCACTCTCTTCTTCTACCCCACCACTGAGACGAAGGGAAATAGAAGACCCAGGAAACTGAGATAAGGACAGGGAAGGATGATCTCATTCTTTAAGGCACAGGCAAAACTCAGATTTGTTAGGGGAAGAAAAAACCCCATAAATTTAATACAGACACTAACAACAGCAACATCAATATCTGCTCCACAACATACCTCCATGGTTGGCAGTAGGGGGCAGCCCTGCCCTCTCATCACAGGACACAGGGGAGTCTCTACTCCAGTGCACCTCCCCCCATTTCTCCTTTCTTCCACTGACCCTGGTGTTTCCAGAGATGTTCTCCTAACAAGTCCTCCTCACAACTCCCTCAACTCTTCCCAGGTTCCACTTCTTAAACATGTTATCACAAAGGTGCAGCTAGTTGGTGCAAAGGTGGGTCCAAAGTGGAGCTGGAGGATCTTCAAGAAGCTTCTCACAGGGGGCCACCGCTGTAGCCCTCTCCCCTGCTACCAAAAAACCCCTGCCACTCACTCAAACCCAGGACATAATCATACCTACAAGTGATTTGATAGAGCAGGTAAAACAGCTTCCTACAGATTCTCAATTGTGCACAAGACTCATCTCAAAGTTTGTCTCTAAATGGGTACGTAAGTTAAATTTTATGTTAGCCGTAAGGTTAATATACAGCCATACTAACTCCATTGAGTCTTGTTGATCATAGAAACTACTGATGTTTAACCAAAGAAGACTGATATGCCATCTGGGGACGGACTGATCTTTTGTCCCCAGAGAATGGGGTGCAAATAAATGTAATTGTAATTGTGAGCATTACTGAGGAGAAACTCGGTAATAACAGTGCATGCAATTATATATGTAAAGCAGCCATTTTTCTTTCTTCCTGTTAATAAAATGATCCTGAATATGACACTATGTTGCTTTGGTGTCAATATTAGTATGAAGCATCATGAAGTAAGTGTGTTTTTTTCATGTTACTGTGTAAATTCTATGCATTTCTCTCTACACTGATAAAATCAGGTAACCTTGGAGATTTTCCCCAGCTTGCATGTTATTTAGACAGTAACAGAGACAGCTGATGCCCATCTGCTTCAAGTGACCCTTGGGTTGCTTAATTTGACTTGAGCAAACAACAAAAACCTAACTTATAAACCTGCCAGACTGTCACAGAGGACATGGGGAAGATTCATAAGGCTGTCAATACTGAAAGAGAAAACCAGACGTTCAGAAAGTAGTCAGAGAATTGTAGAAGCTAATGGAAGTGACTGAAAGAATGAAATTATCAGAAACTTCTTTCCTAGACACATTCAGAGAAAATACATTTTATTGAAGGATTTCAACAACTTGATTGATGAACTTTGTGGTTTGGAACAATCTAGAAAAATTTCAGCTGGCCTCAAAATAGAATAGAGTTTTGTTTGAAAGACCTGAAATCTCGTGGTCCCTGGTTGTGCACAGTTGACTTACTGGGCTGATTTATGTTCATGTTCTCCTAACAGACCTTCAGCAAAGAAATGTAGCAGGAGCTTAGGCTAGTTATCCAGACTTCGTTTTTAGTCTATAGATACAGTGTAAAGCAAATAATCTTTTTGAGGTTTCCATCAGATAGGTAGTGACAACATTACCAGGAGAAGGCCTAAAGCAATGAAGAGAGATTTCAGGTCCTTGGGAGAATTGCTTAAGGAGTCAGGAGTACAAATTGTGTTCACATCCATCCCTTCAGTTGGGGCGATGGATGAAGAATACCGGAGAACTCAACAGATGAACTTTGGCTCTAAGAAGGGTGTTACCATCAGAGCTTCAGATTTTTCAACCATGGGTCAGTATACAGGATGCCAGACTTTTTGGTATTGGATAGGAATCACTTGTCCCAGAGGGGGAAGAGGATCTTGCAGCAGGAGTTAGCTGGGCTCATTGAGAGACCTTTAAACTAGATTTGAAGGGAGAAGGGGGCAAAACGTCAGCCCATCTGAAGTGCATGTATACCAATGCACACAGCATGGGTAACAAACAGGAGGAGTTTGAAGCCAAAATAAAAAAGGAAAATGATGATGTAGTAGCTATCACAGAAACATGGTGGGATGTCTCCCATGATGAGTGTGCCAGTTGATGGCTACAAGCTCTTTAGGAGGGATAGACAAGGAAGGAGAGGTGGTGGGGTGGTGCTGTATGTTAGGGACTGTTATGATTGCTTTGGGCACAAGTGTAGTGAAGACAGGGTGGAGTGTCTTTGCGTTAGAATCAGGGGCAAGGCCAGCAGGTCAGATGTTGTAGTAGGAGTCTTCTATAGGCCACCCAACTAGGACAGAGAGGTGGATGAAATATTCTATAGACATTTAGGAGAAATCTCAAGATCACTTGCCCTTATTCTTGTGGGAGACTTTAACTTCCTAGACATCTGCTGGGAATATGACACAGTAGAGTGGGACCATTCCTGGAAATTCCTGGAATGTGTGGCAGATAACTTCCTGACACAGATGGTGAGTGAAATGACCAGAGAATGTGCCCTGATGGATCTCCTCTTTGTGAACAGAGAAGAACCGTTGGATGATGTGGTGGTTGGAGGCTGACTAGGGCATAGAGATCATGAAATGGTAGTTCTCTATTCTTAGAAAGTCCAGGAGAGGAGGAAACAGAACTGCCATCCTGGACATCCAAGGGGCTGACTTTGTCTTGTTTAAGCAACTACATGATAGAATTCCTTGGGAGACAATCCTGAAGGGTATAGGGGTCCAGGAAGGCTGGGCACTGTTTAAGAAGGAAGTGTTAATGGCTCAGGATCAGGCCGTCCCTAGGTGCTGTAAGAGAAGCCGGCGACAGAGAAGACCACCCTGGCTGAACAGGGACCTTTGGCTGCAACTCAGGGAGAAAAGGTGAGTTTCCAGCCTTTGGAAGAAGGGACGAGCCACTGACAATGATTACAAAGATGCTGTGAGGCTATGCAGGGTGGAAATCAGAAGGTCTAAAGCCCAACTAGAAATTAGTCTGGCTTCAGTAATCAAGGACAACAAGAAATGTTTCTATGTCAGCAGCAAAAGAAAGACCAGAGAGAGCCTCCATCCCCTGCTAGATGCAGGAGGAAACATGGCAACGAGTGATGAGGAGAAGGCTGAGGTACTTAGTGCCTGCTTTGCCTCATCTTTAATAATAAGACTAGTTGTACTGAGGGAATCCAGCCTCCTCAGCCAGAAGACAGAGACTGGGAGAACAACCCCCTCATAATCCAAGAGGAGACAGTCAGTGACCTGCTGCATCACACAGACACACACAAGTCTATGGGACCGGAGGGGATACACCCGAGGGTGCTGAAGGAGCTGGCTGGGGTGATTGCCAAGCCACTTTCCATCATTTACCAGCAGTCCTGGCTGACCAGGGAGGTCCTGACAGATTAGAAATTGGCCACGGTGATGCCCATATATAAGAAGGCTCGGAAGGATGATCCAGGAAATTACAGGCCTGTCAGCTTGACCTCAGTGCCCGGGATGCTGATGGAGCAGCTCATCCTGAGTACCATCACACAACACATGCGGGACAACCAGATGCTCAGGCCCAGTCAGCATGGGTTTATGAAAGGCAGGTCCTGCCTGACAAACCTGATCTCCTTCTATAACAGGGCAACCTGCTTATTGGATGAGGGAAAAGCTGTGGATGTGCCAGTCAGAGAGGGACCTGGGGGTGTTGATTGACAGCTGGATGAACAGGAGCCAGCAGTGTGCCCAGGTGGCCAAGAAGGCCAATGGCATCCTGGTTTGTGTCAGCAATAGCGTGGCCAGCAGGGACAGGGAAGGGATCTGACCCCTGTCCTCGGCACTGGTGAGGCCGCCCCTCGATTCCTGTGTTCAGTTTTGGGCCCCTCACCACAAAAAGGACATTGAATGACTCGAGCATGCCCAGAGAAGGGCTACAAAGCTGGTGCAGGGTCTGGAGCACAGGTCCTATGAGGAGCAGCTGAGGGAACTGGGGGTGTTTAGTCTGGAGAAGCGGAGGCTGAGGGGAGACCTCATCGCCCTCTACAACTACCTGAAAGAAAGCTGCAGAGAGCTGGGGATGCGTCTTTTTAGCCTAGTAGAAAGCAACAGAACAAGAGGGAATGGCCTCAAGTTGTGCCAGGGAAAGTTCAGACTAGATATTAGGAAGCATTTATTTACAGAAGGGGTTGTTAGGCGTTGGAATGGGCTGCCCAGGGAGGTGGTGGAGTCCCCATCCCTGGAGGTGTTTAAGAGTTGGGTCGACATAGCGCTGAGGAATATGGTGTAGTTGGGAACTGTCAGTGTTAGGTTAATGTTTGGACTGGATGATCTTCAAGGTCTTTTCCAACTGTTCACAGATTCTGTGATTCTGTGTAATGATGTAATGATGTAAACTTTCTAAACTAGAAGATAATAATTCTTTTTATTAGTGTCCTGTAAGAGTCTCTGTTAAAGATGATTAAGTAGTATGCTTTATCCAAAGGTTATACAATGTTTTTCTTCATTATGGCTGGTCTACTTCTTACATAAATTATAATGATGAAAAACAAATTTACAACTAAGCTATTGCATGCCCTCTCAGAGTACATATGGACAGCATGTTTAGATGTATCACAGGTTTCACTTCTGTGTACAAGCTCAGTTTGTGCCTCACTTTTCATCACATTACCCAGAGACTGGCTTTATCCTGAAACAGCAAGCTTGACCTACAATGGAGTCCTGCTATTCAGGCTCAGGATTGTCAGCTGTTGGCCTAAGAGAGAGCAGGCTGATATCCATTTTAATTACATTCATAATTTCTATAGATGTTATGCCTCTTCCTAGAATGTTGGAAAATTAACTCCTTGATAATAGTATATGTAATTCTCAATTTAACTCGCAAAACCAAATCACAACATTTTTATGCAAAGTTCTCTTTACAAAAGTTAATATCATGAAGTTGTGTTAATGACACAGGGAGGAAAAAAGTCTCCATTAAATACAGCATCCAATACAAACCTCAGATGTAGTTTAAAAGATCAATAAAACCTCTAGATTTTTAAGTAGTAAGTGGGACAACCAGTTCTGTTCATCATTCATTACCTTCCACTACTCTGTGACACAGTTGTGCAGATTAGTTAAAATGAAACTACTTGAAGTTGTCAGTGGCAAAAGATTGTTTTAGGTGGGACTAGTTCAGAATATTCAAGACTAGAGACAGCAAAACAGTATTTCAACAACACTAAGTTAGGGCAGACTTAAAGATCTGATACAGTTCAGGATTAAGGAGAATTTAGGATGAATATTAATTAAAAAAATAATTCCATTAAGTGTCATTAATTAAAGTAAAACTGCCACCTCCTAAACTCTTAATGACAACTCATTTGGAAATTAAATATGTTAGGTGAAAATGAGTAAGTCATTACTTGAACAGAGGATTACCACTGCAAAAACATAGTCTGTTGCACACCAGAGAATCCTGCCACATGTTGATCAAGCCATATGATTGAGGAAATATCTTCAGTCCACTCTGCAGCCGATCCCAAAAGTGATCCCAACAGTGAAGATGTATACATATCTTAATTTAACAATAAAACTTTAGAGAACAATTAGAATGCTTCACTCTATTACCGATATTGTGGCCTTTTTTTTATTAGCAACGACAGGATATGTTCATTTAACCGTATGTGAAGTGAAAATAAGCCAGTTTAATTAGGCTAGTGTTGATCAGCTGTCCTATGCTTCTGCAACACAGTGCTGGTTTTGGAGTTATTTTGTATCTCTTGTTGTTCCTTGATGATATTAGGCTAGGAACCTTCTATTGTTTTCTTTTAGCCACTCTTTTATCTCATTAGTAATTCTTTATAAACTGTTAGGTTTTTTTAAAAATTATTTATAAAATGCAAGAGCCTGTATTTTTTATGCAATCATCACATTTAACATGTGCAGTGGACTTTCACTTCACATTTTTTCCAACTTAATATGGTCTCAGAACTGTCTCAGTCTAGTTTGTTATCAGTAAATTAGGCACCATATAAATAATATAGTCTTTGATACAGGGTCATCTATTCATCAGTCCCTCCTTTGTCAATTTATCTGGCCAGATACATTTTAAAATTTATTTTGGTGGTGGTGAAAATCTTCAGTGTTACCTGAATGATAATGCTTTCCACTGACTTGTTCAATGTCTGTAATTCGTCATGTGATGTTAGAACTTTTAAAGAATACCTGCCTTCACTTATGCCATCTGATTTTTAACGAGCGCTTTCTTACCCAGTTTATTTCAGGAGCTGTTAACATCCCTCAATAACTGAAGTTAGGCATATACCTTAATGTTAATATTTAAATACTTGGAATAATCAATAGAGATAGACAACTTTAGACTGAGATTAATTTCTGGCTGATACTCACCCCTTGAAGATACCAATTTCCTGCCATATTAGAAATTTTTACAGCAACAAATTTTGATATTTCATTGTTAATTGCTAGAGATATTAATATAAGACTTTTAGTTATTTTAAATAAAATCTGCATTTCCAAAGTACATAGTCATGACAAGGCTTTACCTATGTTGTTTAATACAGAATCAGCTCATAATACACTTCATACAGCTAGGTGTGCCTCTACTTGTATGTGCATATGCTCACAGTCATATAATACAACAAAAGTTTAAAAGGACAACCAAAAAAACGAACAGAATGTGCTATTTATTATCAATGTAAGACTAAGAGGATGGGGCTATTTAATTGCACAGTGAAAAAAATCAAAGGGAAAAGCTTGTGAAAGTCATTCCCCGCTAAGGTCTACCATGCAAATAAAGAATCCTGCTCCAGTGTGCACTTTCTTTTCTGCTCTTTTATTGAGTTTTTTCGGTTTGGGGGATTTTTTTGTGGTTTTCTGTTTGGTAATAAATACATGCACCATCTGTGCTTAGCACAGAGGGTAATAAAACTAAAAAAAAAAAATTTTAAAAAAAAAAAATTTGATGGTTACAAAGTTCTGGTGCAAATGGACACCACTGTCCCTGATATAAGAGCTGTCCTTTCAACAACCCCTTAAAACTAATGACTATTTCTAAAAAATCAGACAGAAAAGTCCAAGGAAAAAGCTTGAACAGCAAAACCATGATTATGATTGTTCATACTGTTTATTATTTTAGCTTTCTCTCTGACCCTGTTTTGGAACATATGAAGTGACTTTTTTCCAGAAAAATCTAAAAACATTGCCCTAAGCAATGTGGTATAAAGCTGGTTGATTAAGAAACAGGGATTAATTTCTGACCTTTTTTTTATTTAGCAGGCTTATCTAATGGTACCCTTACAATTATTGCCACTGCTACAGTTGTTGACATTGTTTTACTGCAGACTCAGTTTCCACATTCTCCATTTCTCCTTCTAAAATACTCTGGAAAGTGATAATTCTGCAGAAGAGATGCACTAGTGCCAAAGACACTTCCTCAGTGGAAGATATGATTACAGCTTTTCTGCAGTCAATGGCTGAATGCAAGAGGGAAAGTTGTCAAGACTGCCATTGTTTAGGATACTTTCTGTACAACTAAACAGGACTGTCACACAACACAGGGAAAATAATTTTATTCTGTTGGACAAATTGCTACCCTACAAGTACATTTTGGTAAGCAGCTACAAATGACTACAAATCATTTTGGCTTCAATCTCTTCTGCCCTATAAACTTAGACACCTAGGAATGTTTGAAATCTTACCAAAAATTTATCTTCCATCAGACAGCCTGTATGGGAATATTCCCACAGGGATTAATAGTGTTGGGATGACTCCTGATCCATGTCCAATCTACTTCTACCTATTTTAGATTAAAAAGCTCTAATAAAGCATTGTTTTTTCTGTCTTTTCTAGCTTGTTTTTTAAGGTTTATTGTACCTTTAGTTACAGTGGGCCAGATCCAGCAAATAATTAGTCACCTAAATTTTCTTTAAGTTCTTAGCTTCTCATTGAAAGACTAATTGGATTTGGGCCAAAAAGTCTTAATCACCTCAGTCTGAAGAATATTTCAATTTTCATTAATATGTTTAAATATATTTATTTGTGTATGGATATAAAGATCTCTAACAGTGCAAAGAAAGGGAAAGAAATGTAATTCTGCTGAAAACAATAATTCACCTTCATATAAATAACTTTTTTTTTTTTTTTTTCTGGATTAAACAGGAATAATTAATATGCCAGCAGAAACAATTATCCTTCCAAGAGAATATAACCAGTTTCAAGACATTGGGTAAAATAATTTTGAACTTTCAAATACAACTTGTTTTTGTATCATTTTGAAAGAAACAGGGATATTCAATTTTTGTAAAAAATCAAGAGAATATTATGAATCAGTAACATCAGTCTTAGATTTAATTATTTTATTTTTTACATATAATTACTTAATCTAGAATGTGAATGTGTTTCTCGTAAATGTGGCTTACCATCCTTCAATGAGAAAATGGCTGTTACAAGCCTTCCATGTAAGAAGAAAAAGTGAAATGTGTTTGATATCTTCAGCTGAGCACCTTTCTATATTCAGTTCAGTAGACTTATAGACAAATAAATTTTCTGAAGGTGTGTTCTATTATGCTACAAACTCATAAGATCATAAAAGCAAGCTTTTTTGAAAACTACTGATCTCAAGCAGAAGGCTATGCCTCTGTGCATTTCTAGATATACAGAGACATACTCCAAATGATTCATAAAGCTATGGTCTGAGAGATTTCCTGAAAAATTTGCATGATATAAAATCTTTCTTCTTTTCCCCCCCTATAAATCAACCAAATCTGACCTGGTGCTGGAGACACAAATAAAGAATATCTAGATAGACTAGTCACCAACTGAGATAGCAAAATGAGAAAGTGAAGCTTTAGTCCAGTTACAACTTCCAGCTGTGCCTATGGAAGGTTATAGAAAACAAACTTATGGAAGGTTATAAAGAACAAACATATTATAGAATAACATATTTGGTACTAGAAGATGACAAAATCCTGACAGACACTTCAAATCAATCTATTTTATATGGCAAAACTTGATGAGGTAAATTCACTTCAGGTGTAATTTCAGTGTAATGATATTTAAACACTAATTAGTATTACCTGTAACATTACAATTCTGCCTGGCCTATAAAAGTAAACTGACTTTTTTTCTCTACCCAAACAGAAACATAGTGAAATGTATCCTATAGAACAAGTAATGCCATAGCCATGGGGTGGAAATCTAAAGCTCCAGAAATTTATCAAATATTTTGAGAAATTCAGCACATAAATATTTTAATAGATTAAAAATAGAGAAAATAACTAAATAAACATAAGACAGCATACCAGTATTTTTGAACATGCATATTTAGATTTAGTTCCCTATATCTTGATTATGTACTTAACTAAGTATCTAAACCACAAAAACATGAAGCCTATAACTCAACTGAATCCAAAGCAGTTTGGGCCTTCCAAAACATTAATCAGATATAACATTCACTGAACCCAATAAGAATGTCTTAATCACTCTGAAAGCCAAGCTATTTAACTACTTAAATATGTTTGGGGTTTTTAAAAATTTCAGTCACTAATAAGACATTCAGAATTTTGAGAATTAATATTTTATTTTCTCTATGTATGTCACTTTCCCTCTCCTTTTTCCTTACATTCTCATGTTTTACATACTTGTTTATTTGCTTACATACTTCACATACATGCTTATAATAACAATCAGCCAAACCATCAATATAATTTTATTATACAAAAAGTTTTAGTATGTAAATGAAAGTAAAATGCATAGAAATTAAAATATTACTAGTGCAATAAGGAAGATGTTCTTGTTTTAGATGAGAGAATGTGAAATCTAAGTGGGCAATTAACACTATCTGTACAAAGAGGCTATAGAAAGTTTAGTGCTACACTCCATATCTTAAATGTTTGGGGGTTTGAGACTATTTGGATGAACTCATCAAACATAAGGGAAAATCTCTTAGCAGTAATATGTTTTCTTAACAACCATAAATGGTGTAATTGAAAAAATAGTTCCAGCAATATTAATACTCATTTGTAAAAGTGCCTGTAAAATTACTTCAGCTAGAATTGCATATTTATTTTTTCATTAAATTAAATTTTTAACTTTTGAAATTTTCTAGGTTTTTTCAAGTAATTAAGTTTTCTCTGTTTCTGCATAAGGCCAAACACTTTATGGTTCAGTCCGTGCAGAGTCAAATGCAGAGGTAGATACATTAAAATAAAGTGATGGGATGCATACACTGAAATATCACTTTCTTTCAATGACATTTTGATATTCTTGAATCAGTGGACCATGAAAGTTCATTTTGACATATACTAGCTCAAGATAAAATCTCCTCCAGCTCTGTAATCATATCTTTTAGTGTTTAGGCTACCAAAAAGACAGAGCTCACATTCTCATTCTACATTGAAGACGAAAAAGCAATTTTGTGCTGAACCACAGGAGGTATAGTGAGGCCCAGGCATCAAACACTGTTGGACATAGGTGATTTGAATTCTTAGATGGGAAGGTGCATGTACAATACAGAAACAGGTCCTAAAAAAATTGAAAATGATAGAAAACTGCTTGAGCTTGAGCACATAATCAGAAACCCACTGAAGTTTGTTAGATGCAATGTCAGCAGGGGGAAAAATAATTTGCTTTTCCAGCTTCAGGATGATTGGTGGAAAGGAACAGTTATTGCTCCAGAAAGATGGAAAGGTAGTGACAGGAAAAGCTGAGTTGCTTAATTTAAGGGCATCAGAGAGGACATACTATCAGTGGCATATGAAGGAATTCACATAAAATAAAGCCAATTAATACTGGGATTTTTCTTTCTTTTTTGCTTTTTAATTTAAAAAATGCAAATAAAACTCTCCTTTCTACAATTATTTTCCTGCAGCAAAAGTTGTAATGAAAAGTTATAATAAAAAAAAACCACAAAAACAAACCCAACCCACAAAAAAAAAAAAAAAAAAAGAAAACAAAAAAAAGAAAAACCCTCCAGTTATCTGCAGGAAATATACCTTTTCTTTCCAAAAGAAAACAAATGTATATTTCAGTTAAATAGGACTGGTGGATCAGGGATTAACTATTCAGGCTGAAGGCTGCATTTAGTTTTGTTGTCAGCAAGGAAATCAAGGGGAGTTTTGAACAGCTAAGACTTCAGGATTTAGCCTGTGACATTTACTGCTTCCATTTACAAGTCAGAATGAGCTTGATACAAATCCATCAGTTTACAGCACTTCATGATGCTGAATTGGGGCCTGACAATTAGGAAATATATCAAAATTTCAGCACATTGCAAAATAAATATAATTAAATAATTCATATTACTGTAACTGAATCTCTGTGTTCCAGGCATTGAGGTGAAAAAAAAAGTTTTCTCACACAACTTCTATAATATGATATTATTGCTTCCAGATATTTTAACAGCTCAAGTTTTACTCGTTCTAGAAGCTGGAAAGTAAAAGCATTAAATGAAGTTAAACTCAAAAAGTTAAATTAATTTACCAAAGAGTTCATATCTCTTAGCATTTTTCAAAAGTTTATCCTTCATAAGAGAAGTTCAATCATTTACAGTGGTAGTCACCTGAGCTACTTTTAGCCATCTAAAACTTACTCTATAAAGTTGTCTAGCTCACTTTCTACCATGGATGGAGGAAGATCAGTACATTTAAAAACTTTCTTTGTTCTGTTAAACCACTGTATTAGACCACAGAGTTTGCTTGTCTGTCTATTTCTGATAACTACAGAAAGAGCCTTCAGGATTAATTGTCTTAAGTAGCTGTTTAGTTTGTGAAGAGTTAAAAACTATCTAAAAACTCATGGGAAATATGATGAATAATTTCTTAATTCCGAGTTTAAAACTGTTTTATCGTGTTAAGGTTCTGGATTTGTTTTATTTGCAAGGATAGCGTTGTGAATCTGCAGCTGCCATAACTTTTCATACTATGAACCACAAAACTTATGATTTATCTTTTTAATGTACTAGGCAATTTTGGGGTTTATAAGTTGTTTCCAAAGTCTCTTCAGGACAGCATGAGCATAAAGACTTAGTGCTTTCTGAATTCTGCTGTCCATTTTTGCTTCTCATCAGAGAGCAGAAAGCCAAAAAAAAAAAAAAAAAAAAGGGATACATAAAAAGAAGAATAACTGGTAAAATTTAAAAAGTATTGGAAAACACAGGCAACATCTAAGTTCTTGTACTGACTCATCCATCATGGTCACGTGCTTATGGTTGAAAACATATTAGGTGAGCTATGATTGCTATTATTTTGCTCCAAATAACAAGAATAGAATATCATTTTTCAGATATGGCCAGGTCCTATTCTTTGGTCAGGCATAATAAATAACAAAGCAATGTCCTGGTGCCATGTAACTCAGTTAAAGAGAAACTAACTGAAGGAGAAAAAGGACAAGATAAACATACTGAGGACACAGTACGAGAGAACTAAGAATACAATCTCACAGCTTGGTGACATCTCCACTCAGTTGTAGTTGCAACAATTATCCTCACTGATTCCTGAAGCTGTGGATGTCAGGATGACCCAAAAATGAAGAAAAGTGCCAGTTCTCCAGTCTTCTGTTGTATTAGATTTGAGTGGCAAGGTTTTAGGGGAGCGGGCTACAGGGGTCACTTCTGTGCGAAGCTGCTAGAAGCTCCCCCCATGTCCAACAGAGCACGTGTCAGCTGTCTCCTAAGATGGACCCGGCACTGACCAAGGCCAAACCTATCAGCAGTGGTAGTTGTGCCTCTGTGGTAATATATTTAAGAAAGGGGAAAAAAACCCTGTGTAACTGCAGTCAAAAAGAGGAGTGAGAATATGTGAGAGAAACAACTCTGCAGAAACCAAGGTCAGTGAAGAAGGAGGGGAAGGAGGTTCTCTGGATGCCAGAGCAGAGATTCCCCTGCAGCTCTTAGTGAAGACCCTGGTGAGGCAGCTGTGCTCCTGCAGCCCATGGAGGGTAACAGTGGAGCAGATATACACCCGCAGTCGTGGAGGACCCAACACTGGAGCAAGTGGATGTGCCTGAAGGAGGCTGGAACCCTGTGGGAAGACCACACTGAACCAGGCTCCTGGCAGGACCCGTGGACCCACAGAGAGAGGAGCCCACGCTGGAGCAGGTTTGCTGGCAGAACTTGTGACCTCAGAGGAGACCTACCCTGGAGCAGTCTGTTCCTGAAGGACTGTACCCCATGGAATGGTCCCAGACTGGAGCATTTTGTGAAGAACTGCAGCCTATGGGAAAAACTCACATTGGAGAAGTCCATGGAGAACTGTCTCCCATAGGAAGGACCTCATGCTGGAGGAGCAGAAGAGTCTGAGGAGTTCTCCCCCTGAGGAGGAAGGAGCAGCAGAGACAACATGTGAGGAACTGACCACAAGCCCCATTCCCCATGCCCCTGCACTGCTCGGGGGTAGGAGGTAGAGAAAATCAGAAGTGAAGCTGAGCCCAGGAAGAAGGGAAGGGTGGGTGGAAGGTGTTTTAAGATTTATTTTTTAGTTCTCATTACCCTCCTCTGATTTTGACTGGCAATAAAACTTAACTAATTTCCCCAGGTGGAGTCTGTTTTGCCTCTGATGGTAATTGCAGAGTAATCTCCCTGTCCTTATCTCAACCCAGGAACCTTTCATTATATTTTCTCTCCCCTGTCCAACTGAGGAGGAGGAGGAGGAGTGATAGAGCAGCTTTAGTAAACACCTGTCATCCAGCCAGGGTCAACCCACCACATCAAACCTACAGGAATTTCTTACCTCTTTGTCCTATGCCTAATCTTTTTTCATAAATGAGAAAAAAAATTATAAGAATTATTATAATACTTCATTTTAATGATATCTTCTTCAATAGTTGCCCAGAATTTTGATTTAAATACTTTTTTTCTCAAATATATTTTTATATGTGATAAGAATATAAACTTGCAACAGTGTCTACGTATTTGCATTCACAATTGATAAAGGCCTCCTGAATCACAATTGCATCAAAATCATTAATCAAAACAATATTTTATTTTTTATAATTTCTATACAAAAAAACAAACATTAAATCCATTCAAATTAAACAGATGGTTGCATTAATTTTTTCACTGCAACACCATTCTTAATTTGTCACCAACCCTGGTATCTACAAAAGCATGACTCATCTGTTACTAAACAGCATTTCCCCAAAATGTTCATCCTCTTTCTGTGTACAGTGAGGAAGGAGACCATCATAAAATTTTTGGTCCAATGCAGCTGTTAGATTACACTTAAGTTTAGACTGCTGTTCCTTGGCACTGTCTCATTTTACAGAAGAATCAGTGCTTTAGTATTTTAGAGAGATATCAGGCAGTAAGAGTATCAGAACAAATGATACCACTGAAAAGGTATACTTTTGGCTAAAGGCATTTATGATTCATTAAGATAAAATGTATAAAGTGCCACAGACAAGTAACAGAGAAGAGAGCATTCTGCTCTAATCCTGTAATTTCACCGCAGACCTCATAGTTCTCGAAAGTTTCCAGACTACTGTGATTTTCCTCGTGATGATAAGCCATTTCTGACCTACTATTTTGCTGGGTCAGTAGCAAAGAAATCAAAGTGAGGTGGATGTTCAGATTTATACATTGAAAGAGGGGTGTTTTGGCCACTGCAAATGAGAGTCATCCCACCTGATTTTAACCATCTAAAGCACAGTAATTTAATCTGATCTTGTTGTATAAATGACTGTGAAAGAACAAAGAGCTTCTCTAAAACAGCTCATCTTAATTCTTCCAGGACAAACAGGAACATCGGCTTAAAATGCAGCCTTGAAGACTAATTTAGGATGGACATTTCATTGCATCCAAATTTCAATGAAGCCTTAAAGTCAAGGCACAAGACCAGACATCATGTACAGTTTATGCGTGCTAAAGAAACACACTTTATATGTAGAACCAAGAATTAATTGATAATATTTTTAAATTTTAGAAATTTAATCAACATATGTTGCACTAAATCCAAATTATGCAATTATTAGAGCTTGTTCCAAAATAATACCCATTGAACTGATATGCAAACATTTTCTATAATCTGTATCTTTCTTTTATGTTTTGCTCACTCTTTCCAGGCCCTTCTGGATTCTAACATCAATGGTGCTAGACTTCTTCTATAAGAAGCAGGTAGGGACTGCAGGAAATCATCACTGTCTTGAGGTCTTTGCTGTAAAAAGTCTGAGCAGTGGCTGTTCTTTTTTACTCTTGGTTCCATTTAGAATTATTTTTTATGTTTTTTATCACAGTCAACTTGTTGTCCTTGAAACAGGTTTGCCAGGCTCCGAAAGCTGCATTCCTTTAATAAACAGAGACTGATCATTTATCAGAGACTGATCATTTAGATGTTGTGCTTATAGCTCTCAAACGTCCAATATCATCTTGTGAATGTACTTTCAAGGCCTCTGCCATCTTGTGCTTGTTCATTTGGGCTCCCTTGTTAAAGCTCCATTTGTCTTTAATGGCCTTTACTATGTGGTTTCAAAAAAAAACCCCGAACTAATGTTTTATTAGTGCTACCTGGACATGTTTAAGTTGCTGTCATAATAGTTTTGAGTAGTTCACCTTGTAGCAATAATAGTCCATTAGAAGATGCATGCATCTACAGATACATATAGATGCTGATAAAATGCTTTAGAAAATGCTTATTAATATCTATTACTTGAGGTAGTATGGCTGGTTCATTATCAAAACTGCTTTAAAACAATTTAGGCAGTGACTACATTAAGAAATATTGTGGTTCAGTGTAAGAAGAACTACAGAGCAGAATATTGAAAACCCAACATATACATTATATGAATTCACAAGCATTTACTTCAGACTCTCTCTAAATAGTTTCATGGACTATGTGTCCATTAATGAGTAAAGTTCATAGGTGTCCTACATAGGTGCATATCTCAGTTAAATTTTGAAGGAATCTGAAATACATAGTAAAAGAACACTATGTAACTCACAGCACAAGATGCATAACTGGTGACAACTGGGAAATTTTCTTCAAAAGAGAACACTTGATGAAACTGAAACAGTAATATTGACCCACTCTGAAGACTTGAACAGCTAATATTTGCAGTGATGTAATTGCTTTTGTGAACTACATCTGATTCTTCTTTCTAACACCTACCCCTTTTCCCCTCTGTTTTCCAAGGGGTTTTTTATTTTATTTTAAAAGACTACAAAAAACCCATGTTTGTCTCTGTTGTCAAATAAAAGTAACCATTTTGGAAAATATCTTGTAAATTTTGAATGTGGTCTCTTTTTTAAAAACAAAACAAAACACATCAATCATTTTCAGTTCATTTAGTTTTAAATCATACAGTGAATTTTATATGCCCTTTGCTGTCTTCATTTCTAGTCATCAGAGATTCCTTGACTGATTAATTACTTTTCTAAAAAAAAAAGTATATTATAGGACAATTTAGAATTCTAGAGAGTTGTAATGTGAGGATCATTTAGAGACTATGGCAATTTATTTGTTTATCTGAAATAATGTATCACAAATTATTATTATTTTAAAATCCATTCGTGTATTATAATTACTTTGTGTCGAGAGGATATTTTACTGTCAAGCAATTTAGAATAATCTTACACAATATAGAATGACTAAATGGAGCATACAAATCTTTTCCATGATATTTTGAGGTAATTACGGTACATTTGCTATTGCTAAAATAATGAACATTCTTGTATTTTTAATCTCTCTGTACTATTATTTCTAACAAATTGATTTAATCCATATGAGCTTACTTTATTCAGGTCACTTTTTCTACAAAATATATGTAATTTAAGTAATTGGTCTTTTTGTTTATAGCTATTGCTATGCTAAAATCATAGAATCAGAGAATTGTTTAGGTTGGAAAAGACTCTTAAGACTATTGAGTCTAACCATTAAACTAGCACTACCAGGTCCACCACTAAACCATGTCTGTAAGCACCACTTCTACATGACTTTTAAATATCTCCAGGGATAGTGACTCAATTGCTTCTCTGAGCAGCCAGTTACAGTGCTCAACCACCCTTTAAAAAAAAAAAAAAAATTCTTAATATCCCATCTACACCTCCCCTGGTGCAATTTAAGGCTGTTTCCTCTCATTTTATCACTTGTTACTTGGGAGAAGACACCAACACCCACCTCGCTACAACCCTCTTTCAGGCAGTTGTAGAGAGTGAGAAGGTCTCCCCTCAGTCTCCTTTTCTCCAGTCTAAACAACCCAAGTTCCCTCAGTTGCTCCTCACAGAACTTGTTCTCCAGGCCCTTCACCAGCTTCATTGCTTTTCTTTGGACACACTCCAGCACCTCAATGTCTTTCTTGTAGTGAGGAGCCCAAAACTGAACACAGTATTAGAGGTGTGGCCTCATCAATGCCATGTACAGGAAGGCTATCACTTCCTTAGTCCTGCTAGCCACACTATTACTGATATAATACAGGATACTCTTGGCCTTCTTGGCTACCTGGGCACACTGCTGGCTCATATTCAGATGCCTCTTGAACAACACTCCCAGGTCCTTTTCTGTGAGACAATTTTCTAGCCACTCTTCTCCAAGCCTGTAGCGTTACATGGAGCTGCTGTGACCCAAATGCATGACCTGGTGCTTAGCCTTGTTGAACCTCATACAGTTGGCCTCAGCTCATCAATCCAGCCTGTCTGGCTCCGTCTGTGGAGCCTCCCTACCCTCAAGCAGATCAACACTCCCTCACAACTTGGTGTCATCTGCAAACTGACTGAGGGTGTCTCTCTCCAGTCCCCTTGAGGTTCCCTCTGTTCAGGAAACCCTGCTGTGCACTGCACTAGGGCGGTCCGGTCCGCCGCACATTGTGCCAGCATTGGAGTTTATCACCTTGGTGGCTTTGACAAGGATACTTTGTACCAACTATGAACTTACTGTAAGTTTATTTGAGATATATTAGAAAATTTAAGTAACTTCTATATTCATACAGGAATTTTTCCTACAGAAAGGAGGTGAAATCCAAAGGGAACTATCCATGAGAGCCCAGGAACTTTGGTTTGTCTCTTTGTCCACCACTGCATTGTAGGCATAGTGTGGTCCCATACACTGTGTTGCTATACATATCCCTAAATACATGTGCATATGCATCCAGCTTATGCCATTCTCAAATAATTCACAGTAATTATACAGTAATTGCTATAGAAGAACAAAAAATTTGTGGTGTGTTTTTTTTCAAACACGTTTTAAATGACTTAACATGCCTAATCTTTTTTAATATTGTCTGTAAATCAATAGATGTGTTACATTAATGAATTATTTGAGCATCAGGCTTTTCCAAAAACTGTATTACTAATGTGATTTTCCATGTACAAAATAGTATTGTTCTCAGGTAATTTTACATTTCTTAAAGTTAGGTGTCTAGCCTAAACTAATTATATCTTTCTTTATTGACAACGATAGATAATAGTCTGTATAGACAGCCACTTATAAAAGGATGACCAAAGAGAGAGATTAGATAACTAGCTAAGATAAGAAATCTAATTACTAGAGCATGAGTCCCATTATTTTTGATCACTTTCATACACTCTAATTTTATCTTCCTTCTCAGTCTGTTATCACATATTATGGAGATTTTAAATCACTTGCAAATGATTGTCCCTCATCTGCAGTAAAATGTTGTCTCCAACATACTCCAGTATTTTTTCAGACTATCTGGAGAGAGGTGTAGAACTTTAGCTATTCACTCAAAGAAAGAATCAAAATTCAGAACTATACCACTGTCTAAATTATCTGAGTAAAATAAATTATTCCTAGCTGGAGTTTTTTATGTAAGGTGGGAATAAGGGGCAGTATATTTATATATAAAACATATATATTAAGGATTTAGTATGTTGCGGACAGCCAGATAGTCAGAACGGCAGCTGGGGTTATTTTGCACTTTAAAAAATTACCTAGGTGACAGTAGTTGCCATTTATTCCATTCAGAATAAACCTCAATTTCAGCGACTCACTCAGATGGTTTACTACTGCATGCATAACTATGCGGTTCTTGACTCTGACCCCATAGCAGGAAGTTTTGAAAAACACTTGCGCAACTATATCACAGAGGAAAATATTTATCTTCTTGTTCTTGTGAACGCATGCAGGAAAGCCACTACTCTGATATCTTCTGGCTTATTTAAATTTCTTCCAAACAAATCAATCCCATGAAGTAAGCATTCATTCAAGTTGAACCACTTATCCATCATCTGAGGAAGAAAAACTGTGCAGCTTTCATAAATGCAGAATGAAGTAAGGTTGTCATTATCCATATCCTCACAAAAGATTTGGAAACACAATATGTAATTGGAAATTTGAGAATCGCACAGATTTAGTGAAATGTAGATGGAAATAATCTCATAATAACAGAATGTCATCAGAAAAAAAAACCTGGAATACATCTGTGAGATACTATGAAGAAGTACATATTTCGTTATAGATATACATATATTATTACACAACATGTTCTATGTTATGTGTGGGTATGTGTATATATGTATTTTATGCATCTTTTACCTACTTGAAAATAGGTTACAACTAGTTTTTCACTGCTGCTTTCTCTTCATTAAACAGGGACTTCTGAAGGGTGGAATTAATTGTAGTGTAACATAGTATAATAAATATAGTGACGTATAATAATTAGAATCATAAGTAAAATGTGAAGACATCCTTCCACTTTACAAAGCCTCACTTGAAGAACTGCAGCTGGTTTGGGGCAGCAAAACTGAACCAGGCAATTGGAGTGAAGACAATATCCAGTCTGAACTTCCTCTGATGCAGCTGTAAGCCATTCCCTCATGTCCTGTCTCCAGACACCAGAGAGATCAGCACATCCCTCTCCACTCCCTTTCATGAGGCAGTTGTAGACAACAATGAGGTCACCCCTCAGTCTCCTGTTCTCCAAACTGAACATACATAGTATTCTCAGCCACTTCTAAATCATGCCTTCTAGTCCTTTCATCATCTTTGTTGCTCTCCTTTGGACACATTCTAATATTTTGTACATTCTGAAACTCAAAACTGAACACAGTACTTGAGGTGAGGCCACATCAATGTTGAGTACAGTGGGACACTAACTTCTTTTGACTGGCTAGCTATATGTCCTGGTTCAGCTAGGATAGGGTTAAGTTTCCCCAGCAGAGAGGGGGAAGGGATCTCCAGCCGCATTATTCATACCATGTTGACAGCAGGTCCAGGCGCAGGAACTTTTTGCTTTTGGTGGCAGGAGCACATGTCGGGTTTGTTCCGTGACCATTGCGATATTTCTCTGTATATCTTTTGTCTTGTTTACTGTTATTGCTGTTTATTGTTGTTATCATTGCCACTGCTGTTGTTCAGATTGTTTATCACTCTGTTGTATTAAATTTCTTCTTATTTTAACCCGGGGTCTGTGCCCTACTTGTGTCCAAGGGTGGGGGAGGGACAACGGCAATGTGGTCTCTGGTCTCGGCAGGGCTTAAACCACCACACTATACCATGCTTAATGCACCCCAGGATATGGTTGGCCTTTTGGATGCCAGGGCACATTGTTGATTCATATGGAACTTACCATCAACCAAAATCCCAAAATACCTTTCTACAGGGCTGCATTACATTCTCTTGTCCCCAAAACTACACATACATCCAGGATTACACCATCTTAGGTTTAGAATCTGGCATCCGTCCTTCTTAAATTTCATACAGTTGGTGACCGCTGAGCACTCAAATCTATCAAGATCTCTGTAAGGCCTCTCTACCCTTGAGGGAATGAATGGCTCTTTGTAATTTAGTATCACTTGACAGACTCAACTCCTCTGTCCGGGTCATTGATAAAAACATTGAAGAGAGCAGACCCTAAAATTGTGCCCAGGTAAAACATCATAATTTGTAAGAAACACTGTGGAATCTCCACCATTTATTCAATTTTTAGTAACATCTTAAACAAACAGCTGTCAGTAAGGGTTTATGTATAATATTTTACCTTGTGACAGAGGAATGGACTACAGTACTTCTGAAAATGTCTTTCAGACCCATTTGGTCTAATTATTACAACAGTATAATTTTAATAGAAATGTTATAATAAATGTTGAATTTTGCAAATAAGCATAGCTTACAGCAACCACCTGGGGGAACAGAAATGTGAAGTATGATGAGTCAATATAACCAAAACTACTTATAGCAACTGAAAGAGAGGAGAGATAGAAACACGCTGTGAATGACTTGCAAATAATTTTCTTCTTTCTTCAGAGTTTGTGTTCCTGACCTGATACATGATGCTACATTATTTCTCTGGCTTAATTCATCAGGACTTTGGAAATTAAAGATATCTTGGATTCTGTAGCATTTTAGCTTTATTTATGCTATTTTTTTCATTTAGTACTTATACTTGCCTGCGGGAAGCCAGGAGATGATTTTGCTAGTATTCGAGAGCTTCCTCTTTCTCAACTACTTATTGTCAAATTGAGATGTAGTAAATAAAACAAGTTTGTTTTTAAAACATTCTGTAATTGAAATACATTGAGTTTTAATTTCTGTGGAGAAAAAAAAAAAAAAAAAAACAACAAAAAAAACCCCAAAACCTAACATATATATTGGAAGTGGAAGCTAGCAGCTGAGTTTTAAGGAATAATTTAATTCTGGCTACAGGCTTTCAGTCATTATTTATGATTTGTTTTATTATGATCCTAATATTCCCTCATTTCTAGGTATTCTTTCTTATGGAATTACAATTCTGTAGTATGACATCTCAATTTTTAGCATGGATCATGATTCACTAAAGCATAACATCACTGTATTGAAAGAGTAATTTTTCACAAAAAAAAAAAAAGTGGAGTACTTAAAGTATTTCTCTTTTAACATAAGATTCGCAGATGGAAATAAACACAAAAAAACCCTAAATCAGCACAACGTGATTAGCCAGCTGTTCACTGGAATGTGCTGTGTGGGCTGTAGTTTGAGAAATCCTACTGTAAAATATTAAGAAAAAGACATGTATTTACACTTTTTTTTTTTTTTTTTAAGAGGAAATATTTCCTGCATTAAAATAATCCATTTGGTAATTTATTTATTTCTAAATATATGCAAACTCATTACAGCATAAGAAGTGAAGGACAGATGGTGAACAAAGATTGTCGTTTTACAGGAAAAAGCTAGACTTCAGGAATGGAAAACCAGGGCAAAAGAAGAATGTCTTCAAGTGTACACACGTATTGGGTTTTCATGGCAAGGTTTTGACAATGAGGGGGCTACAGAGGTGGCTTCTGTGAGAAGCTGCTAGAAGATTCTACCATGTCCAGCAGAGCCAATGCCTGCTGGCTCCAAGACAGACCCTGCACTGGCCAGACCTGAGCCCATCAGTGATGGTGGTAGCACCTCTGTGAAAACTTATTTGAGAAGAAGAAAATACTGCATAACTGCAGATGAAGAGAGGAATAAGAATATGTGAGAGAAACAACTCTGCAAACACCAAGGTCAGTGAAGAAGGAGGGCAAGTGCTACAGGCACCAGAGTAGAGATTCTTCTGCAGCTCGTGGTGAAGACCATGGTGAGGCAGCTGTGTCCCTGCAACCTATGCTGGTTAATGGTGGAGGACCCCATGCCAGAACAGATGGATACGCCCAAAGGAGGCTGTGACCCTGTGGGAAGCCAACACTGGAGCAGTTTTGCTGGCAGGACCTGAGGACATGTGGAGGACCTATGTTGCAGCAGTCTGTTCCTGAAGGACTGAACTCCATCGAAGGGATCCACGCTGGAGCAGTTAATGAAGAACTGCATCCTGTAGGAAGGACCCATGTTGGAGAAGTTCATGGAGGACTGTATCCTGTGGGAGGGACACCATGATGGAGCAGAAAGAGAGTATGAGGAGGAAGGAGCAGCAGAGACAATGTGTGATGAACTGATCATAACCCCCATTCCTTATCTCCATGCATCACTCAAGAGAAGAGGTAGAGAAAATCAGGAGTGAAATTGAGCTTGGGAAGAAGTGAGTGATAGGGTGAATGTGTTTTAATATTTGTGACATTTATTTCTCATTATTCTATTCTGATTTGATTGCTAATAAATTAAATTAATTTCCACAAGTTGAGTCTGTTTTGCCCATGATGGTAATTGCTGAGTGATCTCCCTCCCTTGACCCACGAGCTTTTCATTATTTTCTCTTCCCTGTCCAGCTGAGAAGGGCAGTGACAGAGCAGTGTTGGTGGGCACCTGACATCCAGCCAGGGTCAACCCACCACAACACAGTAGAATCCAGGGTGCTGCATATGGTCACAAGAGTGCAACATTGTTGGTATAATTGAGGTGGGATAGCTTGTATGACTCAAGTACTGTGACAAAAGGATCTAGGATCTTCAATAAAGATAGTAGAAAATATTATGAGGAGGTTGCCCACTCTGTTGAGGAGCCACTCAGTTCTAGGGCTCTCTCCTATGTGATGGCTGGTTGACTTTGAGAGTTTGTGGGTCAGTGTGAGAGGAAGGGTAGTGTGAGTGACCTTGTGGTAGGAGTTTGTTCCAGACCACTCAGAGTGAGGAAGCAGAAAATTTGTTCTTAAATATCTCAAGGAAGTCTCTGTATCTCAGACCTGGGATCTTATGGGGGACCTTAAACTCCCTGCCAGATGCTGAAAAGGCAGTATGGCAGGACACAAGCAGTCAAGGTTTCTAAAGGGTGAGGATAATATCTTGCTTCAGCTACTAAATTAAATAACTGAGGGGATACACAGCTGGATCTGCTGTTTACTTATAAGGAAGAACTGGTTGAGGATAAGACAATCGATGGCAGTCTTGTCTGTAGTTGCCATGAAACAGTGGAGTTCAGACCCTGGACTTCAGATGAACAGACTTCAGCTTATTCACAAAAATTGGTATGTCGATTCCCAGAGGCAACTCTGAAGGGCAAAGGAGCTCAGAAAAGGTGACACATCTTTAAAGACAGAATCTTCCAGGGGCAAGAAGGATCCATCACAACACTTGGCAAATGATATATCAGGAGATCAGCAGGGACTGAGCAAGGAACTCATGACAGCTTCAAAGTAGAAAAGCTGTACACAGGAGGTGGAAGGAGTTCAAAGGAGGAATTTTGAAATACACTACTTAGACAAGTAGGCAACTGTAGAAAATGGTGGGATGATGGCAGAAAAAACAGCTCAGATGCAGCTGAGTCTTGCAAGGGATGTGAAGGGCAAAATGAGGAGCTTCATTAGTAGTAAAAACCATACAAGGAGAATGTGGACCCTTTGCTGAATGGGGTGAGTGACTTTGTGACAGGAGACAGAGTTAGGTCTGAAATACTCGATGCCTTCTTTGTCTTCATCTTCACCAACAAGGTCTGCCAGTCCTCCATGCACATAGGAAGCTTTGAAGGTGGAAAACAAGTACCAGCAGTAGATGATGATTGAGTCGGGGACTACTCAAGAGAACTCAATCTCTACAGTCTTTGGGAGGTGACAGGCTGCCACTTATGGGTGCTGAAATAGGTGGCTAATGTCCTTGTGAGGCCATTCTCTATCATCTTTGAAACATCATGAAGATTGGGGCAGCTCCCCATGAATGGAGAAAGGGAAATGTTGCACCAATCTTCAAAAAAGGGCAGAAATCAATCAGAAACTACTGGCTGGTCAGTCACACCTTCAGCCTGAAAAATCATGGAACAAGTTATTTTGGGAAACATTTCTGGACACACAGAAGAGATGAAGACAATTCTGACAGCATGAATTTACTGAGGATGAATCAAACCACCACTACAGTGAAGTGAATTGAAAACTGTCTAAATAACTGAGCTTAGAGGATTGTGATCAGTGGAACAAAGTCCAGCTAGAGGCCAGGTACTAATGGTGTACAAGAATCAATAATGTCAATAATTTTTTTTCTTAATGAGCTGGATGATGGGACAGAGTGCACTCACAGCAACTTTGGAATGATACAAGACTGGGATGATTGGTTAATTCACCAATCAGAAGGACTTTGATGACCTGCAGAAATGGACCAACAGGAACTGCATGAAATTTAGCAAAGGGAAATGCAAAGTCCTGCCCCTGGACAGGAATGACCCCATGCATCAGTACATGCTGATGTCTGACTGGGTAGAGAGCAGCTTTGTGGAAAAGAACCTGTGGATCCTGGTACACAGCAAGTTGACCATGAACCAGTATTGTGCCTCGACAGCATCCTGGGCTTCATTAGGAAGAGGGTTGCTTGAAGGTCAAGGATGTGATCCTTATTCTTTTCTAGATCTTCCATCTAGTTTTACTCTCCCTGCCTCTCCCAAAACAAGAAGGATATTGATAAATTGGGAAGGGATACCAGGATGGTCAATACTGGAGCACTTTCCCTTTGAATAGAGGCTGAGGAACAGGGCTTGTTTCAGCCTGCAGAAGAGGTAGTTGCAGGAGCCCCTAACAACAGCATCCTGGTACTTGCAGGGTTAAAAGCCTGAACAGTGGTGCAGAGTGGGAGGGTGAGAAACAACAAGCATAAATTGAGATGAAAGAGGTTCATATTGGATATAATGAAAAAATTTTGCCTATGAGAGTTGTCAAGCTATATGTCCCAAGACGTTGTGCAGGTTTTCAAGGACTTGATCAAGCCTTGAGCAACCTGGTCTGACCTAAGAGCTGACCCTAATTTGAGAAGGAATTTGGATTAGAGATGTGCTGTCATGGAATTATTTATTGTTTGTGGTTGTATGAAAGCAGAATTTAACAACTGTAAGCATTTACAGACTTGTATCAGTCTGAGAGTAGAAAGCTTTGAACACATTGCACAGCTAACTCACAAAAGGATAATAGAAGTGGACGTGGAAATGATGTAGGATGAAAGGCTGTAACATCTCTTTTACTGTGGTTTTTTGTTGGGTGTTTTGTTTTGTTTTGTTGATTTTTTATTATTTTTTTTTTTTTACAGGCTTGGAGAGGGTAGAGAGTGACATCAGAATTGTCTGGAGCTAAGGATTTTAAAAATTATTCTGAACTTCCTTCTCAGTCTTGCAGCTGTGAAAGTAAATAAGAACATTTTATGGAAGTACTGAATGGCAGTCTCAGCATCCCCAGAAACTCTGAAATGTCCTTTCTTCATAGCCTGGAGAATAGGGATGGGTAGTTAAACAGTGATGCAGGGAAAGGAAAAAAGATCTCATCAAAGATCAATTTGTCTTTTTTGTAAATGTGTGTGCTACACTAAGCTGATAAATAATTTGTCCTTGTTCTGTGATTTTTGGATGTGGGTTTGTTGCTTTTTTTTTTTTTTTTTTTTTTTTTTGTAAGCAGCCTTTTAAGAGTTTGGGATCTTATATGGACTTGATGATGCTAGTTAGCATCAGTTACCAGAACTAAACAACAGTTGCTGTAAATTGCATTTACGTAATTTGAGGAAACAAAACAAGAGTAGCATAGAAACACTAGTGTGCTCTGCCAGAAAACAGTGGTGTTCTTTAAAATGATACGGCATTCCCAAGTAACTGTAAAGGTGGATGTCAAAGAAATGTTAAAGTAGAGAACAAAGAATAAGGAATTGAAGTTCTTAGCATTCTACATTTTCCGTTAATTTCTAACTTTAAAAGATCTATTAATGTTTACCTCTTTTCTTAACAGATGAACTTTGAGACCTTACACATACTATTTTCCTTTCATGAATGTTGTATATAATTTGATCTAGGTACACAGCTATGTCCAGACTATTATTGACTGACTACCTGATTTTCATAGATTGTGTCCTGTCCTTCATGGTTCATAAGAGTGGCAGTCCTGATGTAGCTTCAGAATATTGATAGGTCTTCCCCAGATAAAGAGTTCCAATGTCATACAAAAATGTCATCATAAACATGAGCAATCCAGAGAATATTTATAAGTTTTTCATAGATTTATTCAAAATTAAATTGGTTATTTTTTCTGAGACAACTCACTTAGACAAAGAGAGAGTGCATTCCCTTGATAAATAAATTACTGTGAATCATTCACTGACCTATATAAGCTTGTCTTCATACATAACATCTGATTTTCCTTTTCAGAATATATGTGTCAGTTTTCATGATTAACTACAGAAATCTGTATATGGTTAAAATTAAAGACACTACAATGTACCCTACTGTGGAATTGGTTAAAAAATGTTCCTCAAAATGCTTTCTGTTGCAAAATGCGTTTTCTTCTAAGCCAAACACATATTTGCTTTATTTCTTCTTTCAGCTGGGTATTAAATTGCCTGATACCCGCAAAAAGGTAATTTTAAGATATATTATGAAACTCTGTTTTTAAGTACTTTGCACTGCTCATACTGAGATTTATGAAGTAATATGACAATACCAAATTTAATTTTAAAATAAGCCAAGAACAACCCTCAAAATTACTCATTTATTTAGATATTAAATAATTTGCTAAATTACTATTTTGAATCAAAATTAGTAAAAAAAAGTTTATTTCCTGAGAAGAAAAAAAAAAAAAGTTTGGGAAAAAGCATAATTACAATTTGAAATTCCCTTCAAAACTATCATTCGGAATTCTGTTCAGATCTAGTCTAATGACTGTTAAGTGGGAGTCTGGAATGTGTGATTCCTGTGTGATTCATTTGCATCTGAGTGGTACTCCTAGGTTGCTTTTTAGTCAATCACAAGAGTGCTATTCATTTGATCTATTTTATACACCTAATGTAAAACGAGATTGAGTGCTTATTGGAAGTGCGTCTTTCTCTCTATTGACTATAATGGACGTGTAGAGTGAATAACTGAGAAGCAGAGGCTTACATGTGGACAGATGAATTGTTGCTGCTTATTCACTTTATTATCTAGACAGAATTGCTTCACGTTTCCTTCAGCTAAGTTACAATTTCACCACTGTATCTTTTTAATGTTCTTATTTAAAAGTTTATTACATTTGGATGGAAAGGCAGTTAAACTACAACTTCCACTTAATGGAGAAGTTTTTGATCTTTACTGAAAGTTGAGGACAGATGGGAAACACATTTAAAAGGTGACCCGTATCCGCTGTCTTTAAAAATGCAGACATTAACATCAGGTTCTGTGAGAGTATTCTGAACATGATCTTGCTGTGTTCATAGATGTATTAAGTCTATAAAGTGAAGCTTTTGGTATTTGTCAGTAAATACGTAATGATTTCCTTTATGCATACTTACGGTTTTTCATTCATCTAGAATAGGATAAAATAATTACATAACACCATGAATTGCATAAAAATATATAAACCAGTGATAATTGCTACAAATAATTAAGGTTGATATATATTACAGTGAAGATGAATGGTAAACTAAAGCAAATGTAAGTGCTTATGAATATGTAGGGGATTATGCTGGAAAGAACATTTGGAAGTCTTGTGGTCCAAAACCCCAGTCAAAGTAGGCCAACTCTGAAATTTTATCAGAACACTCAGACCTTTGTCCTGTCAGGACACCTCAGGAATGGATTATTCACAATTTCTAAGGCTAACATGTTAAACTGCTTCATTAATTTCACTGTGAACACCTTTTTTCCCAAACTGGTCTTGTGTCAATTTATGAAATTCCTTATCTCTCCTTTGAATGGTACTCCTCTAAGATTGTTATTAAATCCTTGCTATTAAATTCATGTAACTTGTCTACTGTTTACTGGTACATAGTGTCAGAATCATATTTCTTAATTTTAGAAATTAAATGTTGTAGTGCAAGTCAGCTATTGTAGGTTTGCTGTATAAACTATGGAGAAAAATAGGCACCTTCAAAGGACAACACTTCCTATCTCTTGCCTAATTATTTTAAGAAGAAATTAATTATCAACTAGAAATATCACTTATTCCTTAGAAAAACATGAAAACAATAAATTAAAAGAACCCTTATTTTCTAAATTGAATGTATATTTTCTTAATATCAGACAGTCTTTTGTAATATATTTAACAATCAGCAAGTGGAGGTCTCAAATTAGCAGTAGTGAATTGCCTAAGAGTCTTGTTTATTTATCATCAGTTAGAAGCTGGCTCCGTACAATGAGTGATAGCAAAAAAATGTGTGGTTTGTTTTTGTTTTTTTTTTTTTCCCCAGACTATATTGTTCTAATTTTATTTTAAAAAATCTATATTTTTTAATTAGCTGCTACACAAGTCATGTGTTTTTCTGATTAGTCCAGTTTAGAGCAGAGAATTTTGTCTACTTTCTGTTGCACAATTTATTGTTTAAGCAGGCCATTATTTATTATTTTCCTGATATCAGATAAAACCAGTGTTAACCTTTTTATTATTTATTTAATTATGGAAAAAACATATTTATGGATTACAAAACACTATTCAAATAGCATGTAAGAGATGCGATAACTATTCTTAGGAATTACAGGTTTATACAGAAAGTTCAAAAGAAAATTAATTTTAGAGAAAATTGTCAAATTTCTCTCTAAGGAAAAAAAAAATAAAATAAAGGAAATTACTACATTAGTAGACTGTTCTGTGAACTTCAGCTTATTGAATCCCTTCCCTTATTACTCAATCCTCTGCTAATTTTTTCTGTACTGCAGAACAGATATCTATTCTTATATTAATATATGTCTAATATGGACTAAATTAAGATTTATAAACTCATTTTCATCTCAAGTCTTAAGTATGAATAGTTAGTATTACATATCTTCCCCTGATCATTCAGATGGGCACATTCAAATCCATGCCTTAGTATACACCATTGTATTCTGTTTAGCAAGATATTATTAATTACATATATTAAACCAATGTATAGATATAACTGTAGGTTTGGTTTTGTTGTGGGTTTTTTTTTTTTTTGTTTTTTGGGGTTTTTTTTGGTTTTTTTATAAATTAACAGAAAAGAACTCACCAACATCTAGCAGCTATTTCTCGGAAGAGAGGATCCATTGCTCAATAGGGAAACGTATTTTCAACATCAACTCAATTTTCATTTATAAACAAGTCTAGACACAGAAAAATCTTTCTAAACTTTCAGAAAAGAACAGAGCCTATTGCCAAAAAAGGGGTAGGCATTTGGATTATATCTGATTATTTTAAGAGAATTACAGTTTTAGGGAGAGAGGCAGAGACAGAGAGGGAGGTCAGAATGTAAGGAGCTTTCTCAGATAAGACTGTGTTTCTATATTGCCATTCTTTCTGCACTAATGTCATTCCTCTCTACCTGCACAACCTGTCTAACTTCCAATGCTTAAAAATGAGTAAATTCAGCAGATAATATTGTGGATGGAGTCATGCTCTTCACTCATAAGAGAGAAGGAACAATATACTTTACTGATATAACAAATTTCAATAGTAAATGAGACAGTGGTTTAACAAGATTTGATGGTAAGTTATACTTGATTATTTACTGCATAGAGGATAGGCTCTGACAAAATTGTCAGGAAGAGCCTCCTGTTGAGTCATAAGATTCAGAAAGGAGCCTCTTGCATTCTAAACTCCTTATAGAGGAGTCTAGCTGCAGCTGAATCCAGTCCTAGTCCCAAACTTGGTCAATAATTTATGACTAATGGATTACATATGCTCAATCAATCCTTTATATCACTTAGATAATATTTCAAAGTTTAGCATTCTATGAATCACCAAGAATCTGTTGCAGCAAGGAATCTCTCAACCTGAAGAAGAAACCTTGAGAGGTATACCTACTCCAGGGGAGATCCTGGTGTGCAGCCAGCTCTTGTGCAGGAGAGTTCAATGGGCCCTGGGTTGTCCACTATTTATAAAGTACGATGACTGTCTTATAGTCATATCTGCATATGAGCAAGAAGTCTGGTTCACCATTCCAGACAGCTCTTGGCTATCATGTTGCCATCAGTCCCCCAAAATCCAGAGGAAGCTGGTAGGGAGGGGAGCAGACCGCCACAGATAATAGCTATCAGTCTCCAATAAGAAAAGACTCTATGCTAAAATTTTTTCATTACAGTGTAATATTGTATTAGACGTAGGTGTCAAGGTGCTGGCAATGGATGGGAGCTACAGGGATGGCCTCTGTGAGGAGAGGCCAGGAGTTGCCCCATGCCAGACACAGCCAGTTCCAGATACCTGCAAAACAGACCCACCATAGGATGCATCTGAACCCCTCAGCCAAGATGGTGGTGACTCAGGGAAAAATATGTAAGAAAGGGTGAAATGCTTTGCAGCTGTTTTAAGAGAGGAGTGACGGGGAAGAAACTATGAGAAACAGCCCTGGGTCAGTGAAGAAGGAGGGGGAGGACCTGGTCCAGGTGCTGGAGCAGAGATTTCCCTGCAGCCTGTCATACCATTGGAGCAGGTATTTCCCTGTAGTGTGTGGAGAGGTATTTCCTACAGCAGGTAGATACAGACTGAAGGAAGCTGCAATCCATGAGTAAGTCAAGATGGAGGAAGCTCCTGACAGGAAACATGGCTCATGAAGTACCCATGCTGCAACAAACTTATCCTGAAGGACTGTAGCCCATGGAGAGGATTATGCTGGAGCAGGTGAAAGGCATGAGGAGAAAGAAGCAGCAGAGAGGAACTGTTATGATCTGGCCAGAACCCCCCATTCCTTCTGTGCCACTTGGGAAGTTGGAGGAGGAGGTAGAGGAGTGGGGAACAAAGGAGTGACATTCTGCTTGAGGAGTTGAGGGGAAGATGTTTTAATTTATTTTTCTTTGTTTTTCACCATCCAACTCTAATTTGCAATAAATTAAATTACTATTCTCCTAGTTGAGTCTGCTTTGTCTGCGATTGTAATTGGCAGCGGGTCTTCCTATCTTTTAACTTGCTGCATAAGCTTTCCATCTTATTTTCTCCCCACATCCTGTTGACATTCAAATGTAATTCTCATACTAGCCTTGTAATGATCACTATACTTAAATTTACAAAATAATCACATAAAATCAGTTCCCAGGGAAAGAACATTTTTTGCAAGTTGAATACATACAATGGTTAGAAAAAGAAAATTAATTGATAGCTGGGATGTTATTGCCATCACTAAAAAAATAGAGAGTCACATTAAGCAAAATATTTAGAATCCTTAAGTGTGCTTTAGGTGTGATTTTGAAATCTACATTAAGGAGAGCAATCCAAAAACCCACTTTCTAACATTTCTAGGATTTCGGACTCAAACTATTCCTAATACCAAAGGCTTGTTATGTAATAATCTGTGCACAGAAAAGAAGCAAAAATCTGTTCCTTAAGCATTTCTCAGCCTGAGAAAATTTGCTTCCACTGCTTCTTAACCTCAAAGAACTGAATAAAGAATCATTAGCTTAGAATATAGACTAGGAGGAAGGAGAATATTGTTCTTCCCTAAAGTTGTGGTGGCTATGCTGCAATAAATCCAAACTAATTTTAACTATAAAAAAGTGATGCAGCCAGTTCAAATACCTTGCAATAACTAGTGGAGAGAGAGAGAGAGATAGGCATCTCCAGAGAACATTGTCTAAAACGTTTATCCTTGTTTAGCATGAACTGTCTGAATGAGATGCTCATCTGTCTTGCTTTTCATTATAGAATGACTAACATACATTTGCTATCCACTTTAAGATTGACAGCTGAAATTTAACCCTTCAGTGCTGCAGATATGACATATATCTTAGCTCATTCATAGGTTAGTGCAATATGGTTGTTGGTGACAAAAGATTTTGCAGATCATTGTGACAACTATAACCCATCCCTTGAGCTGAAAGGATAACTGTTTTTCATTGCTCGTTCAATCTTTTTCCTCCCTTTTCTGGTGTGACTAAAGAATGTGAGTCCATGGTGGTTTTATGGCAATCATTTCAGGAAGAACTTCTAATGTTCAGAATATTTTCTTAACTTGGAATATCTTTGCTTTATTTATCATCCAGTTCCAGCTGTCAGCATGTTACAATGAGCACTTCCTATTATTATACCAAGCTTCTTTGTCTGCAAAATACAGCCTTTAAAAACCAAGTAACTAATATTGCATAGGTGATTATGGGAGCCATTGTGATCACATACGAACAGAGTAGGAACAGCTGGTCAGATAATGTAGATCATAATATACAAGTATCCTCAGCAACACACAGCAGTGAGTTAATTGTTCTGTGTGAGCCATTATTGTCCATTGTTCCTGATTACACAGATTGCAACTAGCCATCCAAAAAAGTCTGTGAATTCTGGATATCTTTTTGAAGTTAGCACAAACAATTATTTGTCTAAAATTCATTCATAGGATGGTCGTCATAATTCACCATTATCGCCTATTCTTTGTTATCGTATTTAGTATAGTGCAGTGTGAGCCAATCTAGGAGTAAAAACAATACCATATAAGATGAGCAATCATACACTAAAAATAACAAGTAGTGACTAGCAGCTGTGAACAGGCCATATACAAATACATATGAATAACGAATACATTCACAGACTCAGCATTAGTTTGCAAGCAATTCACAGATAGAAAAAAATGACAAAATTTGTAATTAATAGTATTTATAATGAATAATTCAGATAGCTGTATATCCTGGCAATTGTCATCACACTTCCTAACCAACATTTTCATTGAGATCTGCATATTTTGCTCTTTTAGTCTTTCACATATTAGTCTTCTAAGCATAAATCTTACATGAAAGTCCTTCAGTTCCTAAAGTGATACCAAAAATCTCATTCCACTTGAAATCTTCATTCTTTCTAGAGGTATTAGTTTATTGTAGTTGTGATTATCTACATTCTAAAGGATCACCTTTCTTATAATTTAAAACTACAAAGTATGGCAACTTGTTGCTTTTCCTTTTCAGTGAAAGGCTTACACACAAGTGAAGTAATTTCTATGCAAAGTAGGGTTTTTTGCTGACATTTTTTTCTTATTGTAAAAAGGTAGAATTAAAGGAATAAGGTTAACCTGTACCCAAAGTCCTCATTTACCTTCACTTTTCTGAGAAAAACTCCTGATCTTTTTCAGAAATATCTTTCTGTGCTTTACTAGAAATCCCCTTAATATTAACTTCTTATTTATTTTACAAATGTTCAGTTTAAGAAACTGAAAAGCCATGTTTAATTGACATAAATTTAAGAATACACCTGATATTTTTTATCTCCTTAATGATTAAGATAGACATACTGTGGCAGGTGCACCTGTTTGGATAAAGACCAGATCTTCTCAACTGTTGAAAGGAAAGAGTTAAAACTAGAAGCTGCAGTTGGGAGATTAAGCTGCTCAGCCCACTTGGTGACTGTGGTCATGTACACAGCTCAGTCAGCCATGACCATTATTTACACACCAAAGGTAAAAGTGCTTTCGTCAACAGAAAAGGCCCTCAGCCAACAAAATGTCTTGGCTGAAAGAAGTTTCTAGACCATTGACATATATGAGCACAGATCAGAGTCAACTAGGGTGTAAATGGAGTCTGGACAGAGGGTAAATAGAGCCAGTTCTCCTCAGAGCAGTGGGTCTGCATTTGGTGACTCTCCTCTTAGATTGGGATGCCTACTAAGGAAACTTTGAGTTTCTGAGCCCTCATCTTTCTTTTAGGTGAGTGATAGGCACATTTTAGGTCATCATTTCTAAGATGTAAGAATTCGTAAGTCAGTTGAACAGTAATTAACCCCTCTTACATCCTGAACCCGTGGTTTGCTAATGTCGGAGTTCTAAAAGATTTTGATAAAAAAAAAAAAATCTTGTTAAATTTAATACCTGTCTTAATTTGATTGTGTGCTCCTCTGCTACATTGAATTGGTATCATCAGTAGGATGTTGTCAATAAAGGAACAATTATGGAGACATGGCTGTAGACCTTCTCCCCAAGTATAGAATGGGTGAAGGAGAAGTGTCCCGACCGAGCGGTGGTCATGGAGAGAATAGAACAAAGTTGCAGAAATAGGCAAGACAGCAAAGGCAAAGAAACTATGTGTGCCATCCTAGGCACCTGCTTAATTCAAGCACAAGAATAAAACAATGATTCCAACAGATTGACAAAATATAATTTTTAAAAAACCCAATTGGAAATAGACTATTTAAAAGAAGAACTGAAAAGAGAAAGAGTGGATGCATCTATTGGAACAAAAAAATGCAATTATGCTAGCACAAGTGAAAAACCCACCCATTATTGTCCAAATCCAAAAGTTAATCACAGGTACAGACCTCAGGGACTGGGATGGGGTTGTCTGGGCAAACCCTGATGAAAGTAGTTCAGAAGAGGTGAAGATCTGGAGGAATTAGTGGAAAGGCACATGCAGCCCCTTACTAAAATGGGAAGACACATGGGTCTGCAAGGTGGGAAATCCTAACCACTATCTGCAAAGTCCCTTGGACAGGACCTGGGCTTGGTGAATTGCAAGTGAAGTTTTCACTTAAGTGGGGCAAAACAGAAACATAATATTTGTGGTGAGTTTCTTTTACAGGTGGGGTGGCAGGACAAGCAGATATTATTAAGCGATGATGAAGCAGGGATTTCCAGGACTGGGAGTGTTTCTGAGTGACAGGCCAGGAGGCCAGCAGTTGATAATGTCTTCTGTAGCTTATTGGGCTAGGACTGTGGACCCTGAGGAGAGAGGAGAATCTACTACTATTCAGGTAAAGGAGTTGTCAGTTAATGGAGGGAGTGCAAAAGGCCATATGCGTTCAGGCAGTGTATAAAACGGGAGAGCAAGGGATTGTGGTAGCTGTACTGGTGGACCTCTGTCACCTTGGACCCTTTATTAGATGACTATTAAATGCTTTAAAGATACATGCTCAGTCTCTCAGAGAACAGATTCAGAGGACCATCAAACATAACCAGCAAGACCCTCAGAACTTGGCCGCACATGTGTTAACCTGGGCAGAAATGTTGCATGATATAGCTGCTTACAGGCACCAGATGGGGTGGACTGATCTGGGCAGCAGTGTGGATGGTAATAGAAAGGTCGAGCAAGTCAAAAAAACCCAAATGTCCATGAGCGCATACCCTTTGCCTCCACTCCGAGGCAGGCCAGCTTGAACTTAGGTTATTGTGCAGCGCAGGAGAGAATGACCTTTGGTGAAAAGCATTAGCACTAGGGGCACCCCAGAATTAACTACTGCCATCCTGAGTATAACTTCAGTAGTGACAGCAATATAGACAGCTGCCTATCCATAGATGGCTACTTTAGACACCAAGGATATGTTTTTTATGATCCAGCTCAGAGAGGGGGATAAGCCTCAGGTTGCTTTCACCTGGGAAGGAATTCTAAAAGAAATTAATAAAAGAGAAATCTTGTTAAATTTAACACCTGTCTGAATTCAATTTTGTGTGCCTCTGCAACACATAACCTATGCATTAAAAGGGGCATAAAGCAAAAATATTGGACTAAAGTTGAAACCTTTTGACTATTCCCTGACTAACCATGGTACACAAAATATATTAGAGCAGAAACAAAAGAAATGCATCTAGAGAAAAAATATTTTAATACTCGAAAGGTAAAATACTGGTGTTTTCATTAAAAACACTCTATCTCAAATACAAATGCATGTTATTTTAAAATCTGAACCAGCATACTGAGTTTGTGTGGTGGGGTTTCTGGTAGCAGGGGAGGGGGCTACAGTGGTGGTCCCCCATTGAGAAGCCTCTTGAAAGCTCCCTCATCTCCAAGTCAGATCCACCTCTGGCCAAGACCGAGCCAATTAGCGATGGTGGCTAAAAAGTGGCAGGACAGACGGCACCCACCATCTCCTGCACCTGTGCAGGTGGGGTGAGGAGGTAGAGATATTGGGAGAAAAACTCACCTGGGGAAGAAGGGAGGGATGGAGGGAAGTTTTCTTAAGATATGGTAACACTTCTCTGTGTCCCATTCTGTCTGTTAAGAGTTGTTGCTAGTGTTTTAAATTAAAGTGATGTTCTGGTTTTTCTTCCTCTAATGAGTCTAGGTTTTGCCTGTGACTGTAATAGGTGAGCAGCCCCTTCCTGTCCTTATCTCAATTCCTGAGCCTTTTGATTTTCTTCTTCCCAGTGCTGGTGGGGAAGGGGTGAGTGAACTACTGTGCAGCACTCAGTTGCCCTCTGGGCTTAAACCAGGACAAACAGACAGCTCAATATGTAGTTTCTTTGTCAAATAACATGTAGACTCAATTCATAGAAACCAAGGTAGGATTCATCACATGAAATTTAATACATGTTACAGATAGATGTCTAGCATCTAGACTTAGTCACCACACTCTTCTTTCAAAGCAACTGGAAAGATATAACAATAAGCATACAGTGATTTATCAGATCTACTTCAGGATGAGACTAATTGTCCTCTACAAATACTCTATTTCCTCTATTGACTATAAAGGAATTAATTAATTGACTAATTCAGTGTTAGATGTCTAAAACAATGTCAACACTGGTTTAGATAAAACTATGGAACAAACCGGCAATCCAAGAAAGAATTATAAAATAATTCACCAATTCTCCCGCTAAGTTTCTTGTTCTTTTGTTCAAATACAGTGTTAATGAGGACTTGAAAATAAATTACTACATACATTACTAAGCAACTCTATACATGATCTTCTCTAGAGAAAGAATTGGAGAAGGAACTGACTTGAGATAACAAATCCATCATTAATAAGATAAATTTATACTACTAAGTGGAACTTTGACCAGAACGCAGGTTAAAGCCTGCACAGACCTAGTCAGCCTGTGGCAGATTGTGGCTTGGCATTCTATAGCATAGTCTCAAAGGCAATACAGATGTTTGTCATGGTGAGTCCTCCAGTTCTGATTTGCGAGCTGTTCAATTTAAGGAATCTGTTGACAATCACATTGTATACAGTTAAATTTAAATAGAATAGAAAGAAAAACTGAATCATTATTTCAGGTCATCTGGGCAAGAATACAAATTAATCAGGTTATAGAAAAGAGAAATGGAGAAAAAAATCTAGGAAAAAATGAGAAGTAAAATGGCTGACAACTTTGCTTTAATTCCTTTTTGTTCCCTGGCTAAGCAGGGAGCTTTGGCTGCAACTCAGGAAGAACAGGAGAGTTTATGGCCTTTGGAAGAGGGGAAGAGCCACTTACAATGATTACAAAGATGCTGTGAAGCTATACAGGGTGGAAATAAGAAGGTCTAAAGCCCAGATAGACAATAATCTGGTTTCAGAAATCAAGGACAACAAGAAATGTTTCTATAAGTATGTCAGTAACAAAAGAAAGACCAGGGAGAGTCTCCATCCCCTGCTAGATGCAGGAGGAAACATGGTAACAAGTGATGATAAAAAGGCTGAGGTCCTTAATGCCTGCTTTGCCTCAGTCTTTAATAACAAGATTAGTAGAAATGAGGGAATCCAGCCTCCTCAGACAGAAGACAGACACTGGGAGAACACGCCCCCCCCCCCCTCCCCCCCCCGCAAACCAGAAGGAGATATTCAGCAACCTGCTGCATCACACACACACACACACACAAGTCTATGGGACCAGATGGGATACACCCGAGGGTGCTGAAGGAGCTGGCTGGGGTGATTGCCAAGCTGCTTTCCATAATTTACCAGCAGTCCTGGCTGACCGGGAGGTCCCAAAAGATTGGAAATCAACCAATGTGATGCCCATCTATAAGAAGGGTTGGAAGGATGTTCCGGGAAATTATAGGACTGTCAGCTTGACCTCGGTGCCTGGGAAGCCCATGGAGCTGTTCCTCCTGAGTACCATCACACAACACATGCAGGACAACCAGATGATCAGGCCCAGTCAGCATGGGTTTATGAAAGGCAGGTCCTGCCTGACAAACCTGATCTCCTTCTACGACAGGGCGACCTGCTTATTGGATGAGGGAAAGGCTGTGGATGTTGCCTACCTTGACTTTATTAAGGCCTTTGACAGTGTTTACCACAGCATTCCCTGTTGAAACTGGCTGCTCATGACTTGGATGGGCACACTCTTCACTGGGTAAAAAACTGTCTGGATGGCCGGGCCCAAAGAGTTGTGGTGAACAGAGTTAAATCCAGTTGGCGGCCGGTCACGAGTGGTGTCCCCCAGGGCTCGGTGTTGGGTCCACTCCTGTTTAACATCTTTATTGATGATCTAGACGAGGGGATCGAGTGCACCCTCAGTCAGTTTGCAGATGACACCCAGTTGGGTGGGAGTGTTGATGTGCTCGAGGGTAGGGAGGCTCTGCAGAGAGACCTGGACAGGCTGGAGCCATGGGCTGAGGCCAACTGGAGGAGTTTCCATAAGGCCAAATGCCGGGGGCTGCCCTTGGGCCACAACAACCCCCAGCAGCGCTACAGGCTTGGGGAGGAGTGGCTGGAGAGCTGCCAGTCAGAGAGGGACCTGGGGGTGTTGATTGACAGCTGGCTGAACAGGAGCCAGCAGTGGCCGAGGTCGCCAAGAAGGCCAATGGCATCCTGGCTTGTGTCAGCAATAGCGTGGCCAGCAGGGACAGGGAAGGGATCTGACCCCTGTCCTCGGCACTGGTGAGGCCACCCCTCGATTCCTGTGTTCAGTTTTGGGCCCCTCACTCCAAAAAGGACATTGAATGACTCGAGCGTGTCCAGAGAAGGGCAACGGAGCTGGTGCAGGGTCTGGAGCACAGGTCGTACGAGGAGCGGCTGAGGGAACTGGGGGTGTTTAGTCTGGAGAAGAGGAGGCTGAGGGGAGACCTCATCATCCTCTACAGCTCCCTGAAAGGAGGCTGCAGAGAGCTGGGGATGAGTCTCTTTAACCAAGTAATAAGACAAGAGGTAATGGCCTCAGTGACACCAAGGAAGGTTTAGACTGGATATTAGGAAGCATTTCTTTACAGAAGGGGTTGTTAGGTGTTGGAATGTGCTGCCCAGGGAGATGGTGGAGTCCCCATCCCTGGAGGTGTTTAAGAGTTGGGTTGACACAGCGCTGAGAGATAAGGTGTAGATGGGAACTGTCACTGTTAGGTTAATGGTTGGACTAGTTGATCTCCAAGGTCTTTTCCAACCTAGCCATTCTGTGATTCTGTGATTCTTAGGGATATGGTGTATTTGAGAACTGTCAGTGTTAAGTTAATGGTTGGACTAGATGACCTTCAAGGTCTTTTCCAATCTGTGATTCTGTGATATTTGCATAATTCTTCCTTGTTTTTTTCCTGACTATATTCCTTACCTTATATATTATTCAATGCACTCTATGTAAAATAAAGGACATGTCACTTCAAAACAGAAGGTTGAGATGTTCTGTTCCTGGCCGCTTCTCATTCACTGCACAGAATAGATGGTGCTCACTTAATGCATAGCTCCTCAATAATTTTGTTTTATTCTCATTGCTCAAAGTATGGCCTGCAGCCAAATTATTGCACACTATTTAAGCCCTACTCTGAAGGCATTTATTGATTTTGTTAAAGACTTTCTTACAGCAATCCCCATTAATGTATATGAGCACTTTACAAACAATTTATCTTCACAACTATCCAGTAAGCACTTTGGAAGGGAAGGGGAGATGGTGGCGAAAGATCATATTGTCACCTTGGTGCAGATCTGAAGCATACTGTGTCTACTTTATTCTGAAGCAACCAATGTGACAGTTTAAGACTTAATTTTCATAAAAATTTCCATTATTTAATACTTCATATTTCCAAGCACAGTATCTTCTGATCTTAGATGTTTTCTTTTTGAAAAGTAATCTCATTTTTCAATTCAGTTTAAAGGCCAGGTTCAAAAAAGAATTTGGATGCTAAAGAGCATTGATAAGGTGGATGCAAGTTGTAATTCGAAATTAAAGGTGCCTAAAGGAGAGCTAGAGACATGATGTTGATTATAAAACAAGCAATCAAGAAAAAAACACAACCTACCCATAGAGCCAGAGCTAGCTAATATTTAAAATGCGGAAGAATCATTCACTAAAGCAACAGTTCTTTAAGGTTTTGTTCAGAGATTCAAAAGGAGATGCAAAACTGTACTGATGTTCTATAGAACCTTTCCTAAGTGTATGACTGTACTGAGCATTTGATTAAGAAGGGAAAAGACCTGAAATGTATTTCACATGATGTCTGTTTCATGCTCTCTACATTACATTATTCTCATTAAATATTATTCGTGTTGGAACAATACAATAGGGAACATTTTTAAAAAAACAGGAATTAAAGATAATTTGACAAGACTTTTTTTAAGATCATTTGTTTTCCCAATAAAACATAAATTTTCATAGATTCTATTGAGGTTTTTTTTTAAAAAAAAAAACACACAACACAAAACAAAACAAAAAAACATTAAAATATACTAGCAGAAGTTTCTTTAAAACGGAAAGTGTTGCACAACACCGTCAAATAACGGTAATTTTTCATGTCAGATCTAGTCATCATTTTATCTGAGAAGTATTTTCTTTTATGGGGAGAGTCAAATCAAGTTCAGGTTTACTTTTGACTTTATGAGTTAAATCAAGCTCAGGTTTACTTCTGAGTATGGTGGGGGGTTATGGAATGTACGGCTTGTCATTGGCAGTACCTAATATGGCAAGTTCCCCTTTTTTTAACATGATGCACCTATGAAGTCCTTCAATCTGTACACTGATATTGCAGTCGAACCCTCCTCAAATTAAATTTCCACTGATCAATTATCATCCATCAAGTTGGTGGTGCACTTTGTATGAGCTGGTCATGTCACTGGACTATTTTAATGACTTTGCAGTTCAGATTTGTGACTAAAGACTTTGATTATGAAACCACTCTGACAAAAATTGATAGCTAACACCATCACCCAGGTTCAGTTTTAAAACTCTGCCTAGATTTCCCATTTAAATATGTGAGAAAAATAAATGAAATTTGCTTCATTATAACCATGAGGTGATGAAGTTTATGCTAATTTTCCCATGTTTTAGGTGGTGTTGGAACTGTGGGAAAAGCAAAACAGGGAAAAATCTGCAAAACACAATTTCCTTCACACATGGTGCCCAGAACAAACACAGGATGGGGTGGAGATCCAGTGATTTGTGTTGCCATGGCACTAAGGAGGAATGTGAAGCGAGGTGGAGGCTGTGTGGTCCCATTCTTCCACTTTTCTCAAGGAACATTTGACATGACTATACAGATTTATCTTCTGCTCTTCCCCTTCTCTCAAGGATTGTTTTGCAGTACTTTGCTGCCCTTATCTCTCATTCTTCCTCTTCTCCCACAAAACCAGTGCACACCTTGCACCAAGGAATGTGCTGTGCCATTACTCAAGAAACAATGGCTTGACCACGGTCCCACCCACTCATACATACATACTTAGATAAACACTACCCCATGTTTGCATCTAACTTGGAGGGATGATAATTCGATACCCGATTGGAGGGGCAGATCGATGGGTTTGTGATCCTCGCCCCCTTTAGAAGAGACGCATCTTGGTAAGATTTGGGCCATCAGCTACACTGAGTGATTACCCGGGAATTAAATGTATGTGATTGCAATTGGGGTTTTTTATGTGTAATGCTATACAGCCAACCTGCAGTTTGTGTATTTATCATAGGCAATCTTGAAGAACCTGTAGATGTTGCATAAGAATAAACCATACTATTCATGAACCTGACTGCTTCTCTTGAATGCAACCGGACCTACAGCACATGGGCTGTTTGTGCATTTGGTGTCAGGTCTATAGTTATGGCCACTGACATACCTATTAAGAGATAAATCCAGCCACCCCTAGCCCCTCTAATCCCTGAGGACTGGCTAGGATGCAAGGGGATTAATCTCTTACCACGTTAATTAATTTCCTTAAATGCGACAGGTGGGAACTCCACCAAGTGTCTTAAAGGAAGAAAAATTGAATAAGGTGATGGAACAAATCAGTGTACAATATATAAATGCTAAAAATACATCTACAGTTATCTTTCTTTTCCTCAGACTGAGAGAGCTTCTAGGTTAGGTGTGAACTTTGTTTTGTTGCAATAAAACAATAATAATAATTTTAAAAGCCTCAGCCAGTATATCGAAGTTTAATCTAAGCAAACAAGTGACTGTGGGATCAGCTGTTTCTACTGAATGGGTCTACAAGTAATGACTTTCTGCTTCTTTTCCTGGTTATTCTTTCAAGTTTTGCTATGTTACTTGCAACTTTTTGTTCTGTCTCTTGCTGTTTCTACTGACTGCTCCATGCTCTGCTCTCCAGTCACACAAACAGCTTCTCACAGTGCTCTCTCTACTGGTTAACCACAGAAGTACTGCTAGGGTCCAGTATGTCAAATACCAGTGAGGCTACCTCTAGTACTGACAATTGACGCCATCCTACAGTGGATGGGAGAGTCTTAAACAGCTCTTCCTGTCACCAGTTGGGGAAAAAAAAAAATAAATCTTAAACAGCTTCTTCTATGTCATTCCTAACACAAAGTCTACTGCCCTCTTCTTTTCCTTTCTAGGCTGTAATTTGTGCTAATCCTGGAAGTTTGAGCTTTCCTTTAGAATGAGTACTTACCTTCAGTATAGTTACTTATAGTTTACAAGTGCAAATGCTCTGGCAAATTAGAAACTTTGTCAGTTTCTAAAATGACTACCTTTTAGTAGAATTGCGTCTCATATATAATACAGCATCAGTACTATTTTTAGTTAATACCTCGTCTTTTTTCTTAATGTTAGCAGGATATTCTAATTTCTTGGGGACTGTTCCCCTTTGGATTTCCTTGAAAAGGAGGAATATTTGGGTTATACTTTTACTTTATTAATTACATACCAAGTATATGTATGTTTAATGGATTTTTTCATCAGGATTCTTGATTTAAACTGTTGCGAAGAGAAAGATTGCTCACAATACCTTGGCCTGTATGAGATGTCTGTACTCCTGAGCAGTTCACATATAAGTCCTTTAGATGTGTGTGTGTGCATGTAAAATATGGAGAACATGTATATTTTATAAGATTTCACACTCATTACTACAGGAAAAAAAAACAAAAAACCAAACCCCACAACTTTAATCAGTTATGTTTCTGAGTAAGTCCGGAGGAAATCTGGACTTATTTTCCTCAATATGAGAGCAATAGGATAAGATGTCAAGCTGTTCAATATAAGAATAATATTCTGTGTTACTTTATTATTATTAATTACAGATATATTTGTAAAGCTTTATTATGTTTTCTCACGAAAACATAACCGGATTCACAATAAAACATGACAGACAATTCCTATATGAAGCTTTCAGATTTCTTGATTTATTTCTAAGTAGAATGGCAAATACCAGTAAAATTGGATTTTTTTATTGTATTCTTTACTTTGCTTTTACTTTTTTTCCTATTGAGAATATCTTGTCCGACATGATGGGTTACAAGGGCGGTGAATCTTTTGAATTCCCCAAGATCCTGGGTGCTGGTGGAAGAGCTGGTTTCTGCTCGACAGAGCTGCAAGGTGGACTGAGTCACCACAATGATTCAGAGGACCAACTGTGCTGGTGACTTTATTAACTGAGTACTTTAGTGAGTGAATGGAGACAATTTGGCAACAATCAACTGATAATTGTCCAGGAATGAATAAAGGCACTTTGGTAATGAGACTATTTTCCTAATAACCCACTAATGATCAGCCGATCTCAATTCAATTCCCACAAAACTCATAGACACGAATATCTATAAGAAAGAGAGTAGAAAGTGACAAGCGAAGAGAGAGAAGGAGAGGATAGGAAAAGGGAAATCACCACCCTCGAATCCTGTGTTGTCGCAGAGTAGTCAGCTTGATCTGTAAGCGGTGAGTTGACAAAGACGCATGTGGGGCATTGCCTCTCTACTGTCTTTCTTACACATGCACAATAGGTTCTCATTTTCTCTGGCTTGTACCTGCACAGTTAGGAAAGTTCTGTCTCTGGGCAAACACAGGAGGGAGGGGGAGAGAAACAGCCCACCACCTCACTTCTGCAGAGCTCTCTCTGCTTCTCCCCCACAGGGCATCCCACTCGAGTTGTTTGAAACATCCTCTTTAGGAACAGGTTTTGGTTTATGAACAGTTTGTGACAGAAAAAAAAGAACCATGGTACAACTGTGAAGCAAACAGATCCCACATAAATATGCAAAGAGAGATATGTATAAGAAAATTAACAAAGTACTTGTAAGAAGATACTTTAGGTATGATAAAATTAAGATATATTATTTTGAAACAATATTTCAGTTAGCTATTTTAAAAAGAAAAGATAAAGCATATGAATTTTCCTTTTTTTCTTCAAACCTTAAAACCCACTCTCCTTTGTAATTAGACTATAGCTGGCTATTATCAAGACAAAGCTATTTTCAAGGGTGAAGTTTTAAAGACATTAAAGTAAAGTTTTATCAGGAAACTTGGAGGCAACCTTAATCACAAAGATCACTAATCTCTGTAATAATGACACTATACTGTAGAAACAATTTTCTGTCTCACATTTATTACAAAACATTTGTTGGGGCAATCTTTTTCTCTCAAGGAAATACGAAGTAATTGCATTATCATCATCATTCTTATGCAAGACTTGTGATATAAACATGCTATAAGACACTTCTAATTGAACAAGAACTGCTTGCTTTTTTTTAATTTTTTTTTGGGGGGGGTATTTATTTGACAAAAATATATGTATCATGTCCCACTCAGACAAGAGAGACAAGGGACTTTAAGATTTGTAAATCCCCAACAGTGTGGACAACAGTGAGACAAAGTCCAGACACAGACATTTATTAATTTCCTACAATGTACTAACTGGATACGTGGTAACTGGCTAAGTATATAATGAATCATGGCAAGTGATATAGTATGCCTTCGATTGTTTAATGGTAATAAGGAAAAAGGGGGGAAAGGAAAGAAGAGGGAGAGAGCGGGGTAAAAATAAAGATCACAGGGCCGGTTCCTGCATCAAGCCTGCCAACAGGTGTTCAAGCATGCCTCCAACTTCTTCACTTCACTCTCTCCCCCACTCAAATTATATATACTTTACTTGGGTCCATCCATTAGGTCAATCCACATACCTACGTTATTCCATGTATGGGGAGGGGTAAGGTGTTTCATGGGATGATGTAATTAGCATGATCTTGTTAATCTTTATTAACATTTCATGGATAATGAAGCAAAGGTCATTCACCAGACAGATGGCCCTTGAAATTTTACAAGATGCACCAGAGTAGAATGTCTTGTCTTCACAGGGCTCCTCCCTTCAGCTGCATCCCATGTTATTCGGGCAGCCTTGTCAGCTCCAAACACCACACTGTCCACCCCATGACTATAGTTTCATTACTTGCAAGTGTTTGAGACATTCCTCAACTTAGAAGGCTTCCACTCCCCCCACTATCCTTTATCTCTTTCTCAGGCCTTTTTTTCAGTCTTGTTTTCATCAGTTTCTTTCAGGTCCCGTTTCAAGAAGCTACAAGTCATCCCTCAAAATACGTTGAAGGCAACTCTTAGTATTTCCAAATATGAATATGTAAATACTCTGTAAACTTCTCTGAGCAGCAGGAGTTAAAACATTACCTTTCATTGTGTGGGTTGTTAGAAGATGAGCATTTGTAGACTGTGTGATGTAATATTATAATGAAATGCTTGTTGCAGGAAACTTTTATCTCAAGAAAGATGGATCCTGGTATCTGATATCTTTCCATTTTCTCTTCAGCTCTGCCTAGCTTGTCAAGATAAAATTTTAATGTTAATACTATATTTTGGTGGTTATTATGCTCGTCTCAATGCTATCAAAAATATTTTCTTATGTTTCCTCCTATTGAGAGCAACAGATCTCTCTCTTCATATATTCCTTAGAATCCACAGATCATTTTAAATCCAGATCAAAACTAAATGCTTAATCCCAGAGGAACTCTCATTTTATCCCTTGACAAGGCTATGATTTATTTTTTCTTCCAGTCAGTAAGGGGATGAACACACTACAGAAGCTTATTTTCAAACATTTTGACCTCAAAATGGTTGAAATGTCATCTCACCCACTAAAAAATTCTGTTAAAGCTTCCCCTGGAGCAACCTGCTTTCTGAAAGTCCTCTGTTTTTCCATTATTCTAGCTTCAGTATTTCCATCCCAGCGATGCTCCCTCTTCTTCTGTCCATATCGTGGTTACATATTGTCTCCTGACAACAGGGGCAGGGCTGCCCCATGAGGGAGCCAGGGTGTGGGGTGCCACCGAGTCCCTGAAACTTCTGGTGCAGTGCAAGCCAGAACCAAGACCTGGTCAGGGAAGTTCTAACAGGAACAGCTGGAGACAAGGCTGGAGATGGGGTCAGAGAATGGAGACACATGAGGTCCATCCAGGAGCTGGGGCTGGAGACAAGTTATGGCATGTTGACACTGGCTAGACACCAGACCCCTATTCAGTCACTCTTTCACTCTCTTTCCTCAACAGGACAGGGTGAGAAAATAAGGTGGAAAAGCTCAAGGATCAAGATAAAGACAAAGACATCACTTACCAATTGCCATCACAGACAAAACAGATTAATTTTAGGGAAATTAATGTATTGCCAATTAAACAGAGTAGGATAATGAAAAATAAAAACAAATGTAAAAACACCTTTCCCCCACCTCACCCACACAATATTCCCAGGCTCACCTTCACTGCTTCATTCGCAACTCCTCTAACTTCTCTCCAACAACGTAGGGGATGGAGATGGGGGTTGCAGTCAGTAGACAATACTTCTCTGCCACTCCTTCCTCAGCACACTTTTCCTCTGCTCCAGCATGAGTCCTTTCCACCGGGTACAGTCTTACAGGAAAGGACTGCTACAGTGTGGATCCCACACAGGCCACTGTTCTTGACAGAAAACCTGCTCCTCTGTAGGGGAGGAGGGGCAAGGAATTGTAAAAGGACATGAGTCAAAGCCCTGAATGGCAATGCCCCTCCAGAACTGCACATCTAGGCTGGTTGGACCAATTTCTATCCACTTTCTATCATTTACCAGTAGTCCTGGCTGACCAGGGAGGTACTAACCGATTGGAAATTGGCCAATGTGACACCCATCTATAAGAAGGGTCGGAAGGATGATCCGGGAAATTACAGGCCTGTCAGATTGACTTCGGTACCTGGGAAGCTGATGGAGCAGCTTATCCTAAACACCATCATGCAACACATGTGGGACAACCAGATGCTCAGGCCCAGTCAGCATGGGTTTATGAAAGGCAAGTCCTGCCTGACAAACCTGATCTCCTTCTACGACAGGGCGACCTGCGTATCGGATGAGTGAAAGGCTGTGGATGTTGTTTATCTTGAGTTTAGCAAGGCTTTTGACACCATTTCCCACAGCATCCTCCTGGCAAAAATGGCTGCTCGAGGTTTGGACAATCACACACTTTGCTGTGTAAAAAACTGTCTGGATGTCCAGGCCCCGAGAGTTGTGGTGAACGGAGTTAAATCCAGTTGGCGGCCAGTCATGAGTTGTGTCCCCTAGGGCTCAGTTCTGGGTCCACTCCTGTTTAACATCTTTATTGATGATCTAGACGAGGGGATCGAGTGCACCCTCAGTCAGTTTGCAGATGACACCCAGTTGGGTGGGAGTGTTGATGTGCTCGAGGGTAGGGAGGCTCTGCAGAGAGACCTGGACAGGCTGGAGCCATGGGCTGAGGCCAACTGGAGGAGTTTCCATAAGGCCAAAAACCGGGGGCTGCCCTTGGGCCACAACAACCCCCAGCAGCGCTACAGGCTTGGGGAGGAGTGGCTGGAGAGCTGCCAGTCAGAGAGGGACCTGGGGGTGCTGATTGACAGCCGTCTGAACAGGAGCCAGCAATGTGCCCAGGTGGCCAAGAAGGCCAATGGCATCCTGGCTTGTGTCAGCAATAGCGTGGCCAGCAGGGACAGGGAAGGGATCTGACCCTTGTTCTCAGCGTCGGTGAGGCTGCACCTCGATTCCTGTGTTCAGTTTTGGGCCCCTCACTCCAAAAAGGACATTGAATGACTCGAGCGTGTCCAGAGAAGGGCAACGGAGCTGGTGCAGGGTTTGGAGCACAGGTCGTACGAGGAGCGGCTGAGGGAACTGGGGGTGTTTAGTCTGGAGAAGAGGAGGCTGAGGGGAGACCTCATCGCCCTCTACAGCTCCCTGACAGGAGGTTGCAGAGAGCTGGGGATGAGTCTCTTTAGCCTAGTAGAAAGAGACAGGACAAGAGGGAATGGCCTCAAGTTGCGCCAGGGAAAGTTCAGACTGGATTTTAGGAAGCATTTCTTTACAGAACGGGCTGTTAGGCGTTGGAATGGGCTGCCCAGGGAGGTGGTGGAGTCCCCATCCCTGGAGGTGTTCAAGAGTAGGGTTGATTTAGAGCTTAATGTGTAGCTTAAGCTTATGCTGTAGGTGGGAACTGTGCTAGGCAAACGGTTGGACGAGATGATCTCCAGGTTCCATTCTAACCTAGATGATTCTATGATTCTGAAACTGGACAAGTGAGATATTTTTTTGTTTCTTTCTGTCTTACTTTCTTTCCATCATTTTCTCTCCTTCCCTCCTCTCCCTTTCTCTATCCCTGTTTTCCTGCATAGAAGGCAAGGCTTGCCAGGGCAAGTTTAAGGCTTCTCAAGGTATAAGATCTGCCCCTTGGCATCTGTAGTAAAGTTTGTAGTTTGTTGGAGTAGGTTATATGGTTTACCACTTGATGTAGACGTTGCAAGGTTACTGACAAAGTTTCATACTAATATCTTTGTGAGCAAATAAAAGTTGAACTTTGTGAATTAAAGAATACCTGGTTTCATTTCACCTTGATCCTGGCCTGGGAATTGGTGAATCTGAGTCGTTGTCCAGAGAAATTAAGATATAACAACTGGTCAGTGGCACAAACTGGTAAGAGTATGTGGGGGTTGAGAATGTTTATTTTTTCATTTGGGAGGATAAAGAAAAGGAAGAAAAGAAATACAGAGACATAAATCCTGATCAGTTAAAGTTAACAAACAATAATCAGAAACAAACCTGTTCATTCCCACTAATAGATGGTCTACCATGAAACTGCAGGTAAACTGGTGCTTTGTGAACCTGGGGGTACAGGATGTTGAATGGGGTACATGAACTGTGCCAGCTGATGAGGCAGTGTGCAGGGAAAGGGGGAGTGAGGGTCTCTGTGATGGTGTCTGGAAAAGGACAAGGTCACAGCCATGTGCTGGGGTGTTGTGAGCGTCTGCATCTTCCCCAGTCCTGGTGGGCATTCTGTATGTGTGTGTATTCACTAGCAAAATTTGACTTGTACTCACCAGTGAGTATGGGGGACTTGGGTCCAGGCAGGGATATCAGGTGGGAAGGGGTCCATGCTGATACTTGGGGTGAACTGTGAGTGTGGGGTGCCTGTGGGACAAGTGCGTGAGTGCTGCGTGTTTGCCATGAGCACTGAGATGGACCAGTGGTGAGTAGGGAACCTGTGGGGTGGGTAAGAGGGATTGGAACCTGGGCAGAGGTGTGCTCGAGGGATCCATGAATGTGTGCGTGCTTGTGAACCTGGAGAGTGTGGTGTGTGTGCTGCACTAGTGAGCTTCTGCCTCTGCCAGCCCAAGAGGAGGAGGGGACCTGGTGGTCATCTTAATATCTCTTAACATATAGTAAAAGGTCTTATATCATACACTAGTACATGTAATATATGCCATCACTTTCAAGCTATAAAAAACTTACTTTGGTGACTAACTTTAACATAATCTTCAAGTTATTTCCAATACTTTGAACTAAAGAAAAATTTAAAATTAAATATAAAATAAAATAAAATAAAATATAAAAGTAAATATCTCTTAGATTCATAGGGATGCCAACATGAACCTAAATATTCCCAGTAGTGTTAGATAGGATGGACATGACCAGTCTGCTCTAGCAGAAGCTAGTCATGAGCATTACAGGTGCAAAATGCTTTACATCTGTGGTGGGTTGACCTTGCCCTAGGAGCCAGGACATTTTCCCATGGGACTGATGAGTTTTGCAAGGAGTGGTAGTCAATATGATAAAGTTATTAATCTTCAATATTCCACTTCTGTTTAAATTTCTGTTTTCTACTGACCTTTATTGCCAGCTGTCAATATCTCTTTCTAATAAGTTGTCTTGGCTTGAGTGAGTGGCAGGGGTTTTTTGGTAGCAGGGGAGAGGGCTACAGCGGTGGCCCCCTGTGAGAAGCTTCTTGAAGCTCCCCCAGCTCCAAGTTGGACCCACCTTTGGACCAAGGCCAGATCAATCAACTCCACCTCTGCAACAATGTATTTGAGAAGGGGAACCTGGGAAGTGTTGAGGAAGATGTGAGGAAGACTTGTGATGAGAACATCTATGTGAACAATGAGGTCAATGGAAGAAAGAAGGAGAAGGAGGAGAGGTGTGTTCGAGTAGAGACTCCCCTGTATCCCATGGTGAGAGGGGAGGTCTGCCTCCCCCTTGCCACCCATGGAGGTCTACGATGGAGTAGATACCAATTTACAGCCTGTGGGGGACCCCATGCCGAGCCAACTGACTGTGACCGAAGAAGGCCGGGTGTGGTGGTGCCATTCCTACCCTCTGCTCCTGAGCCACTGCGTGGTTAGTGTAATTTCTTCCCCCACACCACGATGCTTGGGCCACCTACTAACTTGGAGAGGTAAGTACTGTTAAGGACAGTAACCAGAGCATTAAGATACCCCTTTGATGAGCCTGGCTCTTTTCACCTTATGGCTTGGGAAGGGTTATAACAGTCCATCACCTCCTAACAGACTGGTACACTTGTACCTGGGATGTGGTGGGGGGGAGAACAATAACAGAATTACACATCAATAAAGATCTTGGCAACAGGCGACACCAGAATACTTCACTATTCAAGCTGGACCAGAGTGGAAAGAACTTGACAAAAGTCAGTCAACTCCAAGTGAGACCCTTTGAGCTCTCCTGGATTGCAGCCGGCCTGTGACCAGCATCCCCCCTGAGCTGGGACACCTCTCAGATACCAGAAACCTTAAGGTACTGTCAACTGATACAGTTAAGGGTGAATTAAACCCACTGAAGTCTCAATTATTGTCCATTGAGGAATGTCAATGCTTTGTGAGTATTTGATCTAAACTCAAGAAGAGGGAAATATTAACTTTGAGGCAGCTTCTCCTTCACCCACTCTCTGTTTACCGATGTGTTTGGGTATACACAATTATTTTCATGAGTGTGGGTAAATACATATTCCACTGGATCCAAATACTTTTGTCTGTCTGTGTGTTTTTACACCTTGTGTATGTATAGAGCTAAGGTACCATTAAGTAAGTTAGTGTGAATATTGTCATCTTTGAATCTATCGTTAAGTTGCTATTTTAATTATAACATATTCTGCTGAATTATTTTGTAAATCTTTAAATTGTTTAATGATTAAGTGCTACTAGTCATAAATAAATCTTGGTTTTCTGCTAAGTCATTACCGTGTTAGTATTTCCATCCGCAACACTGGGACACTATGGGAAGAAGGCCCCACTGTTGTAGTTCGGCACCAGGAGGATTGCAACATGCGGGGGTGACCCACATGCCCATGGGAGTGACTCATAACAGAGTTGGTTTGTGGAGGACTGTGTCTTGCGAGAGGGTGATCCTGCTGGGACAGGGGAGGAATGCCAGAAGTTTCCCTCTTCTTCGAGGTGTAAGAAGTGGCAGGACTGACTGTACCCCCCATTGCCTGCCTCCTGCACCTCTGGGAGGAAGATGGCAAAGATATTGGGAGCAAAGATGAGCCCAGGAAGAAGGGAGGGATGAAGGAAGCTGGTTTCAAGATGCAGCAATGTTTGTCACTGTCCCACTCTCTCTGTTAATTCTTCTTGTTAGTGTCTGTATTAAATTTACGTTCCTTTTTTCTTCCGCTAATGAGTCTGGTTTTTGCCTGTGCCTTAAAAATGGCATCATCCCTCTCTGTCCTTATCTCAGTCTCCTGGGTCTTTTATTTTTCTCCTTCCCAGTGCTGGTGAGGAGGGGAGGAGTGAGTAGCGTCTTTGCTTATTTTCCCTTGTCTGTGCTGGCAGGGAAAAGGGGCAGGTGAGTGCCTGCATGGTGCTCAGTTGCCCTCTGAGCTCAAACCTTGACATAATTATTAGTAATACTGCAATAAACATCAACAATCTAGGTATCGGTAATCTTTGTTTGTATATGTTTGTCTGCATCCAGCCATCCTAAAAGCGTTTTCCCTCTGCCCTCTCATTCTCCCTTATTTTTTCACTACTTATCTTTATTTCCTTAATACAGGACATAGTGTTAGCAATTTCTATCTCTCCTTGAATTCAGCATATCAAAGCTTGTTTTCTTTATGTGACAGATATGATTGTAGCCTTTTTCTGTAGGGAGGCTGGTTGAAGGCAGTAGAATTGCAAACACACAATCAGTCAACATACAAAGAAAGACTATTGTAATAGTGCTTTGACGAATGGATCCCCATTTTTAAAGCTGTGAAGTCTGAAGCACAAAGAGGGTAAATATCATGTCTAATGTGGAAAAGTGAGAGAAAAAGTATGTTTAGACACTATATTGTCTATTACTGTTAATTTATTATAGAAAATGTTTTGATTTATCAGCAGGTTATCATAGCACTGGGGCTTGATCCAGTAAGAAACATCACATTTATATCGATGTAATTAGGTCAGGAATTTAGGGGTTCAAATGTTAACACTTTTATTTATTTTAAAATACTGCACATGTAAAAAACCATGTTGAAGATTTTTTTTTTTTCTATGCTCTCAAGAAATCATTTTTGTTCCTGTGTTAATTTATTTGGACTCTTTATTTGTCCCTAGTGGGATTACTGGAGCAGAGATTAATCTTTTTTAGTAGCAATTTTTTTCTTCCAAATTATTTTTTTCTTCTAAAAATTTATGAGAAATTGAAAAGTCGAAGACAGATTTCCTAAAGACCACAGTTGCAAGATTGACTATTTCTTATTGTTTGGTGTTTGTTCTTACCCATAACATCTTCCTTCAATGTATTTTATCTGTAATATTCGGGCCATTGCAGAAATCAGTGATGGGAATCAAAAGAGAGGAAGGAGGAATGTGAATATTTGAAGCCTGATTCAAAACATCTACCTACCTTCCATTTTCCAAGCTTTGCAAAAGAATAATTATCACTAAAATCTCATTCTCCTAATTATCTAAATATATATTTGAAGATGTATTTGAACTCTGTAAAAGACTCAAAATTGATTGCTACAGGAGGCATATAAACATTCACATATCTCATTTTCCCACAACCTAGTACTTGCTTTCTCTGCTACCCTAAATGTTATATCTAATCATAGAATCATACAATAGATTGGGTTGGAAGGAACCTTTAAAGGTCAGCTTGTTCCACTCATCCTGCAATGAGCAGGGACATCTTCAACTAGATCAGATTGCTCACAGCCCAGTCCAACTTGACCTTGAATGTTTCTAGGGATGGAGCATCTACCACCTCTCTGGGCAACAAGTTCCCAAGAGATGTTTCATCATCATCATTGTAAAAAAATTATTTCTTGTATCTAGTCTGTATCTAACCTCTTTTAGTTTAAAACCATTACCCCTTGTCCTGTCACAACAAGCCCCAATAAAAAGTACATCCTCATCTTTCTCATAAAACCCCTGTAAATACTGAAAGACCACAATAAGGTACCCTCTGGAGCCTTCTCTTCACCAGACTCAACAACTCCAACTCTCAGTCTTTCCTCATAGGAGAGGTTTTCCAGCCCTCATAATTTTTGTGGCCCTCCTCTGGACCTGCTCCAACAGGCCCATACCTTTCCTGTACTGAGGACTCCAGAGCTGAACAAGTACTCCAGGTGGGGTCTCACAAGTGCGGAGTAGAGGGACAGAATCACCTCCCTCAACCTTCCAGCCATGCTTCTTTTTATCAATCCCAGGATACAATTGGCTTTCTGGATTGCAAGCACACACTAACTGCTCATGTCCAGCTTTTCATCCACCAGTACCTCCAAGTCCTTATCTGCAGGGCTGCTCTCAATACCTTCAGCCCCCAGCCTGTACTGGAGATTGTCCCGACCCATGTACAGGACCTTGCATATGGCCTTGTTGAACTTCATAAGGTTCAGATGGGTGAACTTCTCGAGTTTGTCCAGGTACCTCTGGATGTCAATAATAAAAATAAGTTATAGCAACATTATGAGTGCTTGAGCCCTCATATCCTCTGTCCAATTTGGCATATTTTGGCCAAAATATTCAAATTCTTATGAGAAAAACACAGAGACTCATATGTTGGGATTCACATGTTCTAATGTAGATATTTAAACACCAGTAGTGATGCTACAATGTTGAGTAGCTGTTTTAGTCAACAAGGATCAATACTTTGGACAAATAGTGTAGAATGCATTTCCTACACAGCTGTCTTCAGTATGTCAAATAGATCACAATGAAATCCATTGCAAGATTCCAAATAACCTTATTCTTATTATGGCAAGATTTTGCCCAGAGTGCATATTCCAGTAATCTAACACCTGAATAATCTTTTTTTTAAACATTATTCAGCTTTAGAAAGCATGTTTGCACCAAAGCAATTTTACAGTGTAAAAATAATATTAGGCAAAACTAAAACTTGACTACTTCAATTGAGTAATGATTCTCCTGTGTATGTATATGTGTCTCTAAGTAGGTAAGAGACAACTCAAATAAAAATGCAAATTTATATATACACTTAGAGTAAATCTGAAAAAAAAAGGAAGCTTTCATGTCATAAAAGTAAGCATCTTGCTTAAGTAGGTTTATACCTTTGATGATTATTTACGAAGTATTTGTAGTATGTTGGAGGCAATACTGTCCTTTGTATTTAAAAAGTACACTTCATTACTAGATGAATTTGCACATTGGCTGCCTGCCTCCAGCTACTCTACTTTGATAAAAAAATTAATGGTACATACATCAGCAGATGTGGCAAATTAACATAGTAGAGAGCAGTAATAAATATGAACTATCTTAACAAAGAACATTACTTTTCTTTATAATTTCTTATATTGCCTTATTCCATCCTAACCAGTTTTATACACTCTCTGAGAGGTAAACCTTCATTTTTTAAACCAAATATTTAAAATGAAAAATACAATATTTCTCATCTAATGTCCAGGAACAGTTACAATTTTGACAGCTGTATACATTTCATGAGTATTTACTACTTTCAATATTTCTCTTTTTGTACATTAGCTATAATGATATTAGTGAAATATTACATATTGTTAGCCACCTAGAATGACGTCATCTAACCGTTAATAACCTTTTAACCTAATAAATACCTTGGCTAGTTTTCTAGACACTACAGTCAACCAACAGAAGTAGGCAGACAGATACACCTCACTTGTATAAATGGTTAACTCACAATGAAAAGGAAACATGTTATGAAGAATTTTTTTTCTAATCACCATAAAAGATGTTTTGATATATACAAATAATTTTTGTATATACAAAAAAAATCTGTCTAAAAACTATTTCCAGTTCTTTCCATGACCAAAAAAATTTATCTTGCACTCAGAGACAGTTAAACTGATTTCATATCTTGCAGTGTAGCTGGATCAAGTCCACAGTTGTTGAAATAGCTACTTTGTTGTCTTTGTTGTCACTTAGCAGGAAAAAAGAGATATCACAATAGAAATTACTGAAACCTGTTAACCTGTTGTTTATTTGTGGTTTTTTCCCCCCCCCATAGGCTACAAAACCATTTACCAAAATGTGAGTCAAATCTGAACCAACTGATACTTTAAAAAGTCAAGAACAAGAATTTTCCCCTCAAAAGAAAATATTCAGTTATCAAATGGTAATACAAAGTAGCCCCAAACAGTCGAAATTATGGAAACCTAATTGTAATGGTAAAAGAAGGAATAAATGAAGTGAGGTCTGTTTCTGAATTAAAAGTTTGTGCTCTCTTTAACAAGCAGAGACAAAAACGATCATTCTTTGACACAGTCACTACAACACCCCTAAACAAAAAGGGGTTTACAAATAACATCTTCAAGAACCTTATCATCAAGAGTCATCTTATCATCAAGACCTAACTTTGCATAGTTAAATTTTTTTCAGCTACTGGATTAATTTTTAATTAGAAGGGGGAGGAAGGTCTGTTTTACTCTTCCCTGAGGAAAAAATATAAGACTCATACCAGTTACTTTGAGAGAGGGAATCTGTGTTAGTTTTTCTTGGATATAATTTTAGAATAAACTATTAACTACAGAACATCTTATTCCAATAGCAAGTCATCACAGCATCAGCACATCAAGAAAAAATTCTCTAATTGCTTGGTTTGTAAGATATGCTGTGCACAACAAGGAGACTAACAAAAACAGATGTACTCTGTCAGCCAAAGAGGAAATATTGGCATAACAAGTTAGCCCAAGAGAGGCTTACGTCAGCATGGAAATGCAATCATTAATGTACATTATCATTCTTCATCACACTGTTCTTTGCTTAGTGTTATTGCTTTCATCTTCTAAAATCCTGTGTACTACTAGCATTGGCATGTACCACTTATAGAGCATATGATACTTCAAATACTTAATAGATCATCTAAATAAGAGAGATGAAGCTGTTGATATATGCTTTTAGAAGCAGATCCTTACATCAGGGATTTCCTTGCCACAAAGTGGAAACACATCTGGAGCAACATATGCAGATGTAGCAGTCAGCTTTCATCTCTCCAGCTGAGTTACAAGTGAGGACAGGGCAGCTATTCAGTAAAGTGACTCAGAGGTTCATATGCTACTGGAAACAGTACATCAAATTCAAGAGAACCACAGAAGACAACTCCATTTAGTCAGCAGTCAGCTCGTGCAACTAAAGTGCCTAACATTCCAGGCACAAACATATCTCAGGAGGGCCGATGTTATAGGTTTTGATATGTCATGAAGAGGTTGTGATTTGTTAAACTGATCACAAAAATGATTGTCACTCATCTCTCTTTGTCTATGATCTTCATAAGTGAAGATTCTCATTTTATAGCATGCTTAAACCATACATATCTATGCATGTAAAAAAAATTAAGACATTTTGATGGGAAAAAAAATAAAGTAACTGCAGAGTACTGGTAGAATATTTCAACTGGGATAATGCAGGACTATGTGTTCCTTCCCTCTCCCTCTCCCTCTCCCTCTCCCTCTCCCTCTCGCTCTCCCTCTCCCTCTTTCTCCCTCTCCCTCTCCTTCTCCCTCTCTCCCCTCTCCTCCCCATTTTCCCCTGCCTCACCCCCTACTTCTTTTCCCCTTCCCCATCTCCTTTGAATTATGAGTACATCTAAGCAAGTACAAAAGTGAGGCCAAGACCCTCTAGACCAAATAGTTTTGAACATATAATTCTCACATCTCATGAGGCTAAAGATAATATTTGAAGCAAAAGGTAAGATCTGAAATTTGATTAGGTTATTAATGTATTTTACAACAGATGAGAAGAGAAGGGGAGGGGAAGGGAGAGGAGAGACAGAGAAAATTAAAAAGAAGGAATATTATTGAAGTTATGCATGTTTACATTTCCATAAATGGTTTGTGTGGCACAGATTTCCTCAAAAAAGAAGAATTCCTTCTTATAAGGAGGGGATGAGGGATCTGGGGTTGTTTAATCTGGAGAAAAAGAGGGTCAGGGGAGACTTTATCACTCCCTACAAATTACCTGAAAAGAGGTCGCAGCAAGGCAGGTGTCAGTCTCTTCTCCTAAGTACCAAGTGATAGAATGAGAAGAAATAGCCTCAAGTTGTGTCGAGGGTGTGTGTGTGTGTGTGTGTGGTTAGATTGGATATTAGGAAAAATGTCTTCACCAAAAGAGTTGTCAAGCACTGGAACAGGCTGTCCAGGAAAGTGGTTGAGTCACCATCTCTGAAGGTATTAAAATGACATGCAGGTATGGTGCTTAGGTACATGGTTTAGTGGTGGACTTGACAGTGTTAGGTTTACAGTTGGAAAACAGATTTTTTTCTTGATTTTTTTTCTTTATAATGCACGTGCAAAGATAGAGAAATGGTGAGTATAATAAACAAAATTCAGTTATCATCACTGAATTTAATGAGAATAGTAATGGGATGACAGGAACATAGGTTGATTGTAAACACAAAATAAAGAAGTCTACGGTTCATTCAGCTTCAATTTGGTGATTTTACCTGTGATCATAATAATTTTTAACTGGTGATAGTGTTCTAAAATACAGTTATTTTAAGGAATTAAATTGCTGCAGTTATAAGTGATACAGTTTTTGTTGATGTAATAACAAATTCATTGAAAGATTGAAAGAGAATTCCAAAAGAACAAATGGGTATTATGATAAAACATAATGTAACTGAATATTTACTCTAAGCATGAATCAGAATATCAGGTTAAAACTATCCTTAGGAATACAAATATTATTGAATATTTCAGTGCTTTTATAATAGAAAGTGTCAAATTGCTTAATCAAGGTATGTGATTCTGGAAAGACACAAAATGTACTACAAGTAATTTACAAATTACAAGTGACAATCATGGTAAAATATGATTAATGTAAAACAAATGCAAATTTAAGATAGATTGTCAGGAAGGAATTTTTTATGGACTAAACAGAAAGCATGATAAAATCCTTCAAGGTATAATTTATATAGAACTTAGAAAAACTCTGGAGATTTACAGAGAACATTGTCTGGTTTGTTCCATCCCTATGTGAAAATAAGAGTTCTTAAAATTACTTAAAAAAATTCCGTGTGGGCAAAACTAATGAAAGAAAACATGTGGTCTATTGCAGACTTTTGAAAGAAAAATAAAATAAAATTTGTAGAGCAGTTGAACTGGGTTTCTGCAGAAAGGTTTTATTAACAGGGAGGCTACAATAAAAACAAGAGCAGATGAAGAGATCAAACAACAGGAATTTTTAAGAGTATGCAACGACTGCAATAGACTTTGGAACTTTTTCTGTGGTTCTTATGCAAGGCAATAAATAGCAACAATTACCATAGTTAGCCATCTCAACTGGAAAATAATCCTTCGTGTTAGATTCTGGTGATATTAAGGGTCTAATTAACTGCATTTTTATTTCTTATTTTACTGAATATACACATAATTTTATAGTTTAAAGCACCTGTGTATTAATCTTGTGATTGTTTGCCCTGTGTTGGTTCTTTTCTTTGTAACAAACAGATAAAATTCATATTTTAATATAAAATAGTAGTTGCTAAATGTGTGCAGATGAACATCATGTCTTAGATGCTATAGGCTGATAGTAGGCTCCTCTCTTGTACGTGGTTTTTTCTTCCAAAACTTTTTTGGAAGACATGTTAGAGAAGTCACGAAGCAGATAATAAATAATTCTTTCTCACTTCCCATTGACTCTTAACTGTTAACCTTGTCATAAGGGTGTTGCCGGAGTATTATCATACTAATTTATATTATCTCCTTATTCTTTCAACTTCTTCCAGTATTTCCATCACTTTCTCTTCCAGTACCCCATTCAGGAGCCTTATTTACACCCTCTAAAATGCTTTTAAAATGTCTTCACCTCTGGATCCCCTAATATGTTGGGATTTCCTGATACCTTCCACAAACCCAGTCTGACATATATACCTTTTCTCCAGGTACCACTGCTGTGGGCAATTGTTAACAAATATTTCGGCCTTGATTGGTTTCATTAATTTATCATTGAGTCTTTTGTTTGTTTCAGTCCCAGTTCTGAAGCTAACCCTCAAAGCTTCATTCAGGCCATGTAAATGAATCCCTTATTTGGGGAACATAAATCAGAAGTTTAGGTGTCCTGAGATCTCTCCATAATGAAAAGGAAAAATGTACACCTTAGCCTGCATGAAATGTGAATCACCTTTGGTTGTTCTGATGTCTTTGCAGTCAGAGAAATGTGGCAAACAGTTTTATCTGAATTAATTGAGATTAATGTTTTAATTTACATGAGAAGATTAAGGTGTTTTGTACATTTTATCTGGCTATTTGATTTAATAAATCAACAAACTGAACTTAGGATATTAAACATTGATTCTTATTTTACTTTATACAAATAACCTTTGAAATCTGAAAGTAATGAAGACAGAATACACCCAGATATCAACATGTAATTAAGAATTATTTCAGTGGCAGAAGTGATCCTGTGCATGTAGCTATTCTTTTCTGTTTATTATACACTAACAAAACCCCCCTTCAATGCCATTATAATTGTCTTTGTACTATTCCACCTGATTTTTTTGTCACAGGAGCACGATCTAATAACAATTAAATTTAATAAAAATGTTCCTTTGACTTCAGAGGACTGGTCAAAGTGAAAGGAAAAAGCTAGTTGAAAAAATGAACAAAATCCTATTACCTACCTTCTCAACATACCTACCATGAATAGTGTGTCACAAGAGAGACCGTGAATAACTATGATTCATGGGAAGCAAGAAGAGTGGACTTTGAACTCTAGTAACTGCATTTTGTTTAAGTTTGTGTTTAGCGGCTATTAAAGTTGCAATTCCTGATTTACCTTTAAGGTGTTATTAGACATGTGAATTTTCACTATTCTTCAAATGAGAGAAAAAAAAAAGTAAAAGCTACAGTGCGTCAGACTAGAATAGTTAAGACATACACATTTTAATACACTTTATAGTGAAGTATATAGGTAGAAAAGCAGTAATGTGAAATAAGTTGTAATTAAATGGGGAAAAAAATGCAAATATCACATATATTTCCCAGAGTATCTTCAAAAGCATAGAGGGCTATAAAAACTTTTTGCCCATTGTATACTCCTTTTCAGTTTTCTAATAGAGTAAAATAAGCAAAAATATACTTCTGCCTTTGAATAGAAATAAATCAGGAAATAAAAGCATTCAAAATCACATGCAAATATTATAGATATCTGCTTTGAATGATAGATCTTTGTATTACAAGATCAAGCCTGATATTTAGATTTACTCCATATTTTTATCTCAATAATATTAAGATAAATAATAAAGTTCTTCCCACAGTTTTATAAATACATTTAGCAAAATTATGATGTTCTTAGAGACGTAGAGTGTTCTTCAATGTGAGCCTGATAAAACGAGATTAATATTTCTAAAAAATGAAACTCCTTTTTCCTATAATAGTACATATTTGACTGTTTCCTTTTAAAACATTTTTATGTAGATTTTTGGAAAATAAAAGTAGTATCCTTAATGCAAGTGAAGTTCTTTTTTCTTTTGTAAGATCTTCTTACACATATTCATAAAAATTAAAACCAAACCAAGCCAAAACAAACCCATGAAAACTGCTCAAAAGACAGCATGTATGGGAGGAGAGAAGACACAGTGCAAAAAGGAAAGAAGTGAAACGGGAGGGAGAAGGAAAATAAAAATACATCTAAATTGACACACTTCCCTAAGGCACGTGAGGGGAGTGCTTCTTTACTTCAGAGATGTTTACTGGAAATTTTTAACACTAAAAGATTTTTATCATAGATATGTCTGTTTAGTTACCTCCTAGGTCTGGATCCCCATCAGGACCATAAGGAAGTAACTGTCTGCTTGGAAAAGAGTCTGTTTGGAGTATGACATACAAATAAGCACATTATCCTTTTTATGTGTGCAAACCTGGGACACCTGGGGTTTTTTTCTGCTATGTGTGATAGATGTTTCGTGCACAATATGAATCTCCACATCATATGCAGCTTTATGCTGTATGTAAAAAGCTCACTGGTATCACTGCTAAGAGCTCTGTATATGAAATGAGTGAATAATATGCAGCTGAGCACCTTAAAGTTAAATAGCAACGTTTTTATTCATAACCTCTAGACACACAGTTATAGTAAACACTTTCTTGAAGTCGTTACCAAAATCTGTCAAAACTTTTTTCACTCTGTGTCAGTGAACATCTATTTACTATTTTTCTCACTATTTCCTGTTTACTTTATAACTTATCCCCTCCTTTTTGATATAAAATTGAAATAATTTGAATGTCTTATTGAAATGAATGAAAAAATAAATAGCTATTTTATTACTATGTTCAAAGTTGGCCAGAAAATATCCATGATTATGATGATCTTTTGAAGTTTTAGGTAAATATAGCTTTGATATGACCATGCTTTGACTTTCAGACAAAACTCAGAAACTATGAATGTGTTGTCTATGTGCCTCTGCCTCATAAAAACTCTTACGATGAGAGGACACAGCCTAGAGCAAACTACTAGAAACAGTGGAAAAAAGACCCCTACATACAAGTCTGTCTTACTTGGTCAGAGGAAAATCCAATCTCATTCAGCATCCTGTCTCCAACCGATGTAAAAATTGATGCGTAGGAAAGAGAATAAACTTCAATAGCAAGACCTGAGTTTGTTTTAATGTATTTTGGAGCCCTCAGTGTACTCCTCTTCTATGATCGGTCCTAGTTTCACCCTGACTAAACCTTAGCAGCCACAACATGACAATGAGCTCCAGACCTTATTTTTACATATTATTTGAGGAATAATTTCATTTTTCTGTTTTTTAACCTGCTTCCTACTTCTTTCAGCTCATGTTTCATAATTCTTCTTACATTTGAAAAGACAGCAGAAAATTAACTCTTATGTTGATAATGACTTTTATAAACCTCAGTTATTTTTCCCCTATCTTGTCTTCCTACCAGACAAGCTTACTTAGTCACTCCTTAAGTAGAACAACTTACTTCCTTTTTCTCAGTCTTTTAAAGTTCTATTAAGTCTTTCCTGAGCTAAAAGTACTAAACCAGCACTCATTATTTGTTATCTAGTTAAATTTAGATATTTAAGTAATTATGACTGTGTTAGTGGACTCATGATATTTTTTCAATTCTTTCTCCTCAAGGACACCACCATCATATTCTGAATGCAAGAGGTAAAGACCCATGCAGTAACTTTTATCAGCGGCCTCAAATAAAACCATTACCCTTAACACTGATCATAAGAAATCAAGGATGAAAGGGATCCAAGAGATTGTCTAAGAAAGCATGATACCCAGATGCATCTGTTGTAGCATTTTTATCCACCTAGGATAAAATTAGTAAGGTAAGGTAAGGTAAGGTAAGGTAAGGTAAGGTAAGGTAAGGTAAGGATGGGATAAAATTAGTAAGGTAATAACTGTCTCTTCTAAGTGAGTGCACTCTGTATAGCCATGTGTCACGGTCCACTCGGTGGACTCGTGATGGTTCGTTTGCTATGATCTTGAAAGTGCAAAATTAAGGTGACCAACACCAAAGGGGATAGCAGTAATAAACCAGTGAAACTTTATTGTGTTGCCCGTGAAGTGGCACGTGATAGAGATGGGTGAAAAAGAGAGAAGTAAAGTACAGTTTTAGAGCGAGGAGGGAGAGAAAGGTTATAGCTACCACCACTGAGCTCACGACATCCTAACGGTCCGGGGTCCAGCTGATGCTGCGTCGTCAATCATCGTGGTCCTTGGTGGGGAAGCTTCCAATTTTCGTTGTCCAGAAGTCATCCTTTTATGCTCAGTCACACACCTTGCTCCACCTCCGCCTCAGGGGTCTCCGCCCTTCTCGAGCGAGGCCATCGCACATGCACAGGGAGGGGCGTCCGAGGCGTGGTCAGTCTTGGAGGCGGGCAGCCTTCCACCAGGAGGTGTGCTTTGGTATGATAATGAAGCAAAGTTCGTCTAAGGTTCATGATTTCTGCATCGATGTTATGGCAACAGTTGTGATCCATCTTTTTTGAGAGTGGCTATGCGGTTATCTCTAACAGCTCTGGCTAGGCCCAGGCACCAAACAATAGCGCAGCACTCTCTGTACTGCCCGGCTCAGGCACTGCAGAACAGCCCAGCACTGCCTGCACCGCACGGTCAGTGCTCAGGAGAACAGCCCAGCACTCGCTGTGCCACACAGTTCTGCATTCAGGAGCCTCGGCACCACATCCCACTCCAGGGATCAGCAAGGCCAAGCAGGCCGTTGTCAGGTACCGTACTGTCCATGTCCCTGATGACAATGTTGAGACAATGCTGATCTTATGACTGACTCTTACACCATGTAGCCTAGGAAATATGGTGCTGTACTGTTTGTAACAGACTGTGTGCTAAAATAGCCACAGAAGACTCAAGATTTATAGGCTTTATCTGAGCTTGACCTACCAGGAATTTCATTAAGCTTCTTTAACTGTAACAAGGTAACTATTACCCACTTCTTTTAGCTTTTGCTTAGCTTTCTACAATTGAGTAGTGTAACAATGTCATATATATCTCATCATCATCAACATCAAATGGTTCGGGTTGGAAGGGACTTTAAAGATCAGCTACTGTAGTTCTAAATTCCTTCCACAAGCCTTGAACACTTCCAGGGACAGGGCATCCAGAACTTCTCTGGTCAATCTGTGCCAGTGGCTCACTGCCCTCATGGTAAAGAATTTCTTCCTTATATCTAATCTAAACCCTTAGTTTAAACCTTTAATTTAAACTCTTTCAGTTTAAAACCTTTAGCCCCCATCATATCACTACACTCTCTGTCCCTCCCCATCTTTCCTGGAGGCCTGTTAAGTACTGGACGCTATAAGGTGTCCCTGGAGCCTTCTCTTCTCTAGGCTAAAGAACCCCAAATCTCTCAGCTTGTCCTCATAAAGAAGGTGTTCCAGCCCCCATCTTTGGGGCATTCCTCTGGACCTGCTTGAAATAGGCCCATGTCCTTCTTATGTTGGGGGCCTCAATGCTGAACACACTACTCCAGGTGGGATCTCATGAGAGTGGAGTAGAGAGGGAGAATCACCTCCCTTGACCTACTTTTCATGCTTCTTTTGCTGCAGCCCAGGATATGGTTGGTTTTCTGGGCTGCGAGCACACATTGCATATTTATTATAGTTTTCCATCCACTACTACCCCCAGGTCGTCCTCCACAGGGCTGCTATCAATCTACTCTTCATCCAGCCTGTACTTGTGCATGGGATTGCCTCAACCCATATGCGGGATCTTGCACTTGGTCTTGTTGAATTTCATGAGTTTTACACAGGCCCATCTCTCAAGTCTGTCAAGGTCCTTCCCTCCTTCCAGCATGTTGACTGCACCACACAGCTTGGAGTCATCAGCAAACTCAATGAGGTGCACTCAATTCCACTGCCCACGCTGTCAACAAAGATGTTAAACAACACTGGCCCCAATACTGATCCCTGAGATATGCCACTCATTCCTGCTCTCCACTTGGATATCGACCCATATGACTGTCCAGCCAATTCCTTATCCACTGAGTGGTCCGTCTGTTAAATCCATGTCCCCCACAAGGAAGTCATACCAGCCAGTGTCAAAAGATTTGCACAAGTCCAGGTAGATGACATCAGTTGCTCTTCCCTTATCCACCAGCACTGTAACTCCATTGTAGAAAGCCACCAAATTTTTCAGGCACAATTTTCCCTTAGTGAAGCCATGTTGGATGTCACTGATAACCTTATTTTCCACATGCCCTAGCATGGTTTCCAGAGGATCTGTTCCATGATCTTGTGAGGCACAGAGGTGAGACTGACTGACCTGTAGTTCCTGGGTCTTCATTTTTTCTCTTTTTAAAAAGGTGGGTTATATTTCCCTGTTAGCGGGAATATCAGCAGACTGCTGCTTCTCAAATACAATAGATAGTGGCATAGCCACTTCATACACTGTGTTACCTCAAGACCCATGGATGTAGCTCATCAGGTTCCATGGACTGTGCACCTTCTGGTTCCTCAGATGATCTTGAACCTGGTTTTCTCCTACAGTATGCAGTTTTTCATTCTCCCAGTTCCTGCCTTTGCCTTCTGTGACTTGGGTGGTGTGGCTGAAGCACTTTTTGGTGAAGACTCGGCAAAAAAGTCATTGAGTACCTCAGCCTTCTCCATACCCTGAGTAGCCAGGTCTCCCATTTCCTTCCAGAGAGAGCCCACATTTTCCCTAGTCTTCTTTTTATCAACAATGTGCCTATAGAAGCTTTTCTTGTTGCCCTTGATGCCTCTGGCCAGATCTTATTCCATACGGGATTTGGCCTTCCTAACTTGATCCCTGGCTGCTCAGACAATCTATACTCCTCCCAAGCTATCTGTCCTTTCTTCCACTCTCTGTAGGCTTCCTTTCTGTGTTTGAGTTTGTCCAGGAGATCCTTGTTCATCCATGCAGGCTTCCTTACATTACCTTGTTTCCTCTTTGTCGACATGAAGCACTTCTGAGTTTGAAGAAGATGATCTTTAAATATTAACCATCTTTCTTGGGCCCTTCTTCCCTCCAGGGATTTATCCCATGCTACTCTTCCAAGCAGATCACTGAAGATGTCAAAGTCTGCTCTCCTGAAGTCCAGAGTAGTGCTGTCCTAAGGGTCTTAAACTCCATTTCATGATCCATTTCTTGAAGTCAAGGCTGCTCTTGAGCTTCACACTCCAGCTCTGTGTTGGTGAGAACAACGTTCAGTATAGCAGCTCTCCTCATTGTGTCATCTATCACTTGGAGAAGGAAGTTATCATCAATGTAGTCTGGGAACCTTCTGGGTTGCTTATGCACTGCAGTGTTGTCCCTCAATATTTTGCTGATTAGGCATACCAGTTAAACTCAGACACCAGAGTGAAAAGAGCAGGCGTATTTTACTAGAGATAACTAAGTAATATTACAGAATAATACGGAAAACATAAAGTTAGAAAAGACAGAATAGTGCACTTAAACAAATAGGAAAATAGAGAGTAATGCATCAAAACATTACTACCTGAGAGAATAGTAATTAAGAAAAGACACATCACCACTTGTATACTTTACATCATCCAGACCCTCAGTCACTGGGGAGCTCCGGTTACAGCGAGGATTTGGAGAACCTTTCCCTGCAAGTGGGAAATCCTATGTGGTGCATCCACCCATAGGATGTCCACCCAAGAGCCTGTAACTTTCCATTCCAAAACTCCAGACACAGGACTCATTCCACCACATCTTCATGATGTCATTAAGAACATAGACCCATAAGTATGCACACATCTCTAAGTCCTTCTGTTTATTCCCTATGCTATGTACATTTGCATAGAGATATTTAAGTTGGGCCCCCGATGAAGCTGACTTACTGTTTGGAGTTCCTTTGTGCTGCTCTTCAGGTTCTCTCCTGCTTATCTGTGATCTTTCTCCAGGCTCTGGGAATCTATTGCTGGCACTGGCATCAAGCTGCTAGGAGTGGGGTATACTGAGGTTCCCCTCCCCCAGCAACTTTAGTTTAAAGCCCTCTTCCCCAGTTTGTAAAGCCTATGATTGAAGATGCTCTTCCCCTTCTCTGTCAGGTGGACTCCATTAGCCCTCATTAGCCCAGGTTTCTCAAAGTGAGTCCCATCGTCTAAGTAACCTGGTTGTGGCACCAGTCCCATAACCATTTGTTGATTTACCAGATTTGACTGGCCCTTTAAAACCCCTTCCCTTTGACTGGGAGGACTGATGAAAAACATACCTGTGCTCCAGAATCACTTACCACTGCTCCAAGGGCTCTGTTATACCTCTTGATACTTCTCAGACTGCTCCTGGCTGTACCACTGGTGCCCATGAAAAACACCAGCTGCGGATAATAGTCAGTGGACCATATGAGGCTTAGCAGTGTCTTGGTGACATCCCTGATATGAGCCCCCTGTAAGCAGCACACCTCTCTAGAGAGTGTGTCAAGTGAGCAGATGAGTGCCTCTGTACCTCTCAGAAGAGAGTTGCCTACTAGTATCACCCATAGCCTTTTCTTAGTTGTGCTGGTTGTTATATGGGGATTACATTGGGTTACCTTACCCAGAATCTCTACAGATATGACAAGCCTTTCCTCTTCAGTTTGCAGACCAGTGGAGCAGTTCTGCAAGGCCACCCCAGGCTTTGGGGGAAGTCTCTTCCTCCTGAAAGTCCTTGCTGTTTCAAGCTTCCATTCTTCTGCGTTATTGGTCCCACTTCCTTCTGTGTGTGCTGGTGGGGGAGTTTTTGACTGTTTGGCCCTGGGCTGTGGGTCCACTGCAGGCTGTGCTTTGAAGAAACTACCTAACTCCTTCTCAGTCTCCCCAGTGTTATGCAGCCTTCTCACCACCTCCTGCAGCTCAGCCACCTACTGCAGGAGCTCCTCCGCCTGGGCACAACCCTTGCAGGCAGATCTGCTGCCTGTCCCTGCCCCAGGAGCAATGTCCAGGCACTTCTTGCAGTCTGAGGTCTGCACTGAAGCCTCTCCCTTCAGCAGCTCCACCTGGGTAGAGACATCAGCCACTGTTGGGGTAGAAGGTGCAGACCATCCAGCTGGAGCTGCAGCCTTTGCTCTCAGACAGGTGCCCACCATCCTGCCTTGAGGGTCAGGCCAGATGAGTGCCCTTGGCCTGTGCACATTGTCACAGAACAGTCCCCTGTTTCTGAGTTATACATACTTCCAGTCTCTCCACTTGGCTAGTGGAGAAGGTTCCTCCTTCGAAGAGCCACCCTCCCTGCACACCCTCCCACACCAACTGCCACACCAACGCTGTGCCAGGCCCTGGATGCTGCAACCGCACCCTGTTTGCCCATTGTCACATCCCAGTTTCTCAGGATGACAACTCAGATTCACCAATTCCCAGGTCAGGGTTAAGATGAAATGTCACCAAGGATTCTTAAATTTACAAAATTCAATTTTTATTTCCTCATAACAGATAATCAGCATGAAACTTTGTCAGTAATCTTTGTAACCTCTTCAACAGGCATTAAACTTACACGGACTAGTGGCAGATCTTATAACATGCCGTGATAAGCCTTGCCTTATATGTGGGCATACAGCATAAGAATGGGAGATAAAAGGGGAGAGAGGAAAAGAGAGAAAGACAAAAAGGAAGATTTCACCAGTCATCATTCCATTGTTGGTCCAACCAGCTCATGGGTCCAGTTCCAGAGGGTCGCAGCCACCCAGGGCTTTGAGTTGTGTCCTTTTATAATTCAGTGTCCTTCCTCTGGGTGGGCACTTGGACTCATTAGGCTAATTAGGCATCATGTTGTGGTGGTTTAGGCCCTGCCGGGACCAGAGATCATGTTGCCGTTGTCCCTCCCCCACCCTCAGCTGGTCAGGCCACAGTCCTCAGCCTGACAGTCTGATATATTTTTCTGTCTTTTATATGTGGTAGCCAACGAATGACTGCTTTGCATTTGTAAATTTTGTATATCCTACTTGCTTGCAAGTCTCTGTGCTTGGCTAAGAATGCCCAAACTAATTGACCCAAAAGAGGGGCAATAATACTGTCCAAAAGAGCAGTTATGTATCACACAATGTAACTGTGTGGTGTAAATCTACTTCTGAACTAGTGACACTTAAGTTCCTTTAGATTCATCAGAGAATAATGGACACTTCAAATCACAGAAAATCATGAAATCACAGGATGGTTGGGGTTGGAAGGCACCTCAGGAGTTCATCCAGTTCAAGCCTTCTGCTGAAGTACGGTCACTCTTGACCATGTTCTGTCAGGTTTTAAGTATCTCCAAGAAAAGAAACTTACTAACCTCTCTGGGAAGCCTGTTCCTGTGTTTGACAGGCCTCGAAGTAGAAGTTTTTTCCTGCATGCAAGCAGAATTTCTTGTTTCAGTTTGTGCCCATTGTCTTTTGTCCTGTCACTGGCAACCACTGAGAATGGTCTGACTCTCTCTTCTTCATCCTCTCCATTCTGGAGCTTTCTTATCTCCAGGCTGAACAGTCTTAGCTCACTTAGCATCTCCCTGTATGTCAGATTTTTTAATACATTAATTATATTCAGGGCCCTTCCCTGGACTTGTCCCTGTATTCTTTTGTCTCTTTTGCATTGGGGAGGCCAAAACTAGAAACAGCACTCTTGATGTGGTCTTTCTGGTGCCAGCTAATTTAAAAATCAGCTGCAGAATGAAACAAACCATGCTGTAGAGGTGCCTGTTTCTTCATGTTGCTTATAAAGACTTGGGTCACAAGCAGAATGATAGATATATGAGTCATATCCACTTTCATTTTCACCTCATTTTGCTCTTTCCCAAATACCATCTGCAGCCATTTCCATTTAAAAACATGGGACATCATGCTGTCACCCACTTTTTCAGTAAGAGATGGTAGCTAAAGCATTTCCCAGAAGTTTGACATAACTGCTATGACGCTAAACAAATAATAAAAGAAGAAGGGAAAGGTAAGGAAGGATCAGAAAGGGATGATGTCTATGATCTTGAAAATAGGTCATTGTGCAACTAGGAAGCCAGCAGCACTTCCACAGAAAAAGAAAAACAAACCAGCATGTACAAACGTGAAACTAGCTTCATGGCTATGTAATTTGAAAGAGACACTTTGCTGCTACAGTGTTCTCAATTTTTTTTCCTGTGGTGTTTTTTTTTTTGGTTTTTTTTTTTTTTTTTCCAAAAACCATCTAGTGTATAACACCTTAGCAGTTGTGAGAGTAGTGTCCCAAGCTTATGGCTGCTGTCTTATTAGCAAAACTGTAGGTTAAACTTTTGTTCCTTGTTTTTCTCTTATTCCTGTAAATCTCATATTAACAGCACTGAGGGCTGTCTTAAAGCAAATGGCAAACCTTTCCCCTCTTAATAGTTTATGCAGTTTCCTAGAGAACGGGTTGCATAAATCTGAGCCCCTTCAGAGCAGCATGAAAGCTGAAGCCAGTTATCTCATTTTCTGGATGAGTGCTTTAGACTCAAACTTGTACACAAAAGTCAATCAATACTATCTGTGTCTTTAAAAGTGAGCCATCCTCATTTAACATCACCTTTAAGAGGCAGACTACATATTTTAAATCCCGTTGGACAGCTAAAGTTGTGAGCTCCTCACTCAAGAGAAATGAGGTCATTCTTAGTATGTATAAGGTTTTCTGGCAGCTAGCTATAAGCTAGCTATATATTATAAGAATCCCCACTTACAGATGATAACATGGAAATTCATTTCCAAGACACAGAAATATGACTAAAGAATGTCAGAGCATTGCCCACTTCTTGGATTTGGACATAAGTCCCAGCTACATTTAAACTTCATGCTGGAATTAGATGGAGCAGAAATCATTTTGTCCTGTCCTTAGTGTTCTGGGAAATCTGGATGGGTGACCCAAAATGAAATATCCTATGCGAAAGCTATAGTCCAGTCTCAATGACTGTGGGACTGGGATGTCTAGCATCGTAGTATGCATTTAACTTACATTTTTTCAATGTCCCAGATCATTCTCTTGGCAATATGGCCATTTCTATTTTTCCATCTGACGTTTTTCACTATTCAGTTGTACAAATGAAATCCTATACAGTTTTATTTCTGAGGTAGTACTAAATTTTGAAAAAGATCCTTTATACAAGGGGATATAAAAGTGATCTCTCTGCAAATTGATATTATAGCCATTACTGCAAAAAGATTTAGATTTACAGTCAGAAACATTTCACTTCTTCCAGGTAGCTAAAGTTAAGCTTATGGGTAAGCCTGTGAAAGAATTAAACTATTCAGAAATTCTACCCATGTTTTTAATGACATTCTCTGCAAAATACTTTTGCATGTGCTGAATTTATTCCCTTTTAAATATTTGATTTTATAGGATATAATTTTGAAAGAAGTATTCCAACAATACTTGCAATTCTTCCTTTATTAACTTGGTATTAACAGTGTTGGATAGAGCCAGTGTCTATAATTTGAATCAAGGAAGGGATCATGTACTGAAGATTTTTTTTTTTCCAATGAAACAAGGTGAAATTTAACAGCATGAATAATTGAAAATTTTCATACCCATAATCTCCATTTTTATCTCCTTTCCTTTTCACCTTCAGAATGTATAAAATATGCAAATTTTTGGTTTGAGACACACAAATAAATTTTCAGTTCTAGCTTTTTGTTACTATTATTCAGCAAGGCAAAAAAAAAGTTCCTCACTGCCTTGAAACATTGTACATATCTTGGTGAGTCTGAAATAACATGTGCTTATGTCCTTTGCTGGTCAAGAAGCAGGCTCATGCATATCGCTTGAAAGCATGGACACAATTGCATGCCGCCTTTGAAGCAGCTAGATAGGAAACATATTATCAGATTCATTGTTTTGAGATCACTTTCTCCTCACCTTCTGTGATAAACTAAAAGCCTTGAATAAGTGCAGTGATAATTTTCAACATATTTTGAGTGCACTAATGCAAATTAATTAATTAGTTTTTATAAAAAACTGAAGTTTTGAGAGTCGTGGAATAGAGAATTGACCTGTTAGAAGGTTCTAAAAGATTTTAAAAATGTCAGATTAGAAAAAATGATATTGTCTGAAACAGAAAAGTAACAGTTTAACACTGGAGAACATTTGTTTGACAAAATTGGGTGGACGATTTCAACTCAACTCTCTATGGGACTCCGGTACTTCATGCTGACATAGCATTGGATTTAATATGACTGAAAGTATTACAGGGATGATGCTTTACATGTTTATTTATTTAATTTAGTAAATGAAGAACAAATTATCTTTTCACTATTTTAGTTGTTATATCTGGAAGGTGTTATTATAGAGATTTTTTAATGAAAATGTTACACCAGTAATATATACTATCTGCCACAGCTGGAGGCTGTAAAGGATTCATCTAATTTTCCCTGGTTGACTAACTTGCCACTTAGGATGAACTATAAGTATTTTTAGATGGTTCTTCTGTATTTAATATTAGTAAACAGTTCTATGATTTAGCACATGCAAATGTACTAAGAATGAAACACAATTACTCTCCAGTATCTTTACAGTGTCCTCCAAAATATATTAATTTAAAGCAGAAGAAACTCTGTAAGTAAAAGTAAAAAATATCGAAAACAGGAATTTGAAGAAATGTAATCAGCTTACAACTGATTTTAGATCTAAACTGTATAGAATTCAGTATATAAAAATACTTCAAGACTCATCTGAGGTTTTGTTTGGTTTTTTTTTTTTTTTTAATTGCATTCAAAGATAGATAATTTTGGGCTCTTCTCAGCATGACTCAAATGAATCTTTTTCCTTGAAAACAAGGTAGGCTTCCATTGTTTTGATGGTTTATGGCTCAAAAGCTATCCTAAAGCATGAGGATACTTGTTTAATTGGAATAGTAGATAGGGGTGATAGATCCCATTACTGAATAAGATAAATCTTTTGAAGTAAACAATGAATTTAGGTACTTTACAGGTTCTATTTCTAGACTAATACCTTTACTTTCCCCATTTAAAAAACCTCAATAGCTTGTTTCTTTCTTTGTTGGTGGTGGGGTATATAAATTAACATCCAATAAACTTATAAATTACTTTCACCTAAGTAGAGAACTTTATTTAGATTAAGTACCAAAGGTCTATTAAAAGTCAGCTGAAAGAACTATGCTATCTGTGCTATCCACAGGCAGTAAGCCATCCCCTTTGGGACTGTACTAAGGACCACTCAAAAGTTTTTCTTAAATTCTGTGAAAGAATCCTTTCATGAATATTTAAGAAAAGCAGAGTAATTAAATCTGGATGAACTGCTGAGAAAAAAATGGTAGAATTATTATGTGAAAATGTAAGATATTGGACCGTGTGGTTGATTTCTCTCTGATGCTGGTAAATAATCCCAGAGACAAAAAAAAAAAAAAAAAAAGCACCATTTTTTTAAAGATCATTAGCTTGTGATATAAAAATAATAACAATAAGGCTAATTTTGTCAGGATTTTGATTTTTTGCTAAAAGCACTTGATTTAGATGGCTTTTATGAAGTCATTAAAAACATTTAAATATTCAGTCCCAAGCCCATTTAGTTAAATGTTATATGAATTTAGCTGATACATTTACTCATATCTAAAAATAATTTAAAAAACAAAACAAAACAAAAACCAAACAAAAATAACACTGGGAAAATTCTGTATCTTAGACGTTATTGGCATATTGTGTGCTTCAGTAATGAATAATTACAGCATGTCATCATATATTAAGTAATCAAAAGCAGGAACATATGTAAGATTTGTAAGTAAGAAACAGTTTAATTTAAATATTATTAGATGCTGGTGGCATAGATTAAGTACATTATTCTATGCATTTGAGAAGTAAAATCAAAGCAGTCTAATGACCTTTGACCTTTATCCTGTGGAGAATGGCTATGCATACAAAACAGTGAATGTTACTTTAAAAGGGAAGGTGCCATCCGCAATGTTTTATAGAATTTCAGGCAACTTATCCTTACAAATTTATTAGTCACCAAGAATAAGTCTTTTTCACTCTGTTCACCTGTTCTCCATGGAGGAGATAATTTACTGAGGCAGGAGTCAAGAGGAAAAAAGATAAATTAAGACAAAAAGGAATTAATTGGTATGTAGATAATGAATCACGGCCAAATAACGCATTTCTTAGATAAGGGCAATAAGACAAACTGTGTCTTGTAGAAGAAACCCATAATGAAAATACTGAATAAAGGTCTTCCTCATTTATATTTATTTTAACCTTATAAAAAAGAAACCTATTTAATTTAGCTTTGTTAAGTCTTAATTCTAATTTAGTTTGATTGTCTTTCTGCTATAAAAGCATGCAATTTAGCACTTATATCTTAATAATTCTCCTGAAGCTATTTTGAGACAAATATAGATCAAAAATCAAAGCTAAAAGTTTAAGGTTTTCTTTGACATATATTCTACTTCTTGATTTTTGCTTATTATTTATTGATTTCCTTGTTTATTTATTTTTTTAAAAATTGTCTTTTACCTTAGAACAATCTTTTAATGTCAAGACAATATGTTTTAAAAAATAAAAAGGGAACTGTATGAATGGAAGGAGAAATAGAGAGAGTTAGAGCGTATTAATACTGTGGTGAGATGGAAAAATTTTGAAAGCAAAAGGACTATACCTAAGAAATTGCTAAAAGCGTCTTTAACTTTCTAAACACAGTAAAATTGACCCACAAAGGACTTAACTACCCAAATTTCTAGGCCCACCTCTTTTTGCTTTTAATTCCTTAAAGTCCTTGTTCCCCTCTTGCTCAAGCAAAGAACCTTAATTCTCTATTTAATTCTTACTTTAATTCTCTACTTTTCTCGTCAAAGGAATTTTTGCCAAGGACACACAGCTTGCCAACTTTACCGTTGGTTTATGGCTGAGCCAGTCATTCAAGACTCCTTTATAAATGATGGAAAAGTGCTTCCAGAATTATATCTCTCATCCTAAAATTAGCAAGTAAAATAGATCAGCAGAATCTGGAATATAATTATTAACAAATTAAGAAGTCTACAGTAAGATGAAATATTTTCCCTGAAAATTTGATTCTTTTTAATTGTATTTACAAGGGATCTAGCATGAATAATTCTGACATAAATACTAAAATAGTTTATTCTTGAAGTTAGATGAGATTCATCTGTATACTTAAATGTCTGCTTTTGGAGATGCCCATAGGAATCCAAGTCTTGACAGTATTGGAGTCTACTTTGCAGTTAAATTTCCATTATCATCTTCCTTTCCATCCCCAGACCAAACACAGAGATATCCTTTCCTTCTGTGTCCCTGTAACATACTAGCAGAAAAGGCAAAAAAACCCATGACAGAAACGAACATGATGTATCAATAAATTCATAAGCACTCTACAAGCAGTGAAGAAGTATAAAAATGCTGTTTCTGTTGTCATCTATTAGTCTGCATTTGATGATACATGAAAGAAATAGTTGTACAGATTCTGTAGGTCAAATGGTGTAAATAAGAAAAATTATTAAAAGTCCTCTTGATAACAGTGCATGTAAATATGACTACTTATTTCAAATTTTTATAGTACATATCATTGCATGAATAACGCTGCATGAACACTTTAGAATCTTATTGCTGAGATGCTAGTGCAGCTGAACCTGACAGACCTTTATCTGTCTTTTTAGCTGCTAGCACATTAGAGCTGGTCAGTTTTAAAAATCCTTGAAACACTGTCTGTTCTCTTTATACCTATGCCACATCTTTTGAACACATTCTTTCAAACACTTAGGCAAATTAGACCTTGTTTTCTGGGGTCGGTACTGGTCACAAAGGACAAATTCTTAGGCAGTATAAACATACACCTTTTGAAGACTATTCTCCATTAGACATTCAGTTTTTCACTTCACTGAAGAAGCCTTATATCAGTGAAGATCATGAGAAAATTCCAGTCACTGATATTTTTTTCTTGTTGAACTTTAAATTCCTATATCTCCTCTTATGGTCTAAGTCATTCTTATCCATAATCTGACTTTAAAACTAAATATCCCATTTCTATTTGGAAGTGGAATATGCCGGTATACAACAGTGAACATATGGAAAAAAAAAAAAAAAAAAAAAAGTAATATATCCATACTGCACAACTTCTAAATACATACTTATTAGAATTTTTCGTTTTTCATTTCCAAATTCTTTTGTTTCACTGGGAAAAAAATGATTGGATGGCCAGACCCAAAGAGTTGTGCTGGATGGAGGTAAATCCACACAGCACCAGGTGTCCCCCAGGGCTCGGTTTTGGGGCCACTCCTGTTTAACATCTTTATTGATGATCTAGACGAGGGGATCGAGGGCACCCTCAGTCAGTTTGCAGATGGCACCAAGTTGGGTGGGAGTGTTGATGTGCTCGAGGGTAGGGAGGCTCTGCAGAGAGATCTGGACAGGCTGGAGCCATGGGCTGAGGCCAACTGGAGGAGTTTCCATAAGGCCAAATGCCGGGGGCTGCCCTTGGGCCACAACAACCCCCAGCAGCGCTACAGGCTTGGGGAGGAGTGGCTGGAGAGCTGCCAGTCAGAGAGGGACCTGGGGGTGTTGATTGACAGCCGGCTCAACAGGAGCCAGCAGTGTGTTCAGGTGGCCCAGAAGGCCAATGGCATCCTGGCTTGTGTCAGCAATAGCGTGGCCAGCAGGGACAGGGAAGGGATCTGACCCCTGTCCTCGGCACTGGTGAGGCCGCCCCTTGATTCCTGTGTTCAGTTTTGGGCCCCTCACTACAAAAAGGACATTGAATGACTCGAGCGTGTCCAGAGGAGGGCAACGAAGCTGTTGAAAGGTCTAGAGCACATATGTTATGAGGAGATAACTTGAACTACTGAACAGAGTCTTGCACATTTGCCTAGTTTTGTATTTACTTAGCTGTTGGTTTATTTAGCTTGACACGTTTTCATCATACTGAAGACACTATTTTGCAAAGCCATTGTCTATTATAGAATAGAATAGAATAGAATAGAATAGAATAGAATAGAATAGAATAGAATAGAATAGAATATTTCCAGCTGGAAGGGATCTACAATGATCATCTAGTCTGACTGCCTGACCACTTCAGAGCTGACCAATAATTAAAGCATATTTTTAAGAGCATTGCATAAATGCCTCAAACAGTGACAGACTTGTGTCATCACTCACATCTCTAGGAAGCCTGTTCCAGTGTTTGACTGCTCTTTCGATAAAGAAAAGCTTCCTAATGTCCAGTTTAAACCTCCCCTGAAGCAACTTTGAACCATTCCCACATGTCCTGTCACTGGATAACAGGGAGAAGAAATCAGCACCTCCCTCTCCATGTGCCCTCCTCAGGAAGCTGTAGGGATCAATGAGATGGCCCCTTGGCCTCCTTTTCTCCTAGCTAGACAAACACGGAGTCCTAAGCTGCTCCTCACACGACATGCTTTCCAGCCCTTCCACCAGCTTTGCTGTCCTTTTCTGATTCACTGAAATACCTCAATAACCTTTTTAAATTGTAGGTCACAGAACAGCACATCATCTGTAGTTCTTCTATGTCCGATCTCATATAACTTCACTGTTTATGTTCTAGGGCACTTTCCTTCATATTTTTGTCAATGGAAAACTGTAAAGGTCTATATAGAGGTGATGGTTTACTTTATAAATGCAATTTAGTATATGAAAAAATCATATTCACAGTGTATGCCAGGTACATTTCCTTCAAATCCCATGATGGAACTTCTCTTTTGCACACCCAACATCAGGGTATCCTAGATAGAAGCATTAAAGTCCATGACCTCAAAGTCTGGTGTAATGTTTGATTCTGTTCCTCTCCTTTTGAGCACTTCAACATTTGTTAAGTACTAATGAACACATCCTGGCCCATGTTCTCTATTATTTTCAGTGTTCATTTTGTCAGAACCCTAATAATTCTCGTTGGCGTTTTTTTGTTTGTTTGTTTGGGATTTTTTTTTTTTTTTTTTTTAAATCTTGTAAACTGCATTCCTACCTTGCTTTATTTATTCCTTTCATATACTTCCAGGTCATGTTTTGACTGCACTGTTTGGCATTTTTTACCCTTATAATGGTGCAATTTGCAAGATGATTAGTTGTTTATTCCTTAGCTTACTCTGGACATAATATTGATACTTCTGTTCTTAGTATTATTCTGTTTCTATTTCTACCCCAATTATTATTTCTGATGTAGACTTATGTAGACTTCTATGCTTTGTCTTACATGTTTTTCCCATCTCTTTTGTACTGCAGTTCATTGTTTATGGTGGTATCATATCAATCAAATCAGTGGTTTATGTGCTACTTAACCTCTTCAGCCATATCATTTTCTTCAGGTAGCATATAGCTTTGGTGTTAGCAAGAACAAAGGGGGAAGGGGAGAGGGAGGGAGGGAGGGAGGGAGGGAGGCAGGCAGGCAGGCAGGAAGGCAGGAAGGCAGGAAGAAAGGAAGGGTGGGTAAGGAAGGATATTATACCCCAATAACTCTATGGAGACATTTATATTTGCCAACAAGTTAATTTAACTGTACTGCAAAGTTTTTCACAGAAAAAATGGTTCTTCCTTTAACATCACATATTTACATCTTACATACATGTGGTGGTTTGACCTTGGCTAAATGCCAGGTACCCACCAAGTCGCTCTATCTCTTCCCCCCCTTTCCCTTTTTTTATCAACAGGGCAAAGAGGGGAAAGAAATTAAGATAGGAAACAAAAACAACCATTGTGGGTAAAACAAAAGCCGTTTTAATATAAACAAAGTGAAGCAAAGGTCCATTCATGGAAGCAAAAAAATGTAAACAGATTTATTCTCTCCTTCCCATGAAGAGGCGATGTGGGGCCTTCTCAGGATCAGGGCTCCCATACGCGGAGTGGTTGCCTCGGAGGACCAAGGGTGACCCCACCCCCTTCCTCCTTTCTCCCAGCTTTATCCTGAGCAGACACCATATGGCCTGGAATATCCCTTTGGTCGGTTTGGGTCAGCTGTCCTGGCTGTGTCCCCTACCAAGATCTCACCCACCCTGTCCCACTAGGGGAGGGGCGGAAATGTCAGAAAGAGCCTTGGTGCTGTGTAAGCACTGCTCAGCAGTAGCCACAACACCAGGGTGCTGCCAACACCCTGCCAGCTCCCAGCATAAAACACAGCACCGTGAGGGCTGCTATAGGGGAAACCAATTCCAGCTCAGCCAGACACAGTACATATACCCCAACTCTATGGAGACATTTATACTTACCAACAACTTAATTTAACTGTACTGCATAGTTTTTTCACAGAAAAAAATTTTCTTTAACATCACAAATTTACATCTTACATACATTTATAACATACAGATTTAGTCCATACTTCATCATTTGCATGGTTTCACTAGCAAAGTCTAACTACATTCTGAGCCTCTTAGCTGCAACTTGTAGGGTTTGAGGCTTACCTTATATCTAATTTATGAACTAGACTACTTGTACTAAAAAGTCTTAAAGTCTTCCTAGCTAGTCTTTTAAGTTTTTCTTGTCATTGCTTTAATCTCTCAGAGGACTGCACTAATCATGTAACACTACAAAAGTCAAATTGAGCAAGTCACAAATTTCTGATGTAGAGCTACTCTCTCACAAATTAACTGGTAGAGATATCTGGACCTGGTTCTTCTGCTTTCAAGAAAGCAGTTTACCTACTAGTCTAGTAAAGAAATTGTTTAGTCTTTCTCTCCTTCTTTGAATGAATCATTAAATAAAAATGAAAGTTTTCCAGAAGATGCTGAACTTGCTGTGTCCACAATGTTTGAAAAGATTGGATAGCTTTAATCTTTAAAGTGCAAAATCTTCCCTTTTTCTTTCTGTTGAAGAGAAGCATGATCAGTCAGTCAGGCTACAAGAGATTGTCACTGACTTTCTAACTGCTTTCATTCACTACTTGGAGGAAGTCATATGCAAACGTTCCACCAGCGAGTTATAAAGAACAGCTGTAGTGTACTATCAGTGGTAGCGCACCCTCAGCAATTTTGCAGATGATACCAAACTGGGCTGATATACCAAATGGTTGTGCTGCCATTCAGAGAAACCTTGAAGGGCTGGAGAAATGGGCTGGCAGGAATCCCATGAAGTTTAGCAAATGGAAATATAAAGCCCTGCCCCTGGGAAGGAGTAACCCCAGGCACCAGGACCGGCTGGTAGTCAACTGGATGGAAAGCAACCTTTCAGAGAAAGACCTGGGGATCCTGGTGGACAAGAATCTGACCATGAGGCAGCAACATAACCTTGTGACCAAGAAGACCAACAACTACTGGATTGCATTAGGAATAGTGTTGCAAGTAGGTTGAGGGAGGTAATCTTTCTTCTTAGCTCAGCAGTGGTGAGACCACATCTCAAGTGCTGGGTCAGGGTCTGGGATTCCTAGTGCAAGAGAACAATGGGCTTACTGAGGCAAGCCCAGCAAAGAAACATAAAGGTGGTGAAATGATTGGAACACATTTCATATCAGGAGAGGTTGAGAGCTGGTACTATTTAGCCTGGAGAATGTTCATAAGAGCCAGGCTCTTTTCACTGCTCCCCACTGACATGACCAGAGGCAATGGGCACAAACTGAAACACAGTAGGCTATCTCTCAACATCAGGAAACACTTTTCTTCTATGAGGGTGACTGAGTGCTGGCATAGCCCCAAAGAAGTTGTAGAGTCTCTATTCTTGGAGATATTCAAAAGCAGTCTGGAAGTGGTCCTGGACATCCTGCTCTAGCTGATCCTGCTTGAGCAGGGAAAGTAGACAACACGACCTTTAGAGGTGCCTGCCAATCCAACCATTCTGTCATTTCATGATTCCGTCACTTCAGTTGAAAGTCAGTTTCTTGCCTTTGATACTGTTGTGCATGGCATAAAATAATTTAAAAAAAACATTGGTCCAAACTGGAAAATGCAATATACTATGTACAAGTAATTCTCACACAGAGAGTACTAAATATAGAACACTCCATGTCAAAAAGTGGGACATAATCTCTACCCCAAATACATGTCTACAATCAAGTATATTTTGATAATGTGTGTGTTCCTTTCAGTCTGTGTTAGACCCACATGACTGCTCACCTTTGGAAATAAAACTGAGAGCTGTAACAGTCAGAATTAGTGGCTGAAAAAAAAAAAAAAGTGTGTGAGACTACTAGGACTAGAGAAGCTATTTTTCCCCATACCTTCATTTAGGTAGCTAAACCCTAAGTTAAAGATTTAAGACAAAATTTTGTATTTAAGGCTTCCTATCTGTTGACTTAGTCAGGCACCTTCTTCCACACATTTCTCTAGGGGTACATCTGTAAAAGGGACCTAGGGAGTAGGCTCAAGAAATGTTCTCCAGAGTGTCCACATTGCAAAACTCTGGGATCCCTTAAGCTGCCTGGATTTGCTTGGTCTTCTCCAGCTAGCTGTTCAAGGATAAATTATAAGAGAAAGAATGAGCCCGAGACAGAAGAGACATGATCATTGACAGATGGTGTTCAGGCTAGGGATCCATCTTTATTTCTGCATCATTTTTTAGAAGCAAAAGAGGCAAAACCCACCCTACTTCAGGCATATGGCCTAGTGTTAAACAAACTAATCTCTGGAACAAGAAAAATATTTCTCTACCAGAATTAAGTGTTCCAACACAAACTTATGATAATGAAATTATCCTGAGATATCATTGCACTGCTCCATACAATCAGTTCAGCTTCTCAAGTGCACGAAGTTATATACCACATTTCTTTTTCTCAGCATTCTGGATTATACCTGGTGAATTCTGTCCCATTATCATATTGTTATATCACAGAATCATAGAATGATTATGGTTTCAAGGGAACTTAAAAGATCATCTGGTTCCAACCACCCTGTCACAGGAAGAGACTCTTTCCACTAGACCAGGTTGCTCAAAGTCTCATCCAACCTGGCCTTGAGCACTTCCAGGGAGAGGTCATCCACAAATTCTCTGGGCAAGCTGTCTCAGTGTCTCATAGTACCTCATAGTGAAGACTTTCTTCCTTATATCTAATCTTAAATCTACCCGCTTTCAGTTTAAAACACTTACCCATCTGTCCTGGTGCAGCTAGGATAGAGTCAAGTTTTTCCCCAGCAGAGAGAGAGGGGGAAGGGATCTCCAGCAGGGTTATTAATACCATGCTGACGTCAGGTCCAGGGGCGGAGCCTTTTTACTTTCGCTTCTGGTTTTGGGTTTTGCCATACATGCGGCGGGTTTGCTCCTTGACCATTTAGCGGTATTTCTCTGTATATCTTTTGTCTTGTTCACTGTTATTGCTGTTTATTGTTATTATCATTGCTACTGTTGTTGTTCAGATTGTTCTATCACTCTGTTGTATTAAACTCCTTGTTACTTTAGCCCGGGTCTGTGCCTAACTTCCAGCCCGACCGGCCGCGGGTAGGGGAGGGGCAACGGCAACATGCTCTCCGATTCCGACAGGGGTTAAACCTGCACACCATCATCCTGTCACTGTACTCCCTGATAAAGAGTCCCTCCCCATCTTCCCTGTAGGCCCCTTTTAAGTACTGGAAAGCCACTATAAGGTCTCTCTGAAGTCTTCTCTTCTCTAGGATAAAGAACCACAACTCTCTTATCCTGTCCTAATAAGGAAGGTTCTCCAGCCCCCTGATCATCTTTGTGGCCCTCCTCTGGACTTGCTCCAACAGGTCTATGTTCTTCTTACATTGGGGGCTCCAGAGCTGGACACAGTACTGCAGGTGGGGTCTCATGAGAGGGGAAAATCACCTCTCTTGATCTACTGGCCATACTTCTCTTGATGCAGCCCAGGATATGGTTGAATTTCTGGGCTGTGAGTGCACACTGTCAGCTGATAAGTTTTCCATTCACTATTACCCCCAGGCTTTATCCCATGCTTCTCTGCCAAGCAGATCCTCAAGATGCCAAAGTCTGCTCTCCTGAAGTCCAGGGTAGCAAGCTTGCTGTGCACCCTCCTTGTTGCCCTGAGGATCTTGAACTCCATCATATAATGGTCACTTCAGCCAAAGCTGCCCTTGAGCTTCACACTCCTCACCAACTTCTCCTGGTTGGTGATAACAAGGTCCAGCATAGCACCTCTCCTCTGTGGCTCCTCTATCACTCAGAGGAGGAAGTAATCATTAACACATTCCAGGAACCTCATGGACTGCTTATGCCCTGCTGTGTTGTCCCTCCTACAGATATTGAGGTGTCTGAAGTTCCCTATGAGGACCAGGGCTTTCAGATGTAAAGCTGCTCTTGTCTATCTACAAAGGGCCTCATTGCTAGGTCTTTCTGGACAGGTAACCTGTAGCAGACTCCCACTATAATGTCTCTTGTCCCTGCCCTCCCTTTCATCCTTACCCATAAGATCTCGGTTGGCTTCCTACCCATCCGCAGGTAGAGGTCCATGCGTTCCAGCTAGTCATTGACATAGAGGGCAACCACCCTCTCACCTTCCCTGCCTGTCCTTACTAAAAAGCCTGTATCCTTCCATTCTAACACTCCAGTCGCAAGAGCCATCCCACCATGTCTCTGTGATGCCAACAATATCATAGCCCTGCAGGTGACTGCACGTCTCTAGCTCCTCTTATTTATTCTCCATGCTACCTACATGTGCGGAGAGACCTTTAAGTAGGGCCCTCAGTGAAGCTGACTTACTGGCTGGAATTCCTTTGTGCTGCTCTTCAGGTGACAAAAATTAAGCTTTGTTCTTTTTTCCCTCCTAAAGCTCTTAAATTTCTATTCATAGTAATGGCTTTTGTCAATTTTTTTTTGTTCTTCTGGTTGTGGGATAGCTACTCAATAATTTATGATATTTCATTTCCAACATTTTGTATATTTATACATGTCTTTTGATTCTAACATTATCTGTCTATAAATTACTTTATATGTCTCAGGAATTATATGTATTTTATGTGACTCAGAAGGACTCCATGCTGTTGTTACTAAAGATATGTACCATACTAACATGTATATCAGAGCTGTATTCAAATTAGGGAAAGATACATTTTAGTCAGCAACATTACAAAATAAATATTGAAGTGAGAATTAACATCTTACTTAACAAATTTTCTGAATAACATCTTACTTAACAAATTTTCTGAATCACTACAAGTTATATTGCTAAAAAGGGTGGCCTGATCTGAAGCTATACTTGTCTAACATGTTAAATAATAGATATTTCTTTACACAGCTATTTTTGCTATGAATCAATTTTATTAATGTGGAAGATTGTGTGATATTTGATATGGATAAGGTCAAATTATACATAAGGCTGCTGTGAGTGCATTACATGTATGATGTGACTATACCTGGAATTCTAATAAGGAAGATTCAGACCTCTTCAGCTCCCAAGCACCACCATAAATGTAAAGAAAAATATAATTAAATATTAGCAAAATCTGTAGAGGCAGGTGAAAGAAAATGAAATATGGTTTATATTAGAACCTCAAAAAAGCATATATATGCCTGCCTCTCATCTGCAAATCATTCTATAAATTTCTAGTTACATTTATACCTGGTGCTCACAAAACTTTTGAACATGTAGTGAAACACAAAGAAAATTCCATTCTTCCATAAAGGGGGAAGTAGGTTTAGAAAGAGTATAAAAGTGATCTTATAAAAGAGCTGTGACTTTTGTAGTTTTTTGTGTCAAAACTGAAGATTGTAAAAGTCACCAAAGTGTTAGAATGTGAATAAGTTATAATAAAAACATATGTATGGCATTTTCGAAAAACAAATACCAACAAAAGGACAAATAAGGTAATGTATGAGTTATATTTTTAAAAAATCATATAACAGTTTTTGGCAGACTTTCAGAAGAGAATTGACTTAGTACCAACTAGTATATTATAGACAAAATGTTTTGAAAATGCAAGAGATCCTAACAATACTCAACAGGAGACAAAGATCTCATGTTCTGTTAAATGGAACACTGATTATTCTGCAATCAGTAATAATGCTAAATCCAAAATTTCAAAAGAAAGTTCATAAAATTGGAATGTATTTCCAAAGAAGCGTGAAATTTTACAATAAACTCTTTAACTCATAAAACTGTTATTTTTACTTTAATTTATGCTTTTCCTCCATGTGTATCTTTTAAGTGGTGCTTCTTTCTCAAGGATAGCATTTTCTCAAGTCACAGTCCTTCTTTAGTCTGATCTTATTGATTCTGACATATTAATAAGTGATTGTTTCTACTTTCATTCCCTGCTTCCTCTTGAAGAAATTGTAGACAGATAGTAAGCAGCTCATTAGATATTACTTCTATCCCATTACTTATATTTTACGATACACTTATGTAATGATTTTTTTTTTTTAATTGCAAACAGACAATTAATTGAACTGCTAGCAGGGTCATCCATTAAGAATATAAGTTTCTGATGCATCCAATAGAGAACAAACTAACTTAGTTATAAATACTGTCTATTTTATAAAGCCTGTTACTCTCAGAGTTAACACAGAATTTGCAGGGTGGGGTACTAAAGTCCATCTTAAGCTTGTATAAACATTTTTTAAACTAAATATCTATTTCAATTAAAATATACATTGTTTTAGAGAACAACAGTGTCTAAAAAACTTTGAATTGATATACTCTTTGAAAAACTTCAGCTTCTGGGAGAAAAATATGAAGTAGAAGTAAGCTGGTTTTGTTAGAATACCACAACTGTAAAAATCAATGCTACTGTTACTATACGACGACATTTTTCCATGATTAGTTATACATCATTTTAAGAAAAGCTCAAGTATTAAATATGACTGGCCCAGTCTTAACAAACTTTAAAAGACAGATGAACTAATAACAGAGAAAAAAGGTGAAGGTAGATTACCAGAAATTTCTGGGCCTTGGGTCCAGCGAGAGTAAAAGATAAGGTCAGTTGGCTGTCCCAGCTGTCTGGCACACCATAACCAACTCAGGAGTAGGTCAAATTAGTGATCTTTAATGAGTATTGAATATATTTAGTGTTAATGTTTCTATAGACTCTATACATAATTTCTTTCAATTCTCAGTTTTTGTTTGCTATCTCATTTGAGTGCTACCCTTTCTCAAGCTATCATGTAAATAAACTGCACTATTCTATTTTTAAAACCACATCACAACTGCTTCACAACATAGGCATAAGTTCCTTTTATTTTCTTCAAAAAGATGTACCTTTTATCCCCTAAACTGCTCAGGGCAAGGAAGAGATGTAACAGGGAATTCAGCCTTTGAAAGTCCCACTAGATAGGCCAGAAGTAGGCTGATCTGCAAGACACAGCAAGGGAGGAAACTAAGAAGAAATTGCACTGAAAGTCAGAAAATAATGAAGACCAACAAGAAAAAAGAAAATGGGCAACTCTAAGGAGGGTTAAATGTATCTTGTTTTGAAAGAAATGTGTGGGACGTGCTCTTTAAAGGTGGTTATAGTAAGGTTATAAAGTATAGAACAATGTCCTAAGAGATTTGAGATTCAGTCTGAAAATGAGACCTTGTTCCAGTTGATCAATTGAGTGTACTACACCTGTCACAGTTATGGAAAGAGAAATTGTCACCTTCCTTTTATAGAAGGTCTGTATTCAGAAATAGCATTTGTTGTGTCAAGTTGCCTAACTGATTTTGTATCTTAACAAAGAGGCAATTATCAACCAAGTAAGAATTTTTGCACACTTCTAATGTCATCTACACCCTTGTGACCAGGACGACTATGTAAAAATTCATGTAAATTAATTTTGTGTCAACACTCAAAGCTGGTTCAGAAATTAGAAGTGAACAAGGAAATGACCCATACTTTAAAAAAATGGTATTTTGAGTCTAAAAGTGGTTAATTTTAGACTTTATTCAATATTAGATTTACTACAGCTTTTAAAATCATATTTTATTTGAAATACAGTGTACAACAGAGAATAATTTATTTGAATTTAAGAACCTTTATAGGATTAAGACTACACATAAACAAAAATTTTCACAACAAATGTGAATATGGGACCACACATCTGCTATGTCTGAAGGCTTCTACAATTCTAGATGAACTGAAACTTAATGGTATATATGATTCAGTTAGAATATATATATTTTTAATAAAACCCTGGGGGTTTTAGAGAAAAACATCACATAGTATTGAACTACCTTACATTCTTCTTTCAGTTCAGACAGTAGACTATGACAACTGCAACCTGATATAACCCAAGCAATGAAATGTCTGATATATCCAGGAAAGCTACTCATTTTTTATAGTACGTTTGAGTAAAATGTCTTCCCTTTCCCTCATACACAGAATGATAAACTCAGTTTTCCTTTATTTTCTCCTTATATTTGGAATATATCTGGTAGACTTATTTTTAAATCATCCAGGGTCTTTGGTCAATCCAGGATTCTTTGTAAAGGCTACAGCTGAAAGACTCAGGAAGTCAGAGGAAAAGTTGACATGAGTATCCTACCTGATGTGTATAATTACAAATAAGTATCTGGAGAATACATATGTGAATTGTGCAGCTGTCAGTAAAAAAGAAATTTGTTTTGGTGTAAAACATCCAGACTACCATTCTTATATAAAGGTAAGGTGTAAGGTTTCCTTGTTAATTTGTTATTCCTAAAACTATGAATAATTTAACCAGGAAACTGGCCAACAAGTTTAGCTCATGGGATCATAGGACAATTCAGTCTGGAAGTGACATCTGGACATTCTAGCCCAACGTCCTGCTCAAATAATGGTCATTTCTGAGGTCAGACCAAGATATTCAGGGCTATGTCCTGCTGGATCTGTGTTGTTGTTTAAATCCCTCAGGAAACAAAGGACCACGAGGCTGCTTGCCCACTCCCTCACCCCCTAGTGGGATGGGGAGGGAAAGATATTACAAAAGGCTCAGAGGGTTTAAACAAGGACAGGGAAGAGTCACTGATTAGGGTCACTCAGTTTGGAGAAAAAACACATCAATTTAATTTGAACACCACCACCACCACTACTAATTTACCAATGAAAACAGAGTAGGATTGGGAGAAATACAACCAGATATAAAAAACACTTTCTCCCACTCCTCTCTTCTTCCTAGGCTCAGTTTTGCTCCTGATTTCTCTACCTCTGCCCCTGAATGTCGCAGTGGGGCAGGGCATGGTGTTTACTGTTGATTCATCACTTGTTTTTTCTGCTGCTCCTACCTTCCTTCTCAGGGGGAGAACTCCTCACACTCTTCCCTTCTCCAAAGTAGGGTCCCTCTCATGTGAGACAGTTCTCAATGAACTTTCTCTGAAATGAGTTCTTCCCATGGGCAACTCTTCACAAACTGCTCCAATGTGAGTCCCTGTCATCGACTGCAGTCCTCCCAGCAACAGACTGCTCTGGCATGGGCTTCCCATAGAGTCCCGGCCTCCTTCAGACACAGCCACCTGCTCTGGTGTGGGGTCCTCCACAGGCTGCAGGTGGCATCTGCTCCACTGTGGACCTCCATGGGCTGCAGGGGCACAGCCTGACCTCTCACCACGGGCTGCAGGGGAGGCTCTGCTTTGGCACACCTCCCACTCTTCATTTTCTTTACCTGGTGACCTGGTTTTGACCAGGATGGAGTTAATTTTCATTGGAGTATTTCATACCATGTGATGTCATGCCCAGGGTGGGGGCAGAGCTTTCTCCCTCTCGGGGGCTCTATGCATCTGTCTGCTCCTCGGACGGTACTTTTGCTAGGAGGGGGGCGGTTGCTGCATGCGGTAAGCCACTGCTGCATTTTACTCATTTTCTTTTGAATTCACTATTGTTGCTCTTGTTATATTTAGCAAGTTCTTTCTTGTCATTCAACCCACGAATTCTCTTCTTTTGTCCCTTCCCTGTCTGACCAGAGCGGGGAGGGGGAGGTGAATGGCCGGCCACGGCACCTGAGTTCAAACTGCCACACCTGGCCTTGGTTTTTACATTCTCAGCTCCAAGTACGGCCGATTTCAAAGTTAGATCCAACTTCAAAGCTCAATCAGGTTAATCAATTACACCCAATCAAATGCCCAGCATCTCCAGTGAGGGATATCACAGAGTCTATTTGGAGAACTTGTTTCAGGTTTGACTACCTTCATTGTGATTATTTTTCCTAGTATCTAACTGGTAGTTTTGTTGTTCTGTCACTTACAAGCATTGCTTCTTGTCTGTTTGTTGTGCACCTCTTCTAGAGGCACCTTCAGAAAACTCTTTAAGTGGAACTAACAAAATGTTTTAAAACAGAAAAATCTTGATAAAACATGTAGGAACTTTATTTTGAAAGGTGTACTATTAAAAAAATAGTCCCTATAAAGGAAGAGATTTTTATTCTACTTCTAAAGTCAAAGTTATGTAATAAATGTGATGATGATTCGTGTTTATGAAATATATTGGCCTTTAATACTAATATATGTGTTATAAATATTTTATGATGTATATATGTTAAGAGAAAAGTTGTTGTGGTTTTATCTTTAAATCAATTCGAGGCTTTGTAATCTCAGATTATGCAATGGCTATGTTGGTGTTTTGATGATGTTGTTACTGCACCTAGTGGAAAAGTACTGGACAGACCCTTGTATCAGTCAGAACCTTGTTTTGATGGAGAAGTACCAGAAGGACCCTCGTTTTGGTGGGAAGAGGAGTGGAAAAATACCAGAGAACCCCCCCTCAACAGCATCAGAGAATCTGAGAAGATTCGAGAAAACTCCACTATGCTTGCGCCAACTAAACATGCCCTTCTTATGAATATATATTAGGAAAAGACTATAAAGGGAGTGGATTTGTTTACACGGTGTGCATTGGTGGCAGAGCGGAGACTCCCCGGCATACCCCGTGCGGTTTTGCTTATTCTTTCTTCAATAAAATTATGAAACTATATTTGGCTTTTGGCTTCTAAATTTATAACAGATTTTTAATTTGGGCTGAATTTAGATATTAATACATTAAAAATTTGCATTTTTTGTAATTTAATGACAAAACAATAGAATAAATAAATGATCATAGACAAATGGAAGATTAATCCATTTTTTTAATTCTGCCTGTGCTAAGACCAACACAGTCAGAAATGTCTGTAATTAATAAGACACAATTTATTATTATCTTTATAATTATTATTATTATTATCACAATTTATTATTTATCTTACAACAATTTTCTAGTAACCACAAGTGTAAATAGATGTGTGCAAAAGGCAAAACCAGTCAGAAATCAAGTTCTATTTTCCATTAAATTAATCATCACATAATGAGTAATGAACACAGTGATTCTGATCTGATCGTGTAATTGAAATAGCTATTCAAAATATAAATATATTGAAATAAATGGCCAAAATAATTGAACAAATTCTCATAACATGGTCTATTAATTTTAAGTAAGGCTGCTATACTGGATTTTTTATTAACTATTTTTTGAACCAGTTCTGGTAGTATGTTCTGGTATTTGCAGACTTTGAAAACAGAAAGAGTTAATAATAGAAAATAGAGATTATATCATATTTATTTATATGAAGATATTGATCTTTGTGAAGACGAGGAACGGCCATCAATATGTTGCTCACCTGCTCCTTATCTCTTACACACTTCAGAAATTTATTATACCGGACAACTAACTTCGTATAGTTGGAATTTGAAGGCATGAGTTTCATTTTAGTATAAATCCTATCACTAGAAAGATTTCAAGTGCACATTCTATATTTTACTATCTACTAGAAATCGTTCATGATTACTGCCAGATTTTTCTACCTGTCCGGTCATCTCTCCATCTGGACGGTGCATTTGGAAAGGAGGCCTGATCTGTTACACTCTGAAGGCATTGGAGAATAGGCTGGGAAGCTAAGGTGAATCATCTATGGTCCTATGTTTTGTTTATCTTCTTCTTTTAAAAATCTTACTTAACCCAAGCTAGATTAATATAAAATATTGATAAAAATATGTAGCTAATTTAGACAGGATAGTAAACAACTGCATAGATAAAGCATGAATAAACCCCAACCTACTAAGAATATTTAATCAGAAATACCTGTTTTATTCAGTTAACGTTCTGTCCTCTTCAGTAAGATGGATGACAGATTTTTTTTTTTTTTTAATCATTTATGCATCAGTTTACAATTGTTCTAAAGAGCCTATCTGAGATCCTCAAGTTGAGAGAGCTTACCTTAGAAAGCTTTCTTTAATTAATGTTTTTAAGTATATCTCTTCAAGGACACCCTTACCTCCACCTGAGTGATGTTACTTTTCCTAATGAATTTACCTTCTGAAGTCTTTGATAGTATCCAGACACATTTAAGTTCTCATTCAGGAACTCGTGTTTACACTCATTTAAGCGACAGTTGGATCATTTTTCGTTAAGCATCATGTCTTTTATTTTCATGTGTAAATATTTTTCCAGATAAGATGTCAATCTCCTGTTCTAGCTTGGCTAGCAAACAGCTCCTTACCAAGAAGAAATACAACTGACCTTCTTTCTCCTTTTCTGACCAATTGCCATGTTTCAGTAAGAAATGTTTCTAACATTCAGCCTATTTTAACAAACATCCTTGATACCAGCTTCTAGGAAGTTGTCTTAGTTTCTGCTGGGATAGAGTTAACTTTTCTTCTTAGTAGCTAGAATAATGCTGTGTTTCGTATGGGATTTGGTAAGAGAAGAATGATGATAATACACTAATGTTTCCAGTTGTTGCTAAGAGGTCAAAGACTTTTTAGCTTCCAATGTCCTGTCATGTGCAGGTGTACAAGAAGCTGGGAGAGCATGGCCAGAGCACTGAACCCAGATTAGCCAGTGAAACATTCCATATCATGTAACATCATGCTAAGTATGTAAAAGGGGGTTGGCTGAGAAGGAGAGGGTTCTCTTGCTTCTGGCATTGCGATTGTGGGATCTTGGTATTTCAGGATTGTTAGCTGGGAATGAACTAGGTATCAGTCTTTGGGTGGTGAGAAATCACATTGTGAATTACCCATTTGTACTTCCTGTTATTGTTTGGTTTTATTTTATTACAATTATTAAACTGCTTTTATATCAACCTATGAGTCTCCCTTTACCCCTCCAATTTTCTAACCATCCCCCAGGCAGGGGAGGGTGAATGAGTGGCTGCTTGGAGTTCGGCTGCCAGCCACGTTTAAACCAGGACAAAAGGGTAACTTCGTATATCTCATTATTAGTTCTCAACCAAAACCAGGCAAAAAAATAGAACTTTCTTTTTTTTTTTTGATTGACTGAAATGGTTCTGTTTCTAAACGATAAAACCAAAAAATATTGATACAGTCATTTGACAAACATGTGCACTATATGTTTTTAATATTCATATAAATTTGTTATTTTAATATACTGTAGTGGTTTAGGCCCTGCCAGGACCGGAGGCCACGTTGCCATTGTCCCTCCCCCACACTTGGACATAAGTAGGGCACAAACCCCGGGTTAAAATAAGAAGAAATTTAATACAACAGTTTAATAAAAAATCTGAACAACAACAATAACGATAATAACAACAACAAACAGTAATAACAGTAAACAAGACAAAATATATACAGAGAAGTACTGCAATGGATACAGACAGCCCGGTCCACATGCTTCCCGTGACCAAAGCCACAAAGGAAAGCTTCCCGTGCTGCCGAGCCAGACCTGACATCAGCATGGTATGAATAACCCGGCTGGAGATCCCTTCCCCTCCCTACTGGGGAAACGTAACCCTATCCTAGCTGAACCAGGACATAATCCACTCCTTTATTCTATACCATCTGCGTCATGTCCAGCTGCCATTTAGCAGTTAAGAATAGCAAAGTAATAATTTACACAGGCACAGCATAATTCATGTCATGTTCTCACCCAGAATCAAGTCCCCCTGTGGTACACATCGGACCTCTCCATTGTCCTGCATCACCCACCAGGTGCACCCAGGTCCTTGGGCAAAAGCAATCCCGTGGATGGGTTTGCCTTTACTTTTGCCTGGTGCAGGATTAAACCAGACCATTTTTCCCAATATATTCCTCATGCGCACCACAGGGACTTTATCCCCATCTACAGCACGTGGAGGTTTTGACTGAGCCGGGCCAGCTCGACTGGCAGATCCTCTTGTGTTGACTAGCCAGGTGGCCTTTGCTAGATGCATGTCCCAGTCTTTGAAGGTCCCACCTCCCAGTGCTTTCAATGTGTTTTTAAACAGACCATTGTAGCGCTCGATCTTCCCAGAGGCTGGTGCGTGGTAGGGGATATGGTAGACCCACTCGGTACAGTGCTCTTCTACGCAAGCATTTATGATGTTTCGGAAGTGGGTCCCGTTGTCTGACTTAATTCTCTCTGGGGTGCCGTGTCGCCACAGGACTTGGGTCTCAAGGCCCAGGATGGTTTTCCGGGTGGTGGCGTGGGGCGCTGGGTAAGCTTCCAGCCATCCAGTGGTTACTTCCACCATTGTGAGCACGTGGCGCTTCCTGTGGCGGGTCTGTGGCAGTGTGATGTAGTTGATCTGCCAGGCCTCTCCATATCTATATTTCAGCCATCGCTCTCCATTTCTCTGGGGCTTCACCCGCTTGGCATGTTTGATTGTGGCACATGTCTCACATCCATGGATGATCTCCGCAATGGTGTCAATGGTGAGGTCCACCCCTCGATCTCGAGCCCACCTGTATGTTGCATCTCTACATTGGTGGCCCGAGGTTTCATGGGCCTACCAAGCTATGAACAGTTCACCTTTGCACTGCCAGTCCAAGTCCACCTGAGCCACTCTAATCTTAGCAGCTTGGTCTGCCTGCTGGTTGCGTCGATGTTCATCAGTGGCCCTACTCTTGGGTACATGGGCATCCACATGGCGCACCTTCACAACGAGGTTTTCCACATGGGCTGCAATGTCCTGCCACACCTCAGCAGCCCAGACGGTTTTACCCTTACATTGCCAGTTGTTCTGCTTCCATTGCTGCAACCATTTCCACAGGGTATTCGCCACTGCCCACAAGTCAGTGTAGAGGTAGAGCCTCGGCCACTTTTCCCGCTCAGCAATATCCAAAGCAAGCTGGATGGCTTTCACCTCTGCAAACTGGCTCGATTCACCCTGTCCCTCAGCAGCTTCAGTGACCCGTCGTGTGGGACTCCATACAGCAGCCTTCCACCATCGATGCTTTCCCACAATGCAACAACACCCATCAGTGAACAGGGCATATCGCTTCTCCTCATCCGGCAGCTTGTTATATGGTGGGGCCTCCTTAGCATGTGTCACCTCCTGTTCTGGTGACATACCAGAATCTTTGCTCTCTGGCCAGTTCGTAATCATCTCTAGTATTCCTGGGCGGCTGGGGTTCCCTATTCGAGCCCGTTGTGTTATCAACGCAACCCATTTACTCCACGTGGCATCGGTTGCATGATGCGTGGAGGAGGCCTTTCCTTTGAACATCCACCCCAGCACCGGCAGTCGGGGTGCCAGGAGGAGCTGTGTTTCAGTGCCGACCACTTCTGAGGCAGCCCGAACTCCTTTGTATGCTGCCAGTATCTCCTTCTCAGTTTGTGTATAATTAGCTTCAGAGCCTTTGTATCCCCGGCTCCAAAAGCCTAGAGGTCGGCCGCGGGTTTCCCCAGGTGCTCTCTGCCAGAGGCTCCAGGTAGGGCCATTCTCCCCGGCTGTGGTGTAGAGCACGTTCTTGACCTCCTGCCCTTCCCGGACTGGCCCGAGGGCTACTGCTTGGGCAATCTCCCGTTTAATCTGTTCAAAGGATTGTTGTTGCTCAGGGCCCCATTCAAAATCGTTCTTCTTATGGGTTACGTGGTAGAGAGGGCTCACAATCAGGCTGTAGTTCGGGATGTGCATCCTCCAGAACCCCACAGCGCCCAGGAAAGACTGAGTCTCCTTTTTAGAGGTTGGTGGGGCCATGGCTGTGATCTTGTTTATCACCTCCATTGGGATGTGGCGACGCCCATCTTGCCATTTTATTCCTAGGAATTGAATTTCCCTTGCAGGCCCCTTAACTTTCTTTTGCTTAATGGCAAAACCGGCCTTCAGGAGGATTTCAATTATCTTCTTCCCTTTCTCAAAGACCTCCTCGGCTGTGTCCCCCCATACAGTGATGTCATCAATATACTGCAGGTGTTCTGGGGCCCCACCTTTCTCCAGTGCAGTATGGACCAGTCCATGGCAAATGGTGGAGCTGTGGTTCCACCCCTGGGGCAATCGATTCCAGGTGTACTGGATGCCTCTCCAAGTGAACGCAAACTGTGGCCTGCACTCTGGCGCTATCAGAATGGAGAAGAACGCATTAGCAATGTCAATCGTGGCGTACCACTTGGCTGCCTTCGACTCCAGTTCATACTGGAGCTCTAGCATGTCCGGCACTGCAGCACTCATCGCTGGCGTAACTTCATTCAGGCCACGGTAGTCCACAGTTAGCCTCCATTCACCATTGGGCTTTCTCACTGGCCATATAGGGCTGTTGAAGGGTGAGTGAGTTTTGCTGATCACCTTCTGGCTTTCTAGTTGACGGATCAGCTGATGGATGGGAACCAGGGAATCTCGGTTGGTGCGGTACTGTCGCCGGTGCACCGTCCTGGTAGCAATCGGCACTCGCTGCTCCTCAACCTTAAGCCGCCTCACCACTGAGGGATCCTCTGAGAGGCCGGGTAAGGTTGAGGGAAGAACACAGGGTGCCTCGTGCTGTGTGCCTTCTGCTGCCTTTCTCTTGGGTGGGGAAACGTTTACTTCTAATGGCCCTTTCAGGTGGAATGTAGGACATGTCCTCTTCCATTTTCTGTACCCTCTGAGACAGTTCCTCCACAGCTGAGACCCAGGAATGCTGAGATGGAAGGAGATTTCCCTCATATTACCGGAGCTTGCCAGCCACTCCATCCACTGTTAGAGTGTGGGTGTCTGTCCACCAGGACACTATTGACAATGCTTTCGAGTTTGCTTCTGGTGCGCTCTTCAGGAACTTTCACCACATCAGGTGTGTGCAAGGGGCCTGATCTGGGTCCATGGGTGACTGCTCATCATTCAGATCACCACAGATCATCTCAAACACATCCAGTTCCCTGAGGTTCTGGATGCCTTTCTCAATGCTGGTCCATTTGCTCAGCTGACATAAGATATCATCCTTGTAGGGGTGCCTCTCCCTTACACTGAGCAGGAGTCGCCTCCACAGGCTGAGGGTTTGAGTCTGTTTCCCTATTGCCCTGTCAATGCCAGCCTTCTTGGCTAAAGGTTCCAGCTGCTTGGCCTCTCTCCCCTCCATCTCAAAAGCACTGGCTCCATTGTCCCAGCGTCGGAGCAGCCAGGTGCAAATCTGCTCACCTCCCAGGCAGCCGAAATCTCTCCGCATATCTCGCAGCTCAGTCGGGGATAGAGATTGGACGATCACCACTGGCCCTTCCTCCTGTTCCCCTGATGGGCCTGGCTCATCCTCATCCCTCACTCTGCGAACAGTCTTTCTGGTGTATTTGGTTTTCTGTATCAGGGCGACTGATACCAGCACTGGCTGGCTCTCTGGCTCAGCTGCTGTGTGGGTGGAGGTGACTGATACTGGCTCTGCCTGTCCCCCCGGCCCAGCTGCTGTACCAGTAAGTTCATTCTCAGATCCTGCAGCCCTTTCTCCCCCTTGAGGGCAGTGGGTGGTATTAAAGAGGACACGGTATGCATGGGCAAGTCCCCAACACACTGTAGTGAATTATATCTCCTGGGTTTTGCCAGATTGGTAACACACCCTTTTCCAAGCACTCCATCAACTTTTCAGGGCTCTGCACTTGCTCAGGAGTGAAATTCCAAAGCATTGGGGGTGCCCACTGACTCAGGCCTTTGCCCATCTTTTCCCACACCCCTTGCCACTCACTATCATCTGACCACAGGGCAGGTTTCCAGGCACTGCTATTGTTAGAGAAGTGCCACATGGCCAAAACCAAAATCAGGCAGGCATTCAGAAAACACAGTGCCACAATCACATTGCCCTGCAGGCTCCAAGGATAACTGAAACTCCAAAAAACTGAGAGGATCTCTTCCCCTGGCTCACCCACAGAGGGGGTGAGACCCCTAACAAAAGCCCAAACGGCAAACAGGTACCGGCCCGCCACCCCCCCAGCGATACAAAGGCATTATAAGAAGTCAATAGCCAGTACGGCAAAATAAGACCCCTTACACATTTTCCACCAATAACAAACACCAGTACTGGGATCATATACTGGATATAAGGATTAATCCAGCCCCACCATACAAGCAAGTGGGCCAGCATTGCAAACATTTTCTTATTACACAGTACAAATACAAACAGAAAAATTACACCTAACAGATTTCTCTAACACACTCTGGCCAGGGTCTGTCCCTTTTTGAATCTTATTTCAACCCTCTTGTATCCCACGTTGGGCACCAAAAAGGCTGTGATAGTTTTAAGCCCTGCTGGGACCAGAGACCACTTTGCTGTTGTCCCTCCTCCACCCTCGGACACAAGTAGGGCACAAACTCCGGGTTAAAATAAGAAGAAATTTAATACAACAGTGTGATAAACAATCTGAACAACAACAGTAGCAATGATAACAACAATAAACAACAATAACAGTAAACAAGACCAAAGATATACAGAGAAATACTGCAGTGGATACAGAGAGCCCACCGCCTGCTTTCTGTTACCAAAGCCACAAAGGAAAGCTTTCTGCGCTGCCACGCCAGACCTGACATCAGCAATATATGAATAACCTGCCTGGAGATCCCCCTCCCTGCTGGGGAAACTTAACCCTCTCCTAGCTGAACCAGGACATATACTCAAACTGAAGCAGAACATCATGTCCTGACAGATGTTGAATTTATAGAGACAAGAACAGGAGGGTGCAATTGTACTTGTTGTTGCTTTTTAAGAGGAAAGGCAAAGAGTTATTCCTTATAACTCTTTTATTTTTTAATAAAAGAAAAAACATAAGGTTAATATCTAGTCCCCTGACAGGAATAACTCTTTGCCTTTATTGAGTCATGTATGGCTATTCAACTTACTATGACTTGGGCTGGTTGACAAGGTTACAATTTCACTTATGTTTATGTCTTCTGATGAGATGATTCATGATTCATGGACAATCCCAATGATGTAGATTTCCTATTCTTTTCATAATCTGTCTCAGAACAAGATGACATAATAACAGTTTAGCCATGCTTCCCTGAACAGCAACAGACTTCATAATTTCATAGGAATGCATGACAGCCAGACTAAGGTGTATGCCAGGTAAAAAGCAGGACAGGATTCGGTCTATTACCTTCCTGGTACATCCTTGGGCAAAATACATCTACAGCAAAATCCATTCTTTAATTTCAAGCAAAATCGCTTTAAAAAGTTTAATATGTGAGAGAATGAGGTTCTGTAGAGTTCTGCGAGTAAGGAACTGGTCAGTCATAAGAAAACCTACTCAAACTGATTTGACATAGGTACATTGAAACTTACTTTTCATAGACTGTGAATCCATTCCCAATGTGCATTGACTAGAGGGAGTTTCCTTTACGAAGTACTTACTGAAAACTAATTTGACTGGACAAAATGAATAGATTATTAACAGATGTCATATTGAAAAACATTTGGTTTTCAGTAGTAATAAGAATCAGGTCTGTAATCTGCATTCCCTTCTACACCAGAAATAAAATATTTTAATTATTTAAATCAAAAGTACTCATGGTTACTTTTAGCAGACTTGCCTGGCACATCCTTTTCAAGCAATGAATTTGGGTTGACAGTTTGAGATGTATATTACACAAGTCAAGGCAGAAGGTCCTTGTTTAATGATAAAAACAGGGTAAAATTTCTGAAAGACTTAGTTGTGTCCTGACGGGAACATTCTATAAAGTTAGGAGAAACAGTTATCCTTAGTTATTCTGTGTATTGTGGCAAATATGTAACATTTCACTGGCCCCAATTAAGTGCTTGATGTGTGAGAGGTTATGAACTGATTATGCTTTTTCCCACCATGAATGTTTAGGTGGCCATTAAATCCATACCAATGCCTGATGTTCTCTCACCATGTACCCTAGTTAATTAAAAGGAATGCAGTATTAAAAAGGATGCCCTAGGTCATTAAATTGACTGGTGTTGCAAGGAGTCACATTTCACAGGTTTTTTTTAATAACTGGATTGAATTGTTTTGCAGGGTGGTAGTGTTTTGTTTTGTTTTGTTTTTTAAATGTTCAGTGATTTTCCCCCACTACTTCAATTCCAAGTCTGCTCCTGTACCTCCCTGCTCAGATGGTTAAAATCTTTTGCCAATTTATAGCCTAAATGTACTTAAGACTAATTTATATGCACTAGCTTTTGAGTCAATATTGTCTTTATTAGCTAGCTATTATCCTTCTGTGCCATTTTCCATGATATATTTATAGAGGTCATCTTTCTTCTCAGTCTTCATTTTGCCAGGCTAAACCGTCCAAGTTCTGTCATTCTCCATAAGGTGAAGTCTCTTCAGACTCCTAATTGTCCAAACAACCTTTCCCTGTTGGTTCCCCAGTTTGAATTAATCTTTAAACTACAGTGCACAGAACAGTAAACAACTTTATAAAGTAGCTTTAGTATCTCCTTACCTCTACTAGGCATTTCGTCCTAGTAAATTTCCCTTCCTGCTGGTGTTTCATCATAGTATAATGATTATTTAGTGCATATATTCTCACAGAAAATTAGGCACATATTATTATAAATCTTTAGATAGAATTTTGTTCAATTTTAAAACTATTGCAAATCTGAGCCAAAGAAACAGTTTCATGGGTGCTGAGTACACTATGAAAATTACATTTAGACCAAAAAAAATTATTGTGAGGTGAGCCACAATCAGCATAACATTGCAGAACCCTTACTATTGCTTGCTTTGCCCTTCCCAATCATGCTTTTTTAAAAAATTATTTTCACCAATTTCAGGAAAATATTATTTTTAAAGCCTTTAGTTGTTTATATATTACTGGGCAATACTACGACCTTTCAAAGGAGAGTCTGTCTCAAATTATTTTAGTAGACAGATAACCAAACATTCTTTAATCTGCAACCTTGTACAAAAGCTCTATTTGAACACTTCTGAAGGAAAAGTTATATTTTATCATGTTCTTTGTAAATTTAATTCTCTCTTTCTTGAACAATAAAACTCTACCCAAAGCTCCAATAATGTAACTGACAAGCAGAGTCATAAAGATAAATCCCAATGTTTACTAAAAAATTTATATGAAGTATCACTAATATTGCCGTTTCAAATACTTTAAGAATTAAATCTCACTTAGCTAGTTTGAATTAGAAGAAAGTTCCCTAATAGCTGTGGGAAGAATATTATCCTTCAAAAGAGTGTGTCAGAAATACTGCATGGAACTTGTTCTAAGAAAGTATTTTCACAACATGCCCTACAGTCCCAGCAATGACTACTCGACATTTGATTTAATAAGAATGGCAAACTCCAGATATTTTAAAAGCTAGGATGAAAAAAATCAAATAATCAATTAGCATTTTGCTCAGAGTTAAGGACACACACTAAAGGATAACAGATGACATAGGGGAAAACATAGTGGTATCGTGACCGAAAATTTAAGCAGTATAAATACGGCATCATAGGAAAATGCGGAGTTGGAGTGAATGACAAATAAGAAATGATAGATGCTAATCAGCTGTGGTGATGATGACAAGCAATTTGTGTTTTATATATGAAGAGGAGGCATCCTCAGACATTGTGGCTAAGATTCTCAGAGGTGGATACCTTAGGGCCTTTTCACAGATTTCAGAATCATTTTATTTCAGTGCATTGCAACAGTTGATACATTGTGTTAATTTCTCTTTTGTTTAATTAATTTATAATGTGTGGCTGCATGTGCCACTTGCATTTATTGTGTGAAAAGCTATTTAAAGAGGGTCTGTTACATATTTGAAGAGTTTATTCATGTTATGTTTTATTTTCTCTCTGCATAATCATTCAAAGGTAAACTGCAAGAGCACATTGTCTTTGAATGCTACAGATTTTTCAAATATGGAGCAGACACGTATTTCTCTGAAAGCAAACTGATGTTGCATGTGTTTGTGTTTATGAATCAAGCATCCTAAGCAAATAACTAGAGTTGTAAGATGAGAGCAACCCAAGTAACTGAATAGCTCAGTAAGTCACTATTCATGCATATGTTTTTAAGGTGAGCACCTTAAGGAAGAGAACTATTCAGGAAATAATGTGTCAGAGCAGAAGTCAAGCACCTCGAGGAAATAAAACACTTAAGTCTGACTGCTCATTATATGAGTAACCACCTGAATACCAAGGCAAAACAGCTTGCTTTCTAATTATTTATCTTCTCTTTAATAAGCAGGACCCTAATAATAGACAGTCAAGAACAACTAGTGGTATTACCTTGCTGGCAAATTTCTGGATTAGTTAAACCACTGATTAAACTTACAGACTAGTCCTTGGCCTCCTGGGAAATGGATTAGAGGCAAGTACTTTGCTGTTACTTGATTATTCAAGCAGGCCTTGAAGGATGACAAGTCCCACAAATCATGCCCCATATGAGCAGCAATCCCTTGTCAGATTTGATTAACATTAGCCAGCACATACAAGTACTTCAGAATGAGTGACACAAACTGAATTATTGATGAAGGTTTTTGTTTATGTCAGAATCTAAACATAACCTTTTGATCCTGATATTCTAGTGTATACAATAAATATATCGCTTACTTTTCAGTGCAAAAGAATGCTGATGTGTTTTAGCATGATAGCAGGCTCCTTCTCGATATGAATTTGTACTGTTATGCTTGATGGTCTTGAAAATTTCCCTTATAATGGAACAAAGATTAAAGTTCTGCATTAAATCACCCTCTGGAGTGACTCATTTTCATTGATGGTGTATCTAGCAGTTTTCTCCCTATTTACATGTGTGGTGCCCATCTGGGATTGGTGACATCCAAGACCTTCATTGCTGGCTGCCATGTGCTGTGGACATGTATTCTCAGAAGCAGAATGTATTGCAGCAAATTTAATTCTGGTCTTTCCCTCTTTGCATTGAATACCACCTTTGAGTCATGTATGCAAAAATACTAGTCTGACAGTAAAACATCTTTATACAATAATTCCTCAGGTCTGGGATTTAGAGCTGGTATCTATTCAGCAGCATCTCTCATGGGGTTGCAATCCTGTGATGATGCAATACTACAATCTTTGCTCATTACCTCATAGGTGTCTGCAACAAATAAACTGCTACAGACAAAAGGCTGGAAGCATCAACATTAAGGGTGATTTCTATAATGAAAATCCATTCCCAGGGGCTACTGGTGAGAGAGAAAACTTGCAAGGTTACTATACAAGTAACCATTGCATATCTTTAAAAGGAATGTTTTCTTGTTTTCACAGAAAGAGAGCTAGGATACTGATCAATATTTGTAAGTGAACACAAAATAGATTTATTCTCTTTTGTATAAACAAAAAAATCCAAATTTCTTTTAGAACAGATAAAAGTGTTATGATAATTCATAAATGTATAGTATAATACATTTTCATTTCAGTGCTTCAAGATTTTAGATATAGTCACAGAACCACAGAATAGTTGAGGTTGGAAGGGATGTCTGGAGGTCATTTGGTCCAATCCTCCTACTCAATCAGGCCCACCTAGGACCAATTGCCCGACACCATGTCCAGACAACTTTTGAATATCTCCAAGGATGGAGACTCCACAACCTCTCCAAGCAACCTATTCCAGTGCTCAGTCCCCCTCACAGTAAAAAAGAGTTTCCTGTGTTCAGAGGGAGCCTCCTGTGTTTCAGTTTGTCCCCACTGCCTCTGGTCCTGACACTTACCACCACTGAAAAGAGCCTGGCAATATCTTCATTCCTTCCTCCCTTCAGGTGTTTATATACATTGATAAGATCCCTCCTGATCCTTCTCCAGGATAAACAGTCCCATAGCTCTCAGCCTTTCCTTATTGGAGACATGCTCAAATCTCTTCATCATCTTTGTGGCTCTTCATTGAACTCACAGAATCACAGAATCATCTAGGTTAGAAAGGACCCTGGAGATCATCTAGTCCAACTGTTCGCCTAGCACTGTTCCCACCTACAGCACATCCTTAAAATTTAAATTGACCCTACTCTTGAACACCTCCAGGGATGGGGAATCCACCATCTCCCTGGGCAGCCCATTCCAACACCTAACAACCCGTTCTTGTAAAGAAATGCTTCCTAATATCTAGTCTGAACATTCCCTGGCACAACTTGAGGCCATTCCCTCTTGTCCTGTCGCTTTCTACTAGGCTAAAGAGGCTCATCCCCAGCTCTCTGCAACCTCCTTTCAGGTAGCTCTAGAGGGCGATGAGGTCTCCCCTCAGCCTCCTCTTCTCCAGACTAAACAACCCCCAGTTCCCTCAGCCACTCCCCATAGGACATGTGTCCCAGACACTTGACCAGCCTCGTTGCCCTTCTCTGGACACGCTCGAGTCATTCAATGTCCTTTTTGTAGTGAGGGGCCCAAAACTGAACACAGGAATCGAGGGGCGGCCTCACCAGTGCCGAGGACAGGGGTGAGATCCCTTCCCTGTCCCTGCTGGCCACGCTACTGCTGACACAAGCCAGAATGCCATTGGCCTTCTTGGCCCCCTGGGCACACTGCTGGCTCCTGTTCAGCCGGCTGTCAATCAACCCCCCCAGGTCCCTCTCTGACTGGCAGCTCTCCAGCCACTCCTCCCCAAGCCTGTAGCGCTGCTGGGGGTTGTTGTGGCCCAAGGGCAGCCCCCGGCATTTGGCCTTATGGAAACTCCTCCAGTTGGCCTCAGCCCATGGCTCCAGCCTGTCCAGGTCTCTCTGCAGAGCCTCCCTACCCTCGAGCACATCAACACTCCCACCCAACTGGGTGTCATCTGCAAACTGTCTGAGGGTGCACTCGATTCCCTCGTCTAGATCATCAATAAAGATGTTAAACAGGAGTGGCCCCAAAACCGAGGCCTGGGGGACACCACTCGTGACTGGCCGTCAACTGGATTTAACTCCATTTACCACAACCCTCTGGGCCCGGTCGTCCAGCCAGTTTTTTACCCAGCGAAGTGTGCGATTGTCCATACCTTGAGCAGCCATTTTTGCCAGGAGAATGCTGTGGGAAACGGTGTCAAAAGCCTTGCAAAAGTCAAGGTAAATTACATCCACAGCCTTTGCCTCATCCAATAAACAGGTCGCTCTGTCATAGAAGGAGATCAGGTTTGTCAGGCAGGACCTGCCTTTCATAAACCCATGCTGACTGGGCCTGAGCATCTGGTTGTCCCTCGTGTGTTGCATGATGGTGTTTAGGATAAGCTGCTCCATCAGCTTCCCAGGCACCGAAGTCAAGCTGACAGGTCTGTAATTTCCCGGATCATCCTTCCCAACCCTTCCTATATATGGGTGTCACACTTGCCAATTTCCAATCAGTTGGTACCTCCCTGGTCAGCTAGGACTGCTTGTAAATGATAGAAAGTGGCCTGGCGAGCACCCCAGCCAGCTCCCGGGTGTCTCCCGTCTGGTCCCATAGACTTGTGTGTGTCTGTGTGATGTAGCAGGTCACTGACTATCCTGGGGAGGTGGGGATGTGGCTTTCCCAGTCTCTGTCTTCTGGCTGAGGAGGCTGGATTCCCTCAGTACAACCTGTCTTGTTATTACAGACTGAGGCAAAGAAGGCATTAAGCATCTCAGCCTTCTCCTCATCACTTGTTACCATGTTTCCTCCTGTGTCTCGCAGGGGAGGGAGACACTCCCTGGACTTTCTTTTGCTACTAACATAGAAACATTTCTTGTTATCCTTGATTGCAGAGACCAAATTAATTTCCAGTTGGGCTTTAGCTCTTCTGATTTCCACCCTGCATAGCCTCACAGCCTCTCTATAATCACTGTGTGTGGCTAGCCCCTCCAGTAATTCTCTCCAGTATGTCCATGTTTCCCTTGTACTGAGAAGCCCTGAACTGGACACAGAACTCCAGGTGTGACTACACCTGCTCTGAGTAGAGGGGAAGGATCACTTCCCTCCACCTACTGGCAACACTCATCCTTGTGCAGCCCTGGATATTATTAGCCTTCTTTGCCACAAGGGCTCATTGATGGCTCATGTTTAATTTAGTGTCCACCAGGACAGCCAGTCCTTCTCCTCAAAGCTTCTTTCTAGCTTGGTGAGCCCCAGCATATACTGGTGCATGGCGTTGTTCCTCCCCATGTGCAGGATTTTGTGCTTCTCCTTGTTGAGATTAATGAGATTCCTATCATCCCATTTATCCATCATTTTGAGGTCACTCTGGATTGCGGTGTAATGAGATTGCATGATTAGGTTTAGGTGGAAGTGGGGCTGCAGGGGCGGGTTCTGTGAAAAGATGTCAGAAGCTTCCACAATGTCTGACAGAACCAGTTCCGGCCAGCTCCAAGGTAGACCCACTGTTTCAACAAAGTTGAGCCAATCAGCAAAGGTGGTAGCTCCTCTATTGATAACATAGTTAAGAAGGAGTAAAATCTGCTGCCACAGCAGTAAGCATAAGAAGGATCAGAAGAGACAGTGTATGATGAACTAACCACAGTCCCCATTCTTCATCCCCCTGCAGTATTTGGGGGGAGAAAGTAGAGAAATTGGAAGTGAAGTTGATCCTGGGAAGAAGGCAGAGAAAGGATGAAGGTGGTTTTAGTTTTGGGTTGTTTTTTTTTTTCTCATTATCGTACTCCATCGTTAATTGTAAGTAAATTAAATTAATCGTCTCCAAGCCAATTCTGTTTTGCCTGTGACAGTAATTGCTGAGTGATTTTCCTGCCCTTATCTCAACCCACAAGCCTTTTGTCATATTTTCTCCCCTTGTCCAGCTGAGGAGGTGGAGTCATAGAGCATCTTGGTGGATACCAGGCAGCATGACTCTCTGGCATATCAGGCATTTCACCCACTTTGGCGTCATCTACAAACTTGAGGGCATGCCCTGCCCCATCATCCAGATCATTAATGAAGATATTAAACAGGACTAGTCCAAGCTTTGATCCCTGAAATATCCTGCTAATTGATGGCCTCCAACTAGACTTTGCACTGCTAACCACCACCATCTGTGCCCAGCTGTTCAGTCAGTTTTCAATCCACTGCGCTGTCTGCTCATCCAGCTTCTCTATGAGGATCTTATGGAAGAGTGTCAAAGGCCTTTCTGTAGTCCAGGTAGACAATATCTACTGCTCTCCTCTTGTCTACCGTGCCAGTCACTTCATCACAGAAGTTTATTAAATTGGTCAACCATGACTTCCTTTTGGTGAAGCCATGTTGACTGTGCCTGATGATTTCCTTATCCTTAATGGACATGGAAATGGATTCCAAGATTAGCTGCTCCATCACCTTCCTAAGGATTGAAGTGAGGCTGACTGGTCTATAGTACCTTGGGTCCTCCTTGCCCTTATTGAAGACAGGGGTGACATATACTTTCTTCCAGTCTTCAAGCACTTCTACCAGTCATCATGACTGATCAAAGATTGCCACCAGTGGCCTTGCAATGACATCTGCCACCTCTTTCAGCACTTGTGTGTGCATCCCATTGAGGCCCATGTACCTATATATGTCCTTTTTACCTAAGTATTCCGTGACCTCTTAACCAAAGCTATGTCTCCCTTGCTCCAGCCTTTCTCCCTGGTTTCTAGGACCTGTGACTCCTGAAGGCCAGACTTGGTAGTAAAGACTGGGGCAAAGAAGACAGTCAGTACTCATGCTTTTCCATGTCCTGTGTAACCAAGTCCCCTGTTTCATCGAGCGATGGGCCCACATTTTCCTTAGTCTCACTTTTGACACCTATGTACTTGTAGATGCCTTTCTTGATGTCTTTGACAACTTTGTCGGATTCAGTTGCATTTGGGCTTTGGCTTTTGTGACTTCATCCCTGCATGCTTGGACAATGCTTCTGTATACCTCCCAGGTTGCCCGCCCTTGTTTCCACCTTCTGTACACTTGCTTTTTGTGTTTCAGTTGGGCCAGGAAGGAGGTCCTTGTTCTTCATCTCAGACCTCTTGGCATTTTGGCTTCACTTCTTATTTGTTGTGATGAAGATCTCTTGTGCTTGGAGGAGGTGATCCTTGAATATTTACCAGCTTTCATGATCCCCTCATCTCTCTAGGGCTTTATCCCATGGGACTTTTCCAAGAAGATCTTTGAAGAGGCCAAAGCCTATTCTCTGAAGTCCATAGTTCTGAGCGTGTTTTTCACTCTCCTTGCTGCCCTTGGGATCATAAACATCATCTTATGGTCACTACATCCAAGGCTGCCTTTGAGATTCAAATTCCCCATGGACCCCTCCTTGTTTGTGAGTATGAGGTCCAGCAGAACACCTCTTCTTATTAGCTCCTCTATCACTTGGAGGAGGAAATTATGAACAATGCACTCCAGGAACCTCATGGATTGCTTATGCCTTGATTTGTTGTTCCTTCAACAGATATCACAAATAACATTTTAACATATATCACAAATAATATTTTTAGTTATGTTAATCTTTGCAAGCTGGATCAAAATCTAGAAACTCATATCTGGGTAAAAGCTATTGTCATCTGGACATAAAACTTGTTGACCACATTTTTCATAGCATTTAGTGGAATGTAATAACCAGTTACTTGTATGATTTTTGCTTTTAGCCTTTACAACTGGATCTAAGAATCACAAGTGCTTATCAAAGAATCACTTCTTAAATTTTCATGATACTTTTTTCAGCTTCTGAGGATCACTTGTCTTTGAGTACTAGTTTTCACTAGTCCTTGGGTATCTGCTTTAAAGAGTCTTCACTACATTTAGTCAGTCCTTTTTACTTTTTGAAGAGACTTGTAAGAGAATAATTTTCTTTGGAATAAAGAATCCCATTAAGGATCTACAACTTCAGAAAAATTGAAATTACAAGGTAGCATTTATTATCTAACTGCTTTAGCGATGTCAGCATTAATATAGCGTGCAGTATGAAGGTCTGGAAAAAATACAGCATCTTTTTGATCATATAACGAGAAGAACATTTAGAATAAGAACTTGGAAGACATAGAACTATTAATATAATAAATTACGATATAATTTATACAAACTCTAATCTTCTGTACTTTGTTGCTTCCAATAAAAAAGAAAAAAAAAAAAAAACAACGACCTTGAGATAAAATATGTTTGACATTGATATACATACCCTTTGGGGAATAAAAAATTACCAACTCCTTGGCTTTTATAGCTAACAATGCATCGTTTCTGACAGAATGATTATGATGTCATATGCTTTTTTATGCTTCAGAAACATTCACTGTCACCACATTTTACATTTCAGAATTGAATGAACTGTATCAAGAATTAGAGATATTGTAAATACAGATTTCTATTTTTCTATAACGCATCTAGGCAAAAATTCTCAGTTTGCCTGAATTTCATAAACATAGATTGTTATATAACATTGATCTTTAATATGAAATAATATTAAGAATTAGATATAATTCTTGGTGATGAACTGAGTTTATACACTGTGTATGACAGCAGCCTGCAGCTCTTCTAACATTCATTAGAATGTTGTGGGGTTCTTTGCACTACAAGTGCATGCAGAGTACAAGTTTCTTTGTCTTTTGGTTTGTGTAAACTGCTATCCACACAACTAGTTTATTTGTTGCTAAAACAGCTGAAATATACCTTTACTAGCCAAAATAACATTATTAACTTCTTTATATACTTACTAATTATTTAAGAAATGTAAAACCTGATTGCCTTTTAGTTTCTTGATCTTCATACCTATGGATTTCAATAGAGATAGTATTAATTTAAGAAGTGAGATACATAATCACATTTTGTTGTCAACACTAGTAATATTAGCATTATTATTGCTGTTTAATTTTAATTTATTCTTGAATTATGATTTTCCCATAAGCTGTGTCATTTCAATAAAACAGTTTTGCATTAAGAATAACTCATTAGAGAACTTCAAACAAGCTTCACAGACACCAGTTATTGTAGCTGAAGCTTTCCTTAATCCTAAAATAATTTTTATTATAAATTCCTTTTTTAAAACAACTTCTGTTTATTAAAATGGCAAAATAGTCCATACCTGGAATTGTATAATTCACTTTTTATTTCCTTCTACTGAGAAAATAAACACACAAGCTATTATTTAATTGCAGTACAGAACATGAAACAATTAAGACAGTTACAACTGAGATAAGTTAATGTATTATTCCTGATATGTGTTAAAGTTATTCCTCCTGGTTACCTGAATCAAGGGGGGAGGAAATGAATCAGAGAATTAAAGAGTCAGGAAATATGATATGAATAAGTAATTTGTTGCATTATATGGAGCCAAAAAGAGCTTAGATGACATACTGCACTGCTGCCTCTAACTCTTCTTTCTTCTTTGTCCTTCACTACTCTTTTGGCAAATGTGGAAAATCCTTATACTTGCAATCAAAAGACTGATGATAATTTCACACTTTACCTTTGATTTTCTGATAGCTGTGCCCCTTCATTACTTGTAATTCAGGATTGGTGTTGAAAATTCAGAATTATATTTTGAAGATGTCCTGACAACTGGAAAATGTGTTCAAACATTCTATAATCTTGTGAATACTGAGGTAAACTGCTGAATACATTATGTTCAAGGTGCACCAAACCAAAATAGATGTTTTAACCTGGTATATTCATTACATTTTCAGCCACAAGCTTTGTATCAGACTGGGACTTTCAGAAACAAGTTAGGATTCAAGACTTATTAACATCATAAATCTTAGACAGATTCTGCTTTTCTGGTGTGGTTTTTTTGTTTTGTTTTGTTTTGTTTGTTTTGGTTTGGTTTGTTTTTTTTTGTTGTTTTGTTTGGTTTGTTTTTCTTATACCTGAATAAGGCTATTCTAATGTCGCACAAACTGAAAGCTACTATCAGTTCATATGTGTGTAATTATCTATGGCTAACAAATTTTTCATACTCAGTCATCCTCCAGTTGCTCTGTTTTCTTTCTCCGTGTCTCATATGTGAGAGCTGAAGCACTTGTACATCTTCACAATATCTTTCAGTCAAAAGGAGCTATCAAAACTTTAGTTTTTCAGTTGTTTAAAGTAATCTGGCTCATTTTTTTCTCTGGGAGATTAGGGACTGTTTTCATAATCAGGTAAGACTGTAGTTTCAGTATACAAAGTCTTCAGTCAATATTTTCTTATTTTTGGCATTTCTCATATTTCACCATCTGTTCTCACTTCTGTGCCATGCATGCAATACTCATAGGATATGTTGGCATCATTACTTGCGATATGCTGTGAAGCAGAAAGAAGATTCAGTACAAGTAAAACATGCAAAAAATGTTTGTTAATTCCTAAAAGTAATTGTGCAAGCCCTATGGGCCATAAAGGACTGGCAAAAAGTGAGAAATAAAACAACATAAGAAGAAGAAACAAGTGAAAAAAATTCGTGTCATCTATATAAATAAGAATTTTTCTATATGATCTTACTAGAGAAATAATTTTGGAGAAAAATAATTTCAGGGAAAATGTTCATGTATCAAGAGTATATCCTTCATCCAGTAAATACAGTAATCTTTTTGTTACAGTTCCATTGTAAACGAATGAAAATGAATTATCAGACCCCCAATTATGTATGATCAGAATCAGATGCAGAAACTTAAGTAAAGCAAATGTTAAGCTTAAGTAACGGATTTTCTTATTTCAGCCGCAAACCCCACATTAAGCAATGTAGTATAAATGATAAATTTTGTCAATTTCACCTTTCACAGATGCTGGTGGATTTGGTATTTATAGAGTTTTTGGTGTTTAATAACAAAAAGTGACTTTTTCCTCTGGAACCAAATAAGGAAATCATATATATAAAATATTTATATTCCCACATATAAAGTGGGAAGAGAATAAACTCTCAGAACTGGGCTTTACATTTGATGCATGCTGGAATGCCTAAGTGAGGCAGCTAGAAATAACGAAGTTATGTGTGTGTGGGCACAGACATTAAGTTTCATGAAATAATAGACTATCTCAAGTTGGAAGGGACCCATAAGGATCATTGAGTCCACCTCCCTGCTTTTCACAGGACTACCTAAAACTAAGCCATATGACTAAGAGCGTCATCCAGATGCTCCTTGAATTGACAGGCTTGATGCCATGACCACTTTCCTGGGGAGTCCATTCCAGTGACCGACCACCCTCTTGGTGAAGTTCCTTTTCCTTATGTCCAATCTGAACTTCCCCTGATTCAGCTTCATTCCATTTCTTTGTGTCCTGTCGCTGGTCACCAAGAGAGAGCAGATCAACACCTCTCCCTCCACTGACCTCCTTGAGGAAGTTGCAGACTGTGATGAGGCCACAACTCAGCCTTCTCCAAGGTGAATAAGCCAAGTGTCCTCAGATGTTCTGCCTAAATCTTGCCCTCGAGGCCTTTCATCATTTTGGTTGCCCTCTTCTGGACACACTCTAATAGTTGATGTCCTTCTTATATTGAGGCGCCCAAAACTGCACACAATATTCGAGGTGGGGCCAGAGCAGTGAAGTGTAGAGAGGGACAATCACCTCCCTTGACTAGCGATGCTGTCCTAGATGCACCCCAGGACACAGCTGGCCTATTTGGCTGCCAGGGCACGCTGCTGACTCATATTTAACTTGTCATCAACCTAATTCCCAGATCACTTTCCATGGGGCTGCTCTCCAGCCACTCGTTGCCCCATTTGTGTCTATAACCAGGACTGCCCTGTCCCAGGTGGAGAATTTGGCACTTGCTCTCACTAAATTTGTTTCATCGTATCTACAGATTCATTGTATCTAGATCGACACAGGTCTTTAGACTCTGAAATCACAGATGTACCTAACTATGTCTGCTGACCAGTTGTTAAGAACAGCATATCTAAGGCAAAAAGGAAAATTTAAAATGGAAAGAATATATGGCAGACTGTAGTCCTTTTCAGCTAAGGTCTTGGAACTGTTGTGCATGTCATTCATCCTCTTTTCTTGATACTTCCTTGCTAACTTCCTCCACAGACCTCCAACACCATATTATACATCCCATCTTTCTCACTGGCAACTAAGCGAGGAGATTTATTACAGTCTCAAAAATATGTGGGTTTTTACCTTTAACAACTCTGTGTCTCTTTTACACCTTGTTCAATTTCCCAATAAATATTCATTCATTAATTGTAATATATTTAGGCAAAATATATTCAGAGTGTGTTTTTCTTGGGGTAGAGGGTGTTTATGTGATTAATTTTGAAGAGCCATTTTTCTCAACAATACACCTGTTGGGATTATGGTTCATATTCAGATATTTAAACCTAGGTGTCTGTTACAGGTTACAGATTACATCCTAGTTTAGGATCAAAGGATATCAGGGATATCAGGTCAGTAATGTGAAGTCTAGAGAACTGCACTGCTAACCACTAAACTGCTGTCCAAAAATACATGTCTACTTGAGGGTGAAAGGAATAGTTGTCTGTGTTCTAAAGCCTGTGTTCAGCTTGTCTGCAGAAAGCATATTGCCATCTGAGGTGACCTAGTGTTAGTGAGGAGGGCTGGAAGATCAGACAAAGGACCCATGGGAGATTTTCACCTGCTGGAGTAAAGGCCATACATCTGACAAAATGTCTTAGAACACCATAATTGCTACTAAATGCTTATGTGGAAGTAAATAAATTGAGCTCTAGACCACTGCTGCTTGTGTTGGATACATGTGTATGCATGTTTGTGCATGTGACAGAGAGTGACAGAAAGAATGTCTCTGTAATTAAATGCATTAGCTAGGTATATAAAAATAATGTTTTAGTTAACACTTCAGATCTTTTTTTTCTTATGCTTTTAAACCTCATTCTTCCTCTGGTGCTCTTATTAAAATCAGATTTACTTCAAAATTACTGCTTTTTTCACTACAGCATATTTTTAATGCAACATTATGCATCTAGCTCTTTTGATAACTACTTTTCGTGTATTCTCATAAATATTTTTTCTGTGCATATATATTATGTGATTTTTATCTGAGAACTAGATATATGTCTCAGAATAAATGCAACCCAAATTTAAATTTGGTTTCCTAATCCATTATATATCTGTAGTTGTCATATATTTTCAGAGTGAAAAATATTGTTTATAAAATGTCTCAAGTTATCTCCAAATGCAAGTATACAATTTTATGAGATTTAAACACAGAACACAAATTCAGACATTACGAATATTCTGCAACTATAATTTCAGAAGATAGAATCTTGTTGAGAACTATAGATTAGACTTAAAAAGATATAATACTGGAATTCTTTTGTAGAAAACAAGGAGCATGAGCTTTTCAATAAAACTAATCCTTTGGTAAAGTAGATTACACTTTTGCAACTGTTTTCAAGGAGAGCAGGAATCAAGTAAAAATTCTTATTGTTAGAATTTTAGTTAAACTTACTGTGGTGGAACACAAAAAGAAGTCAAAACAGGTTTGGGGGTTGGGGGGGGGGGGGGGAGTGTTTATGCTTGCTTTTGTGAAAGTGGAAGAATATGAACACCACTATCTGTTACAGGACAAATCCTTTGATAATGTTAATGACAGAAAAAAAAAAGTATAGACATTTTGCTTAACTAAACTAAAAGTGACATATATCCGTCAAGGTAGTTCTTCAGTAGGTTTAAGATTATATTAGTGAAGTAACTTGATATTGGGTTATGCTTCATGTGGTGTGTGCTGTGATTACCTGTTGCACCAGAAAAAACTTAATAATGGGAAAAAAACCCAACTATAACTTCAGTAGGCATTATTTATGAGTTTTAAAAACATGTTAAGGAGCACTAGAATTTTCAAGTTTTCTTTTACTTTGCTACAACAGTTAGAGACACCAATAATACTTTTTTCTTATTTTCCAATTCCTTCTGTTATGAAGTGACTATTACAGTGTCATAAAATGCAATTCTATATATAAGCCTACGAATTTCCTTACTAAGAAGAAAACAAGTTAATAAGGACAGAAAATATAAAAGCACAGAAAAGGGGAGAAATAAAAAGGTTGCTGAGATCCCAATTGCTATGCGTCAGAACTTGATTATTCAAGTCTGTGTAATCCACAACTGTGGCCTTCCAAGGTGTTTGATTTCAATAGTAGTCAAAGCCTTCACAATGTGAGTCAGTATCTAAAACAAAGAAAGTATGAAACACTCATATTCAGTTTTGGACTGTCCACCTGAATTCTAGCCTAGTCCTTGCAAGCTAAGAAGAAACTTATTTATTTGCTTGGGGTTTTTTGTTTGTTTCTTTGTTTATCTCTCTTCCTGTTATATTACATTTGTGATATAAAACTGTAGAACTTTCACAGTCAATCTGTAACACATGTTTCTGCTGCTTCTTCCTCCTCACATTTTTCCTCTGCTCCAGCATGGGTCCTTCCACTGGCTACAGTCTTTCAGGATGAGCCTGCTCCCATGTGGGCTCTCCAACAGGCCGCATTTTCCTTCAGGAAACATCTCCCTGCTCTTGTCCATGAGCTTCAGTGTGGGTACCTGCTCCGGTGTGTTCTTTTCCACAGGCTGCAAGAAAATACCTACTCCACTGTGGTCTTCTTCAGGGGATGCATGGGAATCTCTGCTCCAGCACCTGGAGCACATCTTCCCCCTCTTTCTTCTCTCACCTTGTTATCTGCAGGACTGTTTCTCTCATATCTCTTCTTTCTCTTCATATTTGGGCAGTGTTTTGCCCTTTTTAAAATATATTATAACAGAGGTAGCATCACCTTGGCTGTGGAGCTCAGTTGCGCCCTGTGGCGGGTCCACTGGAGACAGCTGGAGCTGGCTGTCTGGCAGGGGCAGCCCTGATCTCCTTTCACAGAGGCCACCCTTGCAGCCCTCTGCTGCCAAAAGCTGGCTGTATAAACACAATACAAACGTGCATAAATAATCCTTGTTTATTTGTTTGACAGAGGACAAGGTATACATCTTCTGATCTTGTTCAGTTTTCAGGCATATTAAAAACTCAAGCATCCCACATGGCTGATTGTGTCAGAAACCCACTGTATAGTGAAGGTTTTTTCTGCTGCCTACAGTGCTGGATCAAGTAAACATGTGTGGTGCTATCCTAACAGTAATTACTCAACACTGCTTCCAGTGAAAAGCAGTAAAATGTTGGACTATGGTATTTTGTCACAACTCTGTAAGACTTCAAGGAGGTAATGTTGAGGGAACTTTCACTAAATTTTGCATAAACCACATCCTTTCTTTTTACTTCTTTTTGCATCTGTTATATTATAGATGCAAGAATTTCTTAAAGGACAGTGGTGATGCACATGGCATCATCTTAAGCACATTTTGACTTCAGCAGACATCCTGGGAAGTTTCCTGGGGTCATTCTCAGTGTTTTATACACTAGTATAATGAGAACTGAGTAAGAGCTACAGTCTGTTGTCCAAGGCCTCCCTGCTGCTCCTCCCCAAATGGCACAGAGCACCCTGCATCCCCACCACCTGAGAGATATGTATAAAAAGTATAATAGTGGCCCTCATTTTCCCCTGGGCTCCATCTGAGAGGTATTAGACAGGAATACTATTTTATTCAAAACCAAAGACTCAGAAATATTATGAGGGCTATACTGAAGCAGTGTTTTTAAAGTCTGAAAACCAGTTTTGTGGTTTATTCTCCAGTACATTGCCTGAGGGCTTGTTGCAGATTTTGAGACTGCAAAGGCTACTGTGATAGCTATGAAGTATTATGTGGAATGTGAGGAGACAAATGTGTTACACTTCTGTCTGTATGGGCTTTTGGCAACCAGACTTTCTTGAAGTGATCTGTATAGAATGGCTGAAAATAGAGCTACAGAGATATCTACCAATTAATCAATAGGAATGATCTGGGATCCTGTACTCAAACTCACAGCTGTTTTATTTAGCAGTGCACTCAGGTATCTCTGTCCATAATACGTTGGGAGCAAACAGATTTTGGATCTTGACATTAAGATATGATACAAAGGAAAAAAAAAAAAAGTTTTAGACAAATAAAGTTTTAAAGACAAATAAAGTTTTAAAGACAAAACTCCAGAGACTAGTACATAAAATATCAACAGCATTCTATAAGAAGGTAATGTTTCAAGTAAGAATTACTGAAAAGGTTGAGCAAGGTGAATAGAGAGATCGGTAACTTTAATTGTTTATGTAAGTGAGGCTCCAGGGACTGAGTTCCCCATAAACACTGTATGAATAAGATCATGAACACAGCCTGAACAAGCAGTATGCCTGCTCAGGAGATTTTCTCAGAGATACACATAATATAAAATACAAGAATTCTGCACTCAGACAGCAGCTTAATATTTTCAGAGAATAAAACTTAAAACATTCATAGCAGGTTTTAAGGCAGTTAGAAGGATATTAAATCTTATTGTGACTCTCAAAGCTGCTTAAGCTGTCAGCACAATCACAGCCTTTCTTAGCCATGTTGGATACCACTATCTATGAGTGCTGTTAGCAGGTACTATGGACCTTCCCAGGAGTAAGCGAAATAGCCATGGATTAACTTCACACCAATGCCCAGTTCTGCCTGACAGTAAAAATGGAGAACACATATCTTCTATCAAGACACTCCTATGTAGGAATAAACTATTCTTTACCACAACTTCCTGGCTGATGAACTATTAAAACCGTTATGGAAATCTGTTTTTCTAATCTGATAGAAAAAACATCCTGTTTTACACAATAGAGTTTATCCAGTGGCTATACAGATTTAACAAAAAAAAGTGGAGGACAGTAGACATGAACAAGGAAAGGAAAAACAAAATATCTGTGTTAATGTTTTCATTTTGACACTAGAATTCAGTAAATCCCTTCAGATTTTATCCTATTTTTATCCTTTCCTTTTTGTGACCTAATTGTCACTACTGTGGCTTGGATCACACTAAAGCAAATCCCATTTTTTAAATGTTCAAGACCTGGAAACCTGAAACAAATATTTTTACATGAAAATAAAATAAAAAGGTGTTTTCTTAGATGAAACTAGTGTGTACAGGAAATTAAATATTTTGTTTACTTTTGTAGTTGAAAGAATTGTCTTTTTTTTAAAAAAAAAAAAAAAAGTGCTTTAACATTCTGAGAGTAATATTTTATTTAGAAGAACGTTGCAAGAAAGCATTTTTGGCAAAAGATAATGTTTCTTTGTTAAGTTGTCAACATGAAATATTTTTACATTTTAAAATTATTTCTTCCTTCTGGCCAGAGGTATTTGCAACATTTGTAAATGGAATTCAATCTACTAATAGTTTCTGTTTTCTTATTTCTCTATTTTTGATAAATGTTTCAACTGACCAGAAAATACACATTATTTACATTTTCTAAATCTGTTAGGTAAAGAAGGACTAGTCCTCAGAAAGAAGTAGTGACTATATTAATTGAGGCTATAAGGATTCAGTCCTCTAAATGCATTTTTTTCCCATGGACACTGAAGTTACCCACTGATTTTGAAAAAGGTGAGTCATGGTGGCAGGACATTCTCACTGAATGTTAGAAATCAGGAGAGACTGGTGTATTTTTAAAGGCTTTTTCAGAATAGTTCTGAATTGTCCAGTGAGTGATTCATTCTGCCTGTCTCATTTATTGTTATATGGGGTCAATTGTTCTCTGTAGTGCCTTTGTGTGTTGACAACTATATTAGGTTAAAGACGTTATAAAATTTTTCAGTGCTTAAAATCTGATGAGATGAGCCCATTTTATATATACAGTAAATAATATTTTGCTAATTATAAAGGCCAATAGGCTGGATTTTTCTTCTAACTATAGGTCTCTAATACTACTTTAGATATTGTAGAGTATCCTGGTCGGATGTAATTTGTTGGTTTTTGGGAGGAGGGATGGGATTGTTTGGTTCATTAGGGAGGTTGTTTATTTTTTTGTGTTTCCCATAAAAATACAGGTCTTAAGAAATCCAGTGTTATACCTGCCAGATTCACCCAGAAGTATTGTACAGCCTAAGGTTTACCAAGAGCTTTATGTTTAGCAGTGAAATCCCATCATTTGTTAAAATGACGTTAACGCAGTTTCCTAAAGACTGGACTCCAGTGCCAATATCTCAGATATCTTAATGCGGGTATGTATGATGTGACATGAAGTTTTCCACTGATTATGATGGGAATTTTGAAACCTGGTTTATATATATAACCTACTTTTACACCTTTATTTGGGTATCTGAGACCTGGTGCTGAATCTCACCCTTGCTGATGATGAAAACAAACATACAAAAAATACCTGAAAACATCCAAACAAAAAAACCCTAAAACACTCAAGTCATTAGGAAACAAAAAAAATAAATATCTGAAATTTTGAGTCATATTTAAACTTTTTTTATATTAAAACATCTAGAATTACTAATCTCCTTTGTTACATCTTTTTGTGACTGTAATTACAGAACATAAACAAAATATTATCATGTGAGAACCATAGAAAGAGCTTCAGAAGTCACCTGAAATCAATTCCATTTCTCTTTGAGAACATAACTAATTTTCTCAAGAGGGTATCTGCAATTTGCTAACACACTGATTTATTTTCTGAAGGGAAAGCTCCAGTTTTCAGTTCTGGTAATTTGTCACCTAGCCACTACAAAGAATAACACCTATAAATTTGCTCTGAGACCTGCTCAGTCTAAGCACAGAAAAGTCATTTAGCAATCATAACTTATACTCAGAGGAGCTGCTATCTCAAAAAATGCTACAGCTACCTCTCTAACATACACTGCTAACAACTCTCCATAATGGTTACACAGCATGTGAACAAAACTGCTCCTGCATACCACCTGTTTTGTAACAATATATTGCTGTTGAATGTCACTTGCAATGCTTTCCTTTTTTCTATTTTTTTTTTTTTTTTTTTCAGAAATCCAAGGCTCCAGCTGGCTTGTCTCATTTCAGAGCAGAAGAAAGAGGCCTGAGAGAATGTGAAACTGTATCTAGGGAAATGTCACCATTATGTTGTTTGTGGTAATAGGTGCTAAACCAGAACATGTCTTCTTAATATTGGTGTTCATCTCCTTCTTATCTCCTTCGTCATAAATTATTGCCCTTTCAAAATAAAAGTAAAACCCTGAAATCATTATAATGAAAGACATTTATTTCTTTGTGAATCTGTGCTCCAAGCTGGCTTTTGTTTTGCTGTTTGGGGTTTTTTTTGCTTTAAACAGGTAGGCAGATGAGTATCCTAATAAGTATGTAGGGCAATAAAAACAAATAAAAATAAAAGTTCTATTCTTTCTAGCAATGGTTGTTTCCTGATTAAATTTTTAAAAATGAGAAGTTTGATGATTCCAGTTCTTTCAGGATTTTATTGGAAAGTCAGGTAATTCGTGGGAAAGGACTGAAGAAATGTATTTCTGCTTGTAACAGATTGACCCCATCCAGCAGCCAAATACCCATACAAACACTCCCTCCCTCCCTGTCACACCCCAAGAATCTGGGGGGACAAAATAGGAAGCAAAGAAAGTGAGAAAACTCACATGTTGAGATAAAGACAGTTTAATCAATGAAGGAAAGACAAACAAGAAAAGCAAAAGAGATTGCTCATCCCCTCCCACAAACAACCCAGTCTCTGTCCAAACAATGTCCATCTTGGATGACAACTCCTCTTCCCTTCTTCTTCTTCCTTTACTCCAGCTTTTATTGCTGAGCATGATGTGGTATGCCATGAAATATATCTTTGGTCAGTTTAGGTCAGCTGTCCCTGCTGTGTCCTCTCCCAGACTCTTGCTCCCCTGAGCCTGCACATTGGCAGGGGTAGAGTAGGAAAACAGAGTCTTGATGCTGTGCAATCGCTGTTCAGGTGACTGGTGTGTTACCAACGCTATTTTAGCCACAAATGTAAAATGCAGCCCAATACAAGCTGCTATGAAGAAAACTCCACCACAGCCAGACTCAGAACATGGTTTAGTGTTTAAAATTGTCTGAAGCCAGCACCACATTTATTGTTTCCCCTTTGTCTTGAGTCCTTCCTCTCTGATCTACATACACACTTCTGACTACTTCTTAAAATAAATTATTAACAAGTCACCTTTACCTAAATTTCTAAACCAACCTTAACTTTCCTAATTTTCCTCCTTAAGAGTTCATCCTTCAGCACTTTCATTATTGCCTGCATCATCTTAGGGAAATACAAGTAATTCACTATCTTGAGAATCCTTAAAACATATTCCAGATGTCAAAAATTCATATGCTGGAGCAGTAAATTTGTTATTGTTTTATATATTCATTTAAATGTTATTGCTTGCTGCTGGGACAGAAAGAACATTTCATATTTATACAGAATTTAAAATTTATCAAGAACATTATTTCACATCTCTTTTAGGACAGAAATCCAAAACGGCAGCTAAGTGTGCTGCGGTCTCCAGATATGGGAAATAGTACTAGAAATGTGAAGATCATTATGAATTAATAGTGAATGATAAACTATGTGTGCAGAAACATCAAAAAGGAAAAGAAAAATGCAGAGGACTGTGCAAGTAGGATGTGTCATGACTTGTTATCTAGGTCATCTAGACTGAAGCACATATCCATGTGCAACTGCTCAGGACACACAGACTGAATGATAAAAATAAATAAAGTAAATAAATCTTGATGGATCATACAGGTGAGTCAGGGTGGAGAGACTAACTCCGTCAGCTACAAAAAATCGTTTTCACAATCTCTATATGGTCACTAGGTTGGTGTCTGCTACCCACTCTACGCTACTGTGGTAACAAATAGTGAGCATGAGATTCTGTTAGTGTAACTAACTCTGAAGGAATAGGATTCAGTTACAGAGTCCAAACAACTCAGTTTAAATATTTAAGTAGTAGTGTGTACATGGTAGATGAGGTTCAGTTTTCACACACAGATATTTAGTGCCCTTTGAGGTGTTGTAGCATATCCAACATGACCTCTGGCAAAAGTTATGGAGTTTGTGTCTTCTTTAGGTGCCGTCTTATTTTTTAATCCCATACATCTGTTTTACATCTCTTAAGAGGTTTTAAATCCTACTAGACACTTATGTATGACAATTGAGCTCTGTATTTTCAAGCTCTTCTTATAGACAATGAAGATCTACTCAACATGTTTAGTGGGCTGTATATGTGTTCCCCTTTTCAAACTTTGCTGCTGCTTCAAAAAGCTGTGTTTCCCTTGAGTCCTCTGACTCATTAACTAATTCAAAGAAGGTAGTCTGGACTCTTATGATGAATAGCTAGAAGTTAAGCATGAGATGCTTACAGTGGAGACAGGCTTCTATTGTTATACACTTGACCCAACACTGTGCTAAGCTGAAACTCATTGTAGACATTTTTATTCACTCATGATCCTAAGCATTAGTCTTCTCTTAAATTCAAGTGCTTAACTGAACAGAATATGCTCTAAGAACATACCTGTACAAAGAAACATAGTGCCATACACTCCTTGCAGTATAGTGTAGTGCTGATGATAAATACCAAGAAAATAGAAAACCTGAATTTAAGTTCTGTTTCATTGTGAGGAAATCCAGAGTGTACTTTGCAGGAGAAAAACTTGATACCTAGGTTATGAAATAACTGAAGTAAAATGGAGGAAGGAAGTGAAAATTCATTCAAAGAAAACTGTATGCAAGGAGTGCTGAAGTGTTGGACACCTAACTCATTTTACATTAAAAAAAAAAAAAAAAAAGAAAAAAAGAAAAAAAGTGGATTGAAAAATGAAGAGCTCTTTGAGACGAAAACACTATAGAAGGCTGCCCTCTTCTAATCCTGCACTGCAAATTACAAATGCAATATTCCTCTAATTTTCTCTCATTTTACCTTGTTTGCTGTCTACCTCTTACTGTGTCATGTCTGTGTAAAGGCAAATATTTCTCCAGTTTACTTGCACTTTGGTAGTTTTTACACTCTCCTGAAGTATAGTTTTGTTTCTGAATCCTCTTATGCAGAAGACAGTACTGAGCCGATCTTCAACACCTCATGGATGAGCAGTTCAATCCAAATATTTTCTGAAAAGGATGGGGTGCACTGAACTTCTCCATTGACCACCTATTTGAATGAAAATCATCATGGTTTCTGTGCTTTAAGCCAGTTTCTTGTCAATAAGCTATATCAGGTTCTGAGCTAACCTCAGAATTTATGTACTTCTGTCTTTCATCCTTGAAAGAATATGAACCAAGCCATAACTAACCAAATGTCCAGACATCACATTTAAGGTTACCTACTATCTCTTTTAGTCTTATCTGGTATTAACAAAATATTTATATAAATTCAGCAAATTAACATATGGATTACTTACCCGATTGTCTCTTAGGGAATACCTGGAACAGATTGGCAGACAGATCTTAAAGAATAATGTTAATACCTAAAGCTGGACTCAAATTGAAAAAGACAGCTTCTGCAAATGCCACTGTGCTTATGATTTATCCAAGACAACTCTTTACATATATGGTAAGTTTTTTGATCAGAGTTGAGTTGTATTATATCAGAGAGGTAGAGTGATTTCTTGTTTATGAAATATTATGAAAATATTTCCATAGAAATACATAGTCTCCTATCTTCAGTTCTGTTTTTTATCTTTCCCTGTCGCATATCAACCAGAAACCAGGATTTAAGGAAAATTCACCTTGACACTCAGGATAGTAATGTGATTAGTCATCCATAAGCAGAGTTCATAAGTAATTCCACCTTTCATGGAAGCTATAAATTGGTACAACAAAATAACTTCATGGAAAGTTTTCCTGTATAGTCAACTTATTTTGCTCATATTTTTCCTCAGGAACATTGTCCACATTATATTCATAATATTGCTACAGCCAAAATGGAGAACACCACTTCTATGAAAATCAATGATTTGTTGATACACTGAATAAAATATTAGCCATGTAAACAAAATATAATTTATTATTGCTCCAATTACACTAACACTACTACTGATACATAAAAGTCATGTTGATAATATGCTTGAAATTCATACATGAGAAAATATATTAATATCTACATCTTTACTTCAGTCTTATTGTCACCTTTCCAGTGTTCCCTGGGTCATAAGGTTGATTATGTCATCTTCTCAATCAGAAAGGTGATGAGTTCTGTGTGTTATCAGTGTCCCAAGTCTACACTAGGACGAGTTTGATGTTGGAGATGAGGATCCCTTCATACTCATTCTTCAAGTCTGATTGAGACTACTTTTATAAACTTTCTGCCTTCAGCCTGTTTCCTGGTCATTGTTATCCAAGTAAAGTTCAAAAGCTGCCCAATAACATCGACGCTCCAGCCTTAGCTGACATCAAGGCTTGCTACACCATGACCTTTGTGCTTGGTTAGACCTTTATTCTCTGTGGTATTCACAGAACTAAAGGTAAAGCAGAGGAAACAGTTACTTCTGTGGTAGTTGTTCCAGAAAGGTAAAATACACCTTGGCCAAAGTGAGCTTTGACTAGTCCTGAGAACCCTCATGCTGAAATCAGTATGAAGCCTACATTATTGTACCAACAATTTTTTTTTTTTTAATAAATTTAACGAGTTATAAACACATGCACAATAGGTGACATATTTCTTAACTCCTGGACTCAAACGTGGAATGTGAACAGCAGTTTTCTTGATGAAGAAGCCTGACCTGGAGCAGAGCACAGCTTGGCTCAGAACCTTAGTTGTGCTGACTGTAAGAATGCTAATCAATCTGAACTGCTTGATTTGGTGACTATTTGTCCTTGACTTATTTTTACAAGAACAGTGTATATACACTGTGTCTATGGCAAGAAAAGCATCTTAAAAGCCCTAATGCCACCAGATTTAAGCAGACTTTTTTAAGAGAAGGAAAAAAAAATATTTCTAATGCAAAAACTGTTCCTTGTTAAATATCAAGTCCTTTTCTTCAGAACATGTTGGAACTAAAGTAATTGTAACATGGGGATATCAGAAAAAAAAAAAAAAAAAAAAAAAAAAAAAAAGGAAGGAAGAAGAAAAATCCATTCCATTCAACATTTTTGTCAAAAAAGGCTAAATAGTTTGGCAGAAAATTATAATAATTTTAAAAATGTACTAATGCCATTATCTGACTAGGTTCATAGTTAAATTCTAACAAACATATTACCTAAGCAACTGAGAACAGAATCTTAGAATAAGAACCTCAGAGCAATATTAAGATTCAAAACATGTATTTTTTCCAAGTATTAAAAATAAAATTACAAAACCTCATGCTTTCTCCATCACAGTATATCAAGCTTCTTTGATATTTTTATGGGCTAAGATGCCTTATATACCTTTTTGGTAATCACTGTCACTTACAGTAGCAGATGTTTGATTTGAGGAGGCAATTTGTTAAATTCTGAGTAGCAATTACAGTCATACCGTACAGCTCGTTAAATGATTAGTGTATAATCATACACTTATTCTTAGGTATTACACTTTTGGAACAGCTGAAATGTCCTGAAGTTCTATTTTTTAACAAGGACATTAGCAAAGCTGTAACATAACATCTCATCGTAAAGAACAGATCAAAATTGTTTTCAAATAATTAGTAATCAATTCATTTCTTGGTCAACATGACCACACATGCATTTCAGTATTTTATAGTAAAATACATAAAGAGCATATATTTGTTGCAGGAATGTGGTTAAAAATCACAGATATTTCCAGAAACAAGCTTTATGAAATGTCTGAGTAACTGAATAACTGTTTAATGTAATAGCTGAAGATGAAAATAAATACGTGAAAGTATGAAGTATGTCTGCCCAAATATATTTTTTTTTTTGCAGGTGGTAATAGACAGAAGACCTAACAGGGACTTAGGCATCAGTGTTGAAGACAACTATTAATCATCTAGATGCTTCATTAAAAGAGCTACAGACAAACATGTAGTACAATTAACAAATTCTTAAAACTGTACTGTGCATATTTCTCATCCAGAAATAACATTTCTGTGTATGTAGAACCTACAGGATTTCAGCCTTTTTTAGAGCACAAGTGACAAAGACAGCAAAAAAATGAGTTGAAGGTCATTAGAGATTGTCTGATTTTCCTGGTAATACCAGTTGTGTTAATTGTATAATTTGTAAAAAGCACAGAGACAAAAAATTGTGAGTGCACTGAAAGAACCACTGCTAATCTTCACTCAGTAAAATAAATAAATATGACAGAATTATTTCCTTTACCTTGGAATACTATTGCCTTTATAAAAGCATCACTTTCTGTCTTTATGCATTTCCTCAACATGCATGCAAACATTAGGAGAGGGACAGAAAGAAGCAGTAGTGTGAGAACAAAGAGAGATGCTAAGAACCCCCTTATTATGCAAATAAAACATTCATAAAAATAAATAAGGGTTTTTTACTTACTTCTTCATCTGGTTCAAGTCACCGTGATGTATAAAATCAGTTACTCTGAATGTTAGAGTACCTACTCTCATTTACCTATTATTAAAAGTACTGTACTCTAATTAAAGTGTAACTTACAAATAAAAAGTCTATTTTTAGATTAAAGTAAGAATAAGTGAATAAAAAACCCCATATAATTCAACCTCAGAAAAGTAAAATTAAAATCTGAAGATAATTATGAAGCAAAGGAATGAATTCATCTACAATTACAACATCAGTTAGTGCTTTCAAGTCAAGGAGATCAAATCAGCGTTAACAATAAAAAACAAGAATCTGATGACTGTTACAAAGAAATGAGAACAACAATTAAGACATTTATAGATTAGAAGAGAAATAAAACAATTTCATTATTTATAATTCATTATATAAAGCACAAAATTAACATAATTTGGAAAGATGTCAATTGTATAAGATGTCATTGACATAAGTATTTGCTGTGGTTTAATCAAGTTTTAGGTCCTGTACTTCTAGTCAGAATTTCACCAGAACATTCAGAAACAGGAGACTGTGAACATTCTTTATATCATGATTCTCTAAATTTTTGTCTTCATAACCTGTCCTAAAAGTCCACAGAGAACTTGTGTACCTACACCATAGAAAAATTCTACAAAACATCTAATTTACAAGAGATAAGATTAATCTTAAACAAAAAATTGTTTGCTTCATCCTAGACTTACATTTCTCATAAGTTTATGGATAAAGCATACTCAGTTTTCACAGAAAATAAAAACTTTCATGATCAAAGAATTAATCTCGCCTCATCAGTTGGAGTAACAAGCACAAGCTCTCAAGAAAAAGAGAAGAATCTTTCTCTCACCTGTTTCGCAAACTTCCATATATGATCAAACATTTTTTGTTCTGTTTTGTTTTGCCATTATACATCATATAAGCAAAAAAAAAAAAAAAAAAAAAAAAAAGTTTTGTTATTATATTTGTATTGAAACTGACTTTTGGAAAAATGGCACAATATATATTGACACAATCCAGAAATCCTTGTTTGATTCTTTTCCTAAAAGAGAAAAATTCTGTTAAAGGTATTTTTACTATTGTCTCCACATCTTGGGTATATCATGATTGCCAAAGTCATGTAGGCTGTTTACTTTATTTTTCATATTGTTATACAGCACAGTTAATTCATCTAAATGTTTAAATATAGACAAGTTAAATTACTGGATCTATTCTGTTATGTTCAGTTTAGTTTTTATACTGTGCTACTGTTCTTGCAGGATTTTTTTTTGCTAAAAAATTGATAAAAAAAATTTTAATTTGCCTAAACTGTTTGGGGGTTTGTTGTTTGTTTGTTTGGTTTTTTTGTTTTGTTTGTTTGTTTTTTTTTTTTTCCCAATTTCTGGTTTCCTTTTTCTGATATTTTAGCCTCACCTGCCTCACTTCCTTCCAGTGCAAAATATATATTTTTTTTTCCAGAAAGTATATTTATTCTTACTCAGTTAAAAAAAATAATCTACTATGATGTTCAGAAATTACAAACTTTTAAGCATGTTCAGAGAACAGAAATTTATTAGCTTTTTCCAGCCTTATTTCATTCATGAATATCTTTATCTAATCACACCTCTATGTGAAATAAACTAATTGACAATGATTCTTCATCTATCAAAGTCTCTAAGAGAAAGAAAATTATAAAGTATTTGCAGGACTCCCATATATATATATGAATCAAATCAATGACAAAATTATAAAATAATTCTAAAAAATAAGAGAAATAACTAAGTGTATTTGATTCTAGACTGTTGTGAAGAAACTTTCTGATAGCTAGGAGAGGGAGGTTTTTGAAATATTCCCATATTTGCTACTTAAACAAAATTAATCCAAATAATAAAATAGGTGGATAGTTACATCTTTACTCATCTCTATTATGTTATCTTGTAATACAATACAGACTAACCTCTATCTGTGATAAGGCAATGTCATGAAAGGTGTCCATAATTTATACGTGTATTAATGTAATAAAAAAATTAATCCCCCAAAATCTTTCTGTATTTGCTGTAATCTCAACATTAATCTATTTCTTCTATACCTGTTATAGGATTTTGTTAACTTGGTGAGAAGACTGGAGTTACAGATGAAGAAATATACATCAATGGTCAGAATATTCCTCCTTGCTTAAGATGACATTATTTATTTTCTGGTTAAATGTTAATAAACCTTTCTTGCTATTATTATCTATTTTATTCTCCTCTGAATTTTTACTTCATCTATTCTTCTTTTCCCATTGTCTGTTTTGGATTGTTTCCAATTATCTTTTTTTTTTTTTTTCCTCTCTCTCTCTGCCCATTTCCGTGCTTTCTTCCTTCTTTCATTTTTTTAAACTCATACCATAAAGTCCAAGAAAAAAGAGCAGGGTGACATCTGGGTGCATGTCCAATGTTCTGTTTAGTGGCAGTAAGAGAAAAGAAAATATATGTTTCTAAAGACACTTTAGATCCCTAATTTATATCCAGTGCACAAAGATGCCTGTCTTCAAGTGAATCTTTTTCAGTGAACAGTAAAACACACAGAAACTTAAAGTTTAGATAGGTTCAGTGAAATTGCACTGATTAATGGAAAAAATAATAAATTACTATTGAACACAAATTTACAATAACCAGCACTATTTAAAAAATAAAGACATCTCCATGACTACAAGTTTAGAGAATGTGGGAGACAATATTTTGGGGAAATACTGCGTGCCCCATATTCATTTCCTTCAGTTGTTTTGTGCTGCCAGTTGCTCTTCAAAATAGGTTGTCAGCTGACCTAGATGCAGGGCAGTCATTCAAACATTCTTAAATTGCCAGGAATGTAATGAACTTTTGAGCAGTATTTCAAACCATTTGTGACAGAAGCACATTTTTTGGTGTGCAGTGTTCACCCTAATATGGACTTTTGGAAAACTCTTCCTTTGGTCATAATGTAGGACCCTTCTAGCTGTAACTAAAATTTGTGGCTTATAGCTAAGCATTTTATGGCTAGAGCATCCTCTGAAAGAAAGAAAAAATGTTATGGGGAGATAAAAATATTTAGAAATTACACACTATCTTTATACTCCACGTATTCCTTACAGTTTTTCTAAGTGATTAGTGGTGACCTGAAAACTTATGAGATATAATATTAATAATGCTGATCTACTTTGGTATTAAAAGCTTCAGTTTAAAAATTCCTATTTTCAGAATATTCAAAATCTCTAAACATACTATACTGCAACAATTTATTGCAGGAAGGAAAATTTCTGCTTATATGCTCCTTTTAAGATCCAAAAATTCAGATTCAGAGATTTTGTACTGAATAAAATACGCCACGAATATTGGCGAGCTATTGTAATAAGATGAAAACTGTAACAGAATGAAATAGAAAAATTCTTTATGTGCTTATAGAAGTTTATGTGGAGAATTAAAGTGGTTTCTCTACACAAATTACCTAGAGATATGCTATTCTCAAGACACTTGCTCATCAGAAACTTGAAAATTCCCATCAACAGTTTTAGCAGAATGACAACTAAAGGCAAATGCTGCCGCTAATTATTTTGATAATTCACTCCAAGATAAGGAATATAGCAAAGGGTAGGATCTGATAACATTCCCCATTTCCATAGTGCACTTGCATAACTAATTTCCACCACCACAACAACAACAACAACAAACCAAAAAAAAAACCAAACAAAAACCCAACAAAACCCAAACAAACAAAACAAACCAAAAAAACCTCACTTAGAAAAAAATATTCAGGAATTTGTCCATTCAAGAAAAATAAAATCTTGAGCATCGGATCTTGAAAACAGCGTGAGTTTCTCAGGGCATCTTATATGGGCCTACCATAGCCATCTTGGCCAAAAACCCACTACAACCCCAAGAGGTGCAGTAGACTATGGCCAAATATCACAATTCATACAAAATGAGTGATGAGCCTTGGTATGGATCATGGATCAACAGGTGACAGGAGAGCAACATCTGGAATTTTTGGAGAGGTATAGCATGATATAAACCTATTTGGTTGTCACTCTGTGCTGATATCTGGCTATAAACTACCCTCCAGTCATAGAGACCTAAGGAACATTGTCAAGCCACTATCTAACATCCATAGAAGCAGGGGACTTGAGGTGTCAGATCTGAGCCCTGCCTAAAGCTTTACACGGACACTGGTGAGAGTAAGACTTGTCCTCAGACAGGACTGTTTCAACTCACTGGTGTGGTGACTGGTGTGCTCTCAGCTAACTATAGCTGTGCATGTGTATGTGTTCATAAAATTTTCCTTGACATAGCTTCTATTTTTCTTGATCCACTTCATAAGTTGAGTTTAGTGGTATCACATTATTCGGTGTTCCTTTTCCCCCAACGACAGCATAATCTGTTACTCCTATTCCTACTGCCCTATCTTCAGCTTCTGGGAGTTAATGTACCTACTCTGACAGGACTTCATTTAATTTAATATGAAACTAGAACTCCTAATGAGATGTTGTCTTATTATCGATTTCATTTAAGACTTAGAGACAGTTTTATACCTACCATGTAAATATGAGTTATACAAATTCCTGGGTTTCTCTGGATAGTTTGAAGTATGGTGTATCTTCCACTGTTTCAGTGTCATTCCAGTAAAGATCAGAGTGCAACCTTCCTTTGTGTAGACATTGCTTTGCTCTGCCAGTCCAAGAAGATTAAGAAATAGGAGGCTTGTCCCACAGATACCCTCTATTTTTAGTAACAGATGTAAATGGAGCAGAGTATAGGACCTAATCACCCTCAGGTCACTGTTGTAAGTCCTTAAATCTTCATGTGTAAGAGGAATATAAGTTTATACATGGTTGGATCAACAGGGCACTTATGATCAGTACTCTGACTTAATGTATGAATTAGGCCATGAGATTTCCCTTAATTAATATCAGTTTCACACCCAATAACTGTGGATAAACTATATCCATGTCAGTCATTGGAGTTACTGGTGAAATAGGAAGATGTTTGACAATGAGAAAGGGAGATATGATAATTTTCAAGAAGGGGAAGAAGGAGGATTTGGAAAACTACAGGTTGGTCATATTAACTTCAATTAAAAAATTATTCTGGAAATCATGTCCAGACACTTCAAGGACAAAAAGGTGTTTGGGAGAAGCCAGTGTGGATTTAGCAAAGGCAAATTGTGCCAGACAAACCTGATTGCCTTCTATGATGAAATGAGTGGTTTAGTGGAGAAGGAAAGAAAAGTGTTTATTGTCTATTATGACTTTAGCCAGGCTTTTGAGATGAACATGCATACCTGCATTATCCCTGCAGGCACAGCTTCTCAAATATGATGGATAGTGGCTTAGCCACTTCATCCACCAGTTCCTTCAAGATCATGGATGCATATCATCATGTCCTATGGACTTCTGTACCTTCACGTTCCTTAGGTGGTCTCGAACTTGACCTCCTACAGTGGGTCATTTTTATCTTCTCTCAGTCCATGCCTTTGTTTTCTGTGAATTAGGTGGTGTGGCTGGAGCACTTTCTGGTGAAAACTGAGGCAAAAAGGTAGTTGAGTACCTCATCCTGGGTACCCTATATCCTGGGTAACAATTTTCTTCTGCAGAGGGCCCACATTTTCCTTAGTTTTCCTTTTATCAACAACATGTCTATAGAAGCTTTTCTTGTTGCCCTTGATGTACCTGCACAAATTTCATTTTATCAGGGTGTCCCAATCCGATACCGGGGGAGGGTTCTTAAAAAATCCCGAGAGCGAGATTAAGACACAAACGAGGTCAGATGCTGAATAACCTTATGAACTTTATTTCTATAACAACTAATAAGAGCCATAGGACAGAGAGGAAAAGAAAGGAAAAGGTCGGAATCCCTAAGCAAGAACACGGTAGAGGCGCAACTAATTACCACTACCACGACCGGGGATCCGGCGATGTTCTGTCGGTCCGATGATGCTCCACGTTCCTGGCTCCGAGTTGGTTCCCCTCTTCTTTGGAGTATGCAGTCCGCCTTTCTTATAGTCCCCGTCCCCACAGTTTGTCCGCCCATTTCCACGGGGCTTGCTGTTGTAGGTGCCACCCCGTGGTCCTCCATGCACGCATGCCTGAGTGTCCATGGTGGTCGTGCTGGCGAGGGGCCAATCTGTCTCGCCGCGGTTTCCCCTCCACCCGGCTCACGCGCTCGCGCGCGTAGGCGCAGCTCGATAGATGACTGCTGATGTTCTTGTCTAGGGCGGATGTGGTTTTCGTCGGGGACTGTGTGTTTGCTCCTTTACGTTGAGTCAGGAGGTGGTCGTCGTGGAGACAGCGATGTTGAGACATACTAAAAGTCCAAAAAGTTCCTTACACAGGGCTTTGACCTTCCTAACCTGATCCATGGCTGCTCAGACAGTTTCTCTGTATTCTTTCTAGGCTACCTGTCCTTGCTTCCATGCTCTGTAGGCTGCCTTTCTGTGTCTGATCTTGTCCAGGAACTCCTTGTTCATCCATGCAGGCTGCCTGGTGTTCTTACCTGACTTCCTCTTTATCAGGATGCATCACTCCTGAGCTTGGAGGAGGTGATCCTTAAATATCAACAAGATTTCTTGGGTCTTTCTTCCCTCCAGGGCTTTATCTCATGCTTCTTTGCCAAGCAGATCCCTGAAGATGCCAAAGTCTGCTCTCCTGAAGTCGAGGATAGTGAGCTTGTTGTGAGCCCCAAGGATCTTAAGCTCCACCATTTCATGGTTACTGAAACTAAGGCTGCCCTTGAGCTTCACACTCCCCACCAGCCCCTCCTTTTTGGTGAGAATAAGATCCAGCAGAGCACCTCTCCTCGTTATGTCCTTTATCACTAGGAGAAGGAAGGTATTATCAACACATCCCAGGAACCTCTTGGGTTGCTTGTGTCCTGCAGTGTTGTCCCTCCTACAGGTATCAGGGTGGTAAAGTCCCCCATGAGCACCATGACTTGTGAACATGAGGCTGCTTCTATCTGTCTATAGAGGGTCTCATCCACTCGGTCTTCCTGGTTGGGTGGCCTGTAGCAGACCCCCACTATAATGTCACCTGTCCCTGCCTGCCCTTTAATCCTTAATACTTACGACAATTCACCTATATGCACTCCTATATGAGGTGTTAATGGTGTAATACTCATCAAGCTATTTCCAGTAGCCTGACTATTTGACATCAGAAAGTCTGTCTTCATAGATGATACTCATCATGGAGTCTGAAGTCAGCCAGGCATACCCACTCTGAAAGATTTTGTGCAGAGATGCTCCTGGAGATAAATTAATTTTATGTAGACAATTAATTACTTTCCATAACTTTTTGGTGTAGATATATAGGTGAGTACTGCACACCAGTTCTTGGAGCAGTTGTTACTGCTGCTTGTTTTCCTGGAAGGTCAGTTTGTTATTACATTTTCTTTTTTTCTGTGCCCATCAAGGTTTCTTTGTCCATCAAGGAGTTTATGAGTGATGTCTTGGGGCTCCAGGCTAAGGAGTTATTCGTCTTTGTCTGTGTGTTTACTGGTTTGCCTTTGTGTCCAGGGTTTGGGCAGGGGGTAGAAAATATGCTGGAGGGAAGGGCTGCTATTCAGTGGACCTTGACAGAGTAGAGAAATGGTCTGACAAGTACCTCATGGAGTTGAAGGAATTCCTACACATGGGGAGGAATAACCCTAGGCATCAGTACAGACTTGGGGTTGACTGGCTACAAAACAGAAATTGCAGAAAAGTACCTAGGGATTCTGGGGAAAAGTTGAATATTAGTCAGCAATGCACTCTTATGTGAAGAGTGTTGCCAACAGGTCCAGAGAAATGATGCTTTCCTGATATTAGCCTTCATGATGTTTCATGTGGAGCACTATGTCCAATTTTGATCCACAAATGAAAGATTGACAAATGAGAATGAGTTTATCATGAAGCCAGCAAACTAACTGGGGGGCAGAACCCAGGAAGTTGAGTTGAGAAAGTCGAGTTTCTTTTGGTTTTGCTGTCTTCAGCTACCTGATGGGAGATACTCTCCCTGGAAGTCCACAGAGAAGGGAATAGAACTAACAAATTGAATTTGTAGCAAAGAAATTCTAATTAGATAGGAGGGTGTGTGTGTGTGTGTGTGTGTAAAAAAAGGGTAGTCAGATATTTCCTAGGGATGCGGTTTGTTCAGGTTAATAGGAATTTTATGATTAATTTCATGGGGCTTTACATCATAATAAATATTTATGATTTCAAAGAAGTATAAATAAAAGGTAAACTTTGTCTGATGGTTCAACAAGACAGTGCTAATTTCAAATTACAGCTGCCCTGAAGACACTCACTTTAAATAATTCTGTACCCCTGGATCCACTTACATTTTTAAAATTATCAATTTTTTTCCTCTGAGCTGCCGGATATTGCACTCAAATAGCAAACAGCTAGCCAAGCTTTCTTGGCAGGATGAAGTGTTTGGTCATTACATTATTATTCCTAGAGCTGCTGCCTTCTTCCAGAAGCAGCATCTCTTGAAATGTGCAGTCAGTACTAAATAATCTGGTTTTTTAAATCATAGTTAATATTTGCATTTTATATTGGCTATTATCAGATGAATTAACAGCATTTAGCTAAGAGTGCTTTAAGCATGTCTCTGTGTGATTTCTTTAGTGTGAAAGAACAAGGAGAAAACAAGGGGAGGAAATGAGACTGTGCATGTTCAGAGGGAATGAGGGGGAAGCCTAGAAATAAAGCACTTAGATACATGATTTTCAGTCTCCAGTTGCACTTTTCAGACCCCTTTCTCCCACACTGAGAGCCAGAGAGGTGTTATACTAGACCAAGAGAGATGACACTTTTTGAAGTGCTAATCATTTCTGCCAAGACACAACACCATCTTGGAGATAAAAAGAATCAGAAATACTGTTTAGCAAAAAACCCACTATATGCTTACTGGTCCTGCAGATGAGTCAACTTTACAAGGCCTCAGAAAGCTACCTTGATTTTATCAGGCAACAAGTTGACACATTTTACTGAAATTTCCTAGTTCTACAAGATTTCTTATGTTTTTTCATGTCACTGTTCTTCTTTTCTCTGCCCTGCCATCTTATGTGCATTTCTTCAGTCAGCTAACCTCTCTTCTACTATCCACAGTTCTTGAAAACTTTTTTTTTGAACTATTTTATATCAAGTAGTTCTAGGATGTAATAACTGAAGTTAATACTAGCTTTTAGAATATTATTTTGCAGCCTTGTTGTGATTTGGCAAGACTGTATGTTTTAGTGTTTCTTATAGTTATCCATCAAAGTGGATATTGCAGACAATTTGAACTTTACAAGAATCCTAGCTTGCCCACTTGTCATGTATTTTCACATCCAGGATAAGATTCTAAGAGCTGTGTGAGAGCCCACACATGTCTGTATACATGAACATCTTTTCTAAACTGTATCTTCAAGTCTACAGAAAGGCTTTGAATACATTTAGTTCTGTAATTCTTCATAGTCAAACTATTATTGCAGGCTTATAAGGTGCATACTGTGAATAATGTCCAGCATATGTTTCCAGAGATACTTTGCTAAAAGTGTGTTCTTCAACTGACAGTAAAAAGTTTACAGAATCACAGAATCATCTAGGTTGGAAAAGACCTTGAAGATCACCCAGTCCAACTGTTAACTTAACGCTGGCAGTTCCCAACTACACCATATCCCTCAGCATTCTGTCAACTCTACTCTTAAACACCTCCAGGGATGGGGACTCCACCACCTCCCTGGGCAGCCCATTCCAACGCCTAACAACCTGTTCTGTAAAGAAATGCTTCCTAATATCCAGTCTAAACCTTCCCTGGTACAGCTTGAGGCCATTACCTCTTGTCTTATCTCTTACTATTTGATTAAAGAGACTCATCCCCAGCTCTCTGCACCCTCCATTCAGGTAGCTGTAGAGGGCGATGAGGTCTCCCCTCAGCCTCCTCTTCTCCAGACTAAACCCCCCCAGTTCCCTCAGCCGCTCCTCGTACGACCTGTGCTCCAGACCCTGCACCAGCTCCGTTGCCCTTCTCTGGACACGCTCGAGTCATTCAATGTCCTTTTTGGGGTGAGGGGCCCAAAACTGAACACAGGAATTGAGGTGCAGCCTCACCGACGCTGAGAACAGGGGTCAGATCCCTTCCCTGTCCCTGCTGGCCACGCTATTGCTGACACAAGCCAGGATGCCATTGGCCTTCTTGGCCACCTGAACACACTGCTGGCTCCTGTTCAGCCGGCTGTCAATCAACACCCCCAGGTCCCTCTCTGACTGGCAGCTCTCCAGCCACTCCTCCCCAAGCCTGTAGCGCTGCTGGGGGTTGTTGTGGCCCAAGGGCAGCCCCCGGCATTTGGCCTTATGGAAACTCCTCCAGTTGGCCTCAGCCCATGGCTCCAGCCTGTCCAGGTCTCTCTGCAGAGCCTCCCTACCCTCGAGCACATCAACACTCCCACCCAACTGGGTGTCATCTGCAAAGTGACCGAGGGTGCACTTGATCCCCTCGTCTAGATCATCAATAAAGATGTTAAACAGGAGTGGCCCCAAAACCGAGCCCTGGGGGACACCACTTGTGACCGGCTGCCAACTGGCTTTAACTCCAGTCACCACAACTCTTTGGGCCCGGCCATCCAGCCGGTTTTTACCCAGCAAAGCGTGTGCCCATCAAAGCCATGAAAAGCCTTTTTTTGCCAGGAGAACACTGTGGGAAATTGTGTCAAAGGCCTTACTAAAGTCAAGGTAAACAACATCCACAGCCTTTCCCTCATACAATAAACAGGTCGCCCTGTCGTAAAAGGAGATCAGGTTTGTCAATCAAGACCTGCTTTATATAAACCCATGCTGACTGGGCCTGATCATCTTGTCCCGCACGTGTTATATGATGGTACTCAGGATGATTGGCTCCATTGGCTTCCCAGGCACTGAGGTCAAGATATAGGACAACAGTCCTATAATTTCCCGGATCATCCTTCCAACCCTTCTCATAGATGGGCATCATCTTGGCCAATTTCCAATCTGTCAGGGCCTCCCCAGTCAGCCAGGACTGCTGGTAAATGATGGAAAGTGACTTGGCGAGCACTCCAGCCAGCTCCTTCAGCACCCTTGGGTGTATCCTGTCTGGTCTCATAGATTTGTGTATGTCTATGTGTGGCGGTTTAGGCCCTGCCGGGACCCGAGACCACACCGCCGTTGTCCGTCCCCTACCCTTGGACCGGATGGGGCAGAGAGTGAGATACAAACCCCAGGGTTGAGATAAGGAAAAATTTAATAAAACAGTGTAACAAATAATGAACTGAACAACAACAATAGCAATAACAAAACCAATAAACAGTAATGACAATGAACAGGTCAGGAGATATACAGAGATATACCATAAGAATACAGCAGCAAAGGGACGACGAAAAAAGCCGTCCCTGCTCTTTCCACGCTTGGGCGCCCGGACCTGACACCAACATGGTATTGAATAACCCAGCTGGAGCTCCCTCCCCACTGCTGGGGAAACTCAACCCTCTCCTAGCTGAACCAGGACACTATGTGATGCAACAGGTCACTGACTATCTCCTCCTGGATTGCAGAGGAGGTTGTTCTCCCAGTCTCTGTCTTCTGGCTGAGGAGGCTGGATTCCCTCAGTACAACTGGTCTTGCTATTAAAGACTGAGGTAAAGAAGGCATTAAGCACCTAAGCCTTTTCCTCATCACTTGTTGCCATATTTCCTCCTGTGTCTAGCAGGGGAGGGAGGCTCTCCCTGGACTTTCTTTTGCTGTTGACATACTTATAGAAACATTTCTTGTTATCCTCATTGCTGAAGCCAGATTAATTTCTATCTGGGCTTTAGACCTCCTGATTTCCACCCTGCATAGCCTCACAGCCTCTTTGTAATCACTGTGAGTGGCTCATCCCTTCTTCCAAAGGCCGTAAACTCTCCTTTTCTCCCTGAGTTTCAGCCAAAGCTCCCTGTTTAGCCACGGTGGCCTTCTCTAGTCCTGGCTTCTCTTACAGCACCTATGGACAGCCTGATCTTGAGCCTTTAAGACTTTCTTCATAAAGAATGTCCAGGCTTCCTGAACCCCTATACCCTTCAGAACCATCTTCCAAGGGTTCCTGTCAAGCAGGTGACTAAACAAGACAAAGTCAGCCCTTTGGAAGTCCAGGGTGTCAGTTCTGATGTTCCTTTTCTGGCCTCTCTGTGAATAGAGAACTCTATTATTTCATGATTACTGTGCCTTAGTTGGCCTCTATCTGCCACATCACCCACCAGTCCTTCTCTGTTCACAAAGAGGAGATCCAGCAGGGCACCTTCTCTGGTCTGTTCTCTCACCAGCTGTGTCAGGAATTTATCTGCCACATATTCCAGGAATCTCCAGGACTAGTCCTGCTCTGCTCTGTTGTATCTTCAGCACTTACATGTGTATTTACATGTGTTCTGGAATGCAATCCCACTTCTTTATAGTATTCTTTTTCAGAATTTAATATTGTCAAGTACTGTATTACAAGGTCCTATAGTAAATCTTTAAATTTTGTTTTCCCTTCCTATCAGTTCAGATTACAATAGTTTCTAAAATGCTGATGCTTTAATTAGATTTTGTGTCAGTTATCACAATATTACTTTTAATTAAACAGATACTATTTCAGTATTGTTTTCATTTTTCTGACTAACATATGCTTTCTACTATGAGATTTAGCATTTGCTCACAAGGCATATGTAGTTCATGATGATATTATTCACGTCTCCTTTTTAATGTTCTTTAGGAAGACTGATTATGATTTGATAAAGTGTCAAAGATTAATCCAAAGATTTGTGTCTTTGACACTCATCTGACTCCCTGGTGCATGCCTGGAATGACTACACAGCTGGACTGTTTTGACTCACTTACTTAAGTGTCATGTAGGTACCTTGGTATGACTACGTAAACATGTACACAGGTCTAATGTGAGCAGCCGTAAGGGCAAAATTATGGAATAGAAGAAAATGTTTGCTGAAATACTTACAGAGAAAGTGCCTACCAGCCTGGAAACTCTTAGCCTGGGAACTAGACCTGTTAACCAGAAGCATCTCTGAGAAGCATAGCTGCCATTTTGAAGTATAGCTGGGTACCTCGAAAATGGAGACATCCTGAGGTGACATTTATAAGCCCAAAGACAAGGAAATGGAACTTATCAACTGAAAAGGTGAAAAATAGTCTGGAAAAAGGGGAAAATATCCTGAGAAAACAAGGATTGATAACTGTGATTTGCTGTTTTAACTGCAAGAACAGGAAAACAATCTAGAAAAATAAAAACTGGTCTAAGAGTGTATAAAGCATCATCGTCTATTGGATGTTCCAGGTCAAAAACAGAAATTAACATCACCTAATGGCTGCTCAAAGTGGTGATATCCTATGCCCTTTATGTCTCTATAGTACAAAAATTACTAAATTTTTATCCAAAATGTAGTTTCTCTACCTGAAGTCTTCCCATGTTGCATGTACTTTTCCCTTTCTTAAACAGGCCTGTGCAGACTTTCTACAAGATCTTGGGCTCTTGCTAGGGATGTCTGACTGACTCCAAACTCTGTGACATAGATCATCTTTGAAGTAAGACTCTGTCTGTTAGTTTTTTGGTACCCCTGTGGGCCCACTTCTGGTGTCAGTTTGGTTTGTCCTCCCACTTCTGGGATGGTTGTCCTCCCTTCTGGTATGGTTTTGTCCCCTTCTGGAATCTACTTAATACAATTGTTACTGTGTGTATATATATATATATATATATATGTATATATATATATATATACACACACAAACAAACACACATGAGTAATCTATCATAAGTATATATACTGTTACATTATTGATACATTTTTTTCACTAGTGATAAATTTATAATGTATGATATGCTTTATAGTGGCTGTTATTGGGTGCTGTTATTGTTTGTTGCTATAACTGGTTGCTGCTATATTATTGATCACTGCTAATATTATTGATTACTACTAACAATAATTTTTAATAGCTTGATATATACATTAATCATAGGTATAATTGCTATGATTTTTGTGAAAACGAAGTAGAGAAATTTAGAGCATAAAACTTCCATGTCTTTGTGTATTATGGAATCCTATGGATCCATGGTCTCAGTATATATACACCCACAGGCCAGGTAACCCTTTAGGTCATGACAAGGCCAGATTAACGTATATAAAGACCTGTAATTAACCCATGACAGAATAGTGTCAGATGATTCACCTGACTTCTGAAATTTGTCATCACAGCCATAATGTTGAAAACTAACGTATGAATTCAGTAGGTATAATAGGTTCTGATTTCCACTGGAACTAAGTTATGCAGGTTGGAGGAGCTGAAGGAAAGCTGACAGCAGAAAATTAGTACTTAATGATTCTAAGAAAAATATAAAGAAAGTTACTGTATTTTTAAACAATCACTAATTTCAAATTATTTTATGGAGAAATCTATAAATCACAACTGTTTGAACTAAATATCTAATAAACACCATCTACCTTCAAACGAGACAGTGGTTTATTTTTTCTTCTCATTTTAAAGTTTCTAAAATTAGAAATTTCTCAGTATCACACTGATGTATCTAGCTGCCTCTCATTTTCAGATTTGTGGGGTTACCACTCTAATACAACACCCAGGAATGCAGTTCGTTTTATTGACCAAAGTGCATAAGAAACAGCATCTTAACACACTGTGGAAGGAAAAACCCAGTGTACTCTGACTGGGTACTAGTGTGCAGAAGTGAAAGGCCAGGACTCCAAAGCAAGCTGAGTGAAACCAGAGGCAAAAGCAGAGTGATCCAACTCTGCTGACTGAATTGCCTTTACCTCCCTCTGAAGGTGATGCCTCAATGTAATCTCATGATTCTACTGTTCTTTAACTAAGACATGGAGATGTTATTTGTGTGACACATTGTCTCAGAGGGGACAGCAGTATTCTGTCACTTGTTTTTTTTCTCCATTTGTAAACCTGTGGCCAGCACTCATGATCAACAGTGTGTTTATTGCTTTAGGTATTCTAGAAAACCTAGCTGACTACTGGCACAGTAAACATCAGAGAACTAGAAATGTCCAATTAAATTCTATAGCATGACTGAGGTTTTATTTTTTTTAAGCTGTCACATCATCCTGACTGAAGGTACGAAAATGCACAGAGCACAAGCCACCCTGGTTTTTATGAGTTGTACCTACACTGTACAGTACAGTGTAGTCAGCAATATACCATCTATTTATGTTGATTTCCCGTTATTTGGACATAATTTTAAGGAAGTAAGGTGAAGTCAGCCATGTGGATGTAATCACTGTGATTCCTTATGCTGAAAAAAATAGTATGAAAATATATACTCTGGAAGAAATCCATCTCTGTATAGATAAGCCTGGCTTTGAAACACGATTATCTCTATCTAAAATCCATTCTTCATTCTTTGTTGTCCTTGTTTCATCAAATATTTGATACTTGCACTTTTTTGTGTCATAGTCACTAGCTATGAAGCCTGTATTTTATGATCATTGGAATTACAGATATTGCTCCTGCAATTTGTGATATTTTACTGTTGACTTCACAGGATGTGTGCCACAGAGGTGTTTGCTTCTCTACTACTAAGAATAAAATCTTTTGTGTGATATTATTTTTTTTCTTTGTAAATTATCATGACCTTATACCAGCCAACTTTATTAAAATGCCAGTATCAATTCTCAAAAACAGTTTTCCCCTTATCTTCCCCCCCCGCCCCCCCCCAATGAATTTGCTTTGTTCTAGTGGTCTTTTGTTGTTCATTATAACTTTGAAATGTGTGGGTCTGTGAACAGCATGGGGTTTTTTCATTAGTTACATCCTTTTCAATTAGCATTTTAACTCACAATCATTGTTTAAGTACAGTGATGTGGAAGAGCAAAGGGAGAATTAGACAGAAGGGGATAAGAAATAACAGAAACATGCAGTCTGTTTTTTTCTTAACACCTGTTTTAGCTTTGTACAACAGCAGACTTGCAGAAATGCAAAAATTCATAAATTGTCTTTCCTTTCTTCTACTATTAAATTTTTAGCAAAAAATACTACCCCAGAATGAATAAATCTTTTGTTATTATGAACCAATAGATTTTATGTTAACAATTAATTATGATGTTTTTTTTTTCAGAAGTTTGCTCATTCATAAATGTCAATTTTTGGAAAATATAAACACAACAGGAAAAAAAATTGAAACCAAAATGTAGCAAAAAGATCTGGTGATTCTTCTCAATGAGTGTGCATTGTATTTTCTCATTCAAATTATAGTAACATTATAATAAGTAAAAAAAAAAAAAAACAAAAAAAAAAACAAAAAAACCCACAACAATAAAAAATGGGTAAAATACTTTGATCATCTTGGTTAATCATGTTACTGGGTTTCTGAAACATCATTTACTCATACATTAGGAAGAGGAGAAATGAGAAAAGGAAATGGAAGCCATTTAAGATCAAGATTTCCTGCTTGTCTCTCTCAGAAGTATCCAAAACAAGCTTCTTCATTTATTTCCATTTCTCTCCTCAAATGTCAGTTACAAATATTGAAGCTCTGGAAGGCTCATATCCAAACTGTGATTCAGGTCCATGTTCTTATTTCCATTACCAGTGTTATGAAAACCTTCAAATTTGGTTCAAAATGAGGATAGGACACTCCCAAATTTAGAATGTGTTAAATTTATTAAAATATAATTGTCCCTAAAAACATACAATCCAAAATACTGATTAGTCTTTTATTTGTGAGTTAAAGGAATTTTAGAGGGTATGGCAATATTTCATTCTATGAATCTGAGCTGCTATTGTTATATTTTTGAATAATCATTGTATATTAACAGAACACCATTTCCTCTCTGATAGGAATATATTACTAATGATGTTGACGTGTTCTTTGATTACACATAATGTTAGACAAAGCTGTCATAATTACCATCATAACACTTAGGCTACACCATCTGGTACACAACAGGCATGTTCAAATGTATTGTATCAGTCTATATTCTCTTTATAGGATTACTAACTAAGTCAAATATATTTAAAGACTTTAATTGCTAGCCAGAAAATTCTGACTTAATCATAAAATGAAAAATTTTGATGTTTATTCATCTGAAAGAATTTAGAAGTTTTTTAGTGCACTCTTATTTAAGTATCTGCAATATATCTAACAAAGCAATAATTACAAATATGCACATTTGGACAATATAGCTTAGAAAGTTTAACCTGTAAATATTTATGTATCTATGTAATAAGATTTATTATTATTTGATAAGGGTTGATGTCTGAAAGCTTAGTGTAATAGTACAAAATCATGGAGAAGCAATAGATGGATTATTTTTGCAGCATAAGTAAAATTATTTTGGTTTAAAACATAAAGTAGATATTTTCCACTTTCTCCCATCAGATTGGTGGAAACTTCTCTAAAATATATAGAGAACAGTATTATTCTAGCCATGATAGATTGAGTCTGAAAGCATTCCATTTTTCCTTGACACAAAGTACCAGAGTAAAAAGTGATTTTCTTACGGGCTGGCAAGCGTTCATACAGAATTTAGGTTCAGTCGTGTTCTAGCAAATAAAACACTGTTGTGATAAAATAATAAAGTTCTGGAGATTTATACTCTCATGGAAATATCCACATACCGAGGATATTTAGCAGATTCTCCAGAAAAATATGACAATCTGTACTCCTCAGCTTTCTCCATGTTCTCTCAAATTCCATTCCAAAGCATATTTACAGAACCTTTTCCTTTTTTCTCAGCTACATATTTGTTTCAAGAACACACAGGAAAAAATTCATATCCCTAACCATACACATTAACTAGAAAGTAAAACAGTGTAATAGAAAATGTTCTGCTGAGTCAGGTCAGGCCCAGTCAGCATGGGTTTATGAAAGGCAGGTCCTGCTTGACAAACCTGATCTTCTCCTATGACAAGGTGACCTGATTAGTGGATGAGGGAAAGGCTGTAATGTTGTCTACCTGGACTTTAGTAAGGCCTTTGACACTGTTTCCCACAGCATTCTCCTGGAGAAAGTGGTTGCTCATTGCTTGGATAGCCAGGTCCGAAGGATTGTGGTGAATGGACTTAAATCCAGTTGGCAGACAGTCATAAGTGGTGTTCCCCAGGGATCAGTATTGGGGCAAGTTTTGTTTAATATCTTTTTTCAGTAATCTGCATGAGGGAATCAAGTGCACCCTCAGTAAGTTTGCAGACAACCAAGTCATGCAGGAGTATTGATCTGCTTGAGGGTAGGAAGGTTCTACAGAAGGATCATGACAGGCTGGTTTGATGGGCTGAGGCCAACTATATGAGTTTCAACAAGGCTCAATGCTGGGTCCTGCTCTTGGCTCACAACAGCCCCATGGAATGCTACAGACTTGGGGAAGAGTGGCGGGAAAACAGCCTCACAGAAAAGGACCTGGGGGTGTTGATTTACAGCTGGCCGAATATGAGCCGTCAGTGTGCCCAGGTGGCCAAGAAGGCCAATGGCATCCTGGCTTGTATCAGAAATAGTGTGGCCAGCAGGACTAGGGAAGTGATTGTCCCCCTGTACTCGGCACTGGTGAGGCCGCACCCCCATTCCTGTGTTCAGTTTTGGGCCCCCCACTACAGGAAAGACATTGAGGTACTGGAGTGTGTCCAAAGAAAATAAATGAAGCTGGTGCAGGGTCTGGAGCACAAGTCCTGTGAGAAGCAGCTGAGGGAACTGGGATTGTTTAGTCTGGAGTAAAGGAAGCTGGGGGGAGACCTCATCGTTCTCTGTAACTGCTTGAGAGGAGGTTGCAACGAGGTGGGTGTTTGTCTCTTCTCCTAAGTAAGAAGTCATAGAATGAGAGAAAACACCCTTCTATTGCACCAGGGGAGGTTTCAGTCATATATTATCAAAAAATTAATAACTGAAAGGTTTGTCAAGTATTGAAATGCACTTTCCAGGGAAGTGGTTGAGTCACCATCCCTGGAGGTATTTAAAAGATTTGCAAGATGTGGTGCTTATGTACACTGTTTAGTGATGGACCTGACATTGTTATGTTAATGGTTGTACTCCATGATTTTAAGGTTCTTTTCCAAACTAAATGATTCTATGTTTCTATGACTCTATGAGTGAACCAGTACTGAAAACTTTACATTTACACTACATGCTTCTCAGGAGACTGACATACCAAAGTCTTAAGTCTTTCCGAAGAAAACATCTCCCCAGCACTGGCTGGTAGGAGTCACGAAAATAACATCAGACACACTCCCTTCTGGGACAGTCCCTGAATGTCCTGTAGGATACCCAAAGATATCTAAAGCACACCTCTTTAGGCAACTGAATCACTCTCCCAAAATCTTTCAAAATTTTTTTATGCATCAGTATTTCACATAGATTTCTCATTTCTATTCACTGATCTAGTAATCAAAATGGAATCTCACAGAAATTTTTTTTTTTTTCAGTTTCTATCACTGAGTCATCTTTGTAGACCTACAGCTTATTAACACTAATGTGGGTCATATAAATCCATATATAGATGAGATACAGATCACAGAATCACAGAATCATCTAGGTTGGAAAAGACCTTGAAGATCATCCAGTCCAACCATTGACCTAACACTGACAGTTCCCAACTACACCATATCCCTCAGCACTATGTCGACCCGACTCTTAAACACCTCCAGGGATGGGGACTCCACCACCTCCCTGGGCAGCACATTCCAACAACTAACAACCCCTTCTGTAAAGAAATGCTTCCTAATATCCAGGCTAAACCTTCCCTGATGCAACTTGAGGCCATTACCTCTTGTCCTATCGATTATTACTTGGTTAGAGACGCATCCCCAGCTCTCTGCAACCTCCTTTCAGGGAGCTGTAGAGGGCGATGAGGTCTCCCCTCAGCCTCCTCTTCTCCAGACTAAACACCCCCAGTTCCCTCAGCTGCTCCTCGTACGACCTGTGCTCCAGACCCTGCACCAGCTTCGTTGCCCTTCTCTGGACACGCTCGAGTCATTCAATGTCCTTTTTGGAGTGAGGGGCCCAAAACTGAACACAGGAATCGAGGGGTGGCCTCACCAGTGCCGAGGACAGGGGTCAGATCCCTTCCCTGTCCCTGCTGGCCACGCTATTGCTGACACAAGCCAGGATGCCATTGGCCTTCTTGGCCACCTGGGCACACTGCTCGCTCCTGTTCAGCCGGCTGTCAATCAACCCCCCCAGGTCCCTCTCTGACTGGCAGCTCTCCAGCCACTCCTCCCCAAGGCTGTAGCACTGCTGGGGAATGTATATATAGAGATACAGATGCATATGCAAGGTTGCTTTTGTTTGTTCACTTGTTTCTCTTTTTCTCTATGCCTTGTGCCAACACTGAAACTACATTTTAATCCCCGTTTACAGACTGCATTTTGTGAACTGTCAATGTTGAAGATGGTTTTCAGACTCTAGTATCAAAACCATTTTATTTGGAAAACTTTTCTCAAACAACTGCAATAAGGAAATCATCTGATGGTTTTATAACAGCTATCCCTAGGCACCACTTAAAAAATTCATACTGACTACTCACCACCTCTTGATGAGGATTCTTATATTAGTTTCTATCATGCTTTTTTATTCAGTGTTGTCTTTACTGTTCATCTTGAAGGTTTTTTAATATCTTTGGGATATTTGGAAGGATCATAATATTCTTAAATATAAATTTCAAAGCCTCTTAAGCTTTCTTCTTTGTTTTTGTCTTAGCATTTAGCCCTTTGTTCTTTATTTTTTATTTTTATTTTTTAAATTTCACTCTGGGATGTGTCTAGAGTCTTGTTCTTACTAGTGGTCCATGAGCAAAAAGTATATTACAGATCTTTTTCATATGACCCAAGATGGGATTACTCTAACTAAAGATAAGCATGCATATTTGAACTTTTCACTCCAGCTTCCTTTGTAGATAATACAGAATAATAAGAACCACAGTTTATCTGATCATGTGACAGACTTAAAAGTAGGTCAAAATCACTTAATGAATTTACTTCTCTCTATTGAATATTTAGACAAGCTTAAAGTACATATCAACATTGTGTTGATAAAATACATTAATGTGGAAAAATACAACAAGAAATGCTGATTCCTGAAAATGAGACTGAAAATTACAGTAATGAAAGTGGAAAGCAAGGTATTTTTTCTGGGTTTCACTCTTTTGTGTTATATCTAAATTATGTATTTTATCATGTTGACAAATATAAAAAAACAAAAACAACTCATAAAGGCCAGAAATACACAATGTTGGATTTCCTAAGACATATGTGAGAATTTTTCATGGCACACACACATATGTAAATTAATAATTGTTTGCATTTCAGTACTTTTTATTAACTTCAAAAATTCCAGTAGAGTGGTCGATGGTTGTACTGAGTTAAAAGAATATTTTTTTTACAGTTTTTTGTTTGGAGGGAATTTTTCTATTGTTTTTTTTTTGGTTTTTTTTTTTTTTCAAGTCCCGATGAACTGATAAAGAATGCTTAAAATTTGTCAAAGATAACAGGGTAAAATAAACATATAGATAGCAATTTAGATACACACATGATGTGCCTGAGATTTGGGTAAAAAAAAAGCAAAAGCATTATTTACTTTGCACTTCAGTATGGCTTTTGCTTAGTATAGAACCATAGAACCACAGAGTCATAGAAGTTTGGGTTGGAAGGAACTTTTAAAGATCATCTAGTCCAACTTCCCTGCAATGAGTAGGTACATCTTCAGGTAGATCAGCTTGCTCACAGCCCAGTCCAACCTGACCTTGAATGTTTCCAGGGATGGGACACCTACCACCTCTTTGGGCAACCTGTTCCATTCTTTCACCACCCTCATCATAAAAAAATTTCTTCCTTGTGAGCTTAGAAAGTCACCTCCAAATTAACTGCAGCTTTGACCAAAAATAAGTGTATAGTATGTGAAGATAACTTTATGGCAGAGTGTTTTCCTTACCTTCTGTGACAACATAACATGAATAAAAATGTTTTTTTCCTTTATGAGAGTGACCATCAATCCACCTAGTAACTTTCTTAGCATGAAAGTCATGACAAATAGTAGTGAATTAAACATATGTGAAAATTATTTTAATGCTAGAGTTAGCAAATAGATCACTGACATGAGTTTTCCATGCTTGTTGCATCTTTACCAGGTCATTAATTTAATTTTTTCTTCAGTTTTATGGGAATACACAAAGCAAAATCAGACAAATGCAAAAAGCACTGTAGTAATGCTACTCAGACTGTGAGAGTACTGATTCAGAATAAAAATTCATTACCGGTCAAAAATTAAATATTCAAGAAATATGCTGGAAGTGAAAATCAAGCCTGAAGCAATCATGATTTCTCATTTGGATAAAACTATTATGTTTTTGAATGCAGAGATAAATCAATACAAAATGCTTTATAGTGTCTGACTTTTCTATTAATTCCAGTAGTAAAAACATCTGAGTTTATATGTAAAAATATTCTGAAAATATTAGGTCAAGTCCATGGTTCATTATATGCCAAGATTCCACAGCAGCACTGTCACCCCCAAATTGCTACCGTTGTACACTGTTTACTTTGACATTTTCTTTTGTTCCATGTTAGTACAGTTGCAAGGCCAAAGAGGACTTAGTGAATGACAAGGGTGCCTAGATGATAAAAATTATTAATTATAGTAAAAGTCTAATCTAATTTCCAAATAATGTGGAAGCCTAATGAAGGTTATAATTTTAAAATCATGCCATTATTTTCACAGTGTAATGGTACATTATCGTACAAAAATATTTCTGTCTTTGCACTCTACTATAAACAGCTAAGATAATGCTCGTTATTTTTCTTCAATGCATTCCTTTTTTATACTGTGCTCTTCATAATTTTGTTATCTCGCCAAGGTAAAATAATTTCTCTTAAATATTAAATCAAAATAAAGCTTTTCAAAAGCCTTGCTGCACAAGACACTGAGTTACTACACATGATAAACTTTTAAAAGTTTTTTCTGGTTGAGTATATTAGCTTATGTAGAGACACAGCATCTCAGGGATTTAAATATTTCTGAGGTTTCAGATTTTTAATTATAAAAGGCAAAGGAAGATTTGCACTTATAACTGTTTTGTAACCCTTCAGGTAGCTTGCAAACTATTATTTCCTCTGTGCAGGACAGAGAGGACGTTTATCTCTTACAAGCATCAACTTCAAGTTAAAGAGATTTTTTTTTTTCTGAACAAGATGGCAACTGTCATAATAATCCATTGTATGGATCCATTAATTGCTACAAAAGGGATGTTCTCCACAACTTGTTAATACTTCTTATAGTAAGGAATAAATCTTCTCAATAGTGGCTTTATTAGGGAGCTTGGTTTAGGATTTGTGAATCTTACTTGACATCTAACAAGGTAACTGGACTGCTAGTACATAAAAAAATTCTCAATAAAAAAAAATAATAGAATGAGAAACCTTATTTTAGACACTGTATCGATTGTTTCTTTAAGCTCTTCTTTCTCAGCAGATGGTGGAAATTTGTTATGTCCTCCCACACTGAGAAGTGTAGTAAAGGTTTCAAAAATTTCAAAACACTCATAAGCATCAAACAAAAAATAAACATATGTAGAAGACAACCTCTACAGCAAAATTTTAGTACACAGCACATTTCAAAAGACAAATCCCAAGGGTTTCTTCTGTTAAAATATCAGTCAGCTTTTTCAACTAAAGGGTTTATCAAACTGACAATAGTCGGTTGTTTTTGTTTGTTGTTGTTTGTTTTTTTTTTTTTTTTAAATTAAGTTAACCAAAATCACAATAGAATTTCATGAATCAATATTTATAATGAATGCAGCAGAATATAGGCACACGAATACACTTCTTTATTTCAACAGAGGATGCTCCAAATTTAAAGTTATAAACACATGACCCATTTGCTTGAATCAATATAATTCCACATAAACTGAGTTTAAACTGTGCTACTTCACAGATTGAGGTCCCACCTGTAATTAAAATGTTGAAGATATTCAGGAGAGTGATACAGTTTCTAGAGTATACATCTCAATCTGTCACGCATGATTCATCATAGATGCTCAAAGTGACACCACATACCTTCTCCAATGTGGTGCATGGGCTACAAGTTTTGGTCTATGGAGATGTCCCAGATGGCTAAATTCTCCTTATACACAATGGTGTACACTTCAGAGCTCTATACATTTTATCTTTGTGCTCTGTTTTCTTCATGTGTCATTTGCATATCCAGACAGCCTTGTGACAAAAGGGTTTACATTACATTGCTAAAGACTTTTCTTAATTTTTCTTTAATATTTCCCCTTTATTGTCATAATTCTACAGTTCTGATTGAGTTTTATTGTTACCTCTCAGCATTCCCATCTGCTCTACCATGCCACTACTCTGTGCTTCTCTAAAGCCTATGTAAATTCTGTTACTGTTTTCTTTTCTGTTTCTTTTCCCTGGCACCATTTTTAACTTAAAGGCTAAAATAAATATATTTTTTTATCTGTACAAGTAGTGGAATTCAAATGTCATCTTAGGACCTTCAATTTAGAGAGGTTCAGATGGGACACTAATGGTGAATGCAAGACAAAAAATAATGACAGCAGCTGCAGACAGCAGTAGGCAGATGGCAGAAAAGTTGCTACTGAACTGTGATCTACCTTCACAGAGGTTTAACTGACAAAGTTGTCATGCATGTATGTGGAGAATTTAGCCTTAAGTACACCTTTAAACATTTAAAGGTAAGTAAGTACCTGAAGGATGCTGATGCAACACACATGTCACGAGTGATGGAGGGCATAGAGACCTTGTCGGAATTTCTCTCCATCAGTGCAAAGTTACACTAACAAACTTCTCCCATTCCCTTATTCACAATACTATCCACTCTTAAAGAAAAATGATACTGGAAAACATTTAAACATAAGAAGCATGAAGTCACTTAATATTCAAGAAAAATGTGAGGGAAAAAAAAAAATGCCCAAAAATCTCTGTAGAATAAATCTACTTTTGAAAGTCCAAGAGTCTTTAAGCAGAAATCTATTGAGCAATGCAGTCACTTGAGTCATATACATTCTACCTCACTTTCTTTCACTATACTTGAGTAAGCTAAGAATGTTTACTAGTACCTGAAAAGGCTTCCCTCCACTGAGTTATAGTTCTTAGATACGACTTAGTTTCAGCCAAAACAACTGTTCTATGTTTCGTACACTAAAATGACCCATTTATATTCGAAACATACTTTTTTGAGTGCTTATGTGAGTCAATAAGAATGTCACAAGTTTCCATACTTATGCTATATTATTCATATCAGCTCATCATAAAATCACTGCAACCTATTTAGGCTGTGCTTAGCAAGGGCTTCTTGGGGATCAACATCAACTGTATGTATAAGATGATCTTAGCACTTCAACAAATCATCAGCAATCCTCCTGGTCCTGACAGTTTTCTTGACGAGTGTTTGCGAAGTATGTGTACCTGTAAGCAATCAATGGACTTTCTTTCTCCTTGTTGAAGTGGGAAAATAACAAATTTCAGCATGTCTAGATTTCTGTTTTAACACTAAATATGTTTACAGACAGCCCCCAAATCTATTTTCTGATTAAATGCACATATATTATTAGCTGTAACACAGTAGATTTATTAACTGGTGGGACATAAATCTGGTTCTGTCCTGTTCATATAATATTCTGAGTGAGTTAAGATCAGGAGTTGTCTACATATATAATGAAAAAAAACAAACAACAGCTCCTATCAATGTTCTAGAAACAACTCAACCAGTTCTTATTGAAATAGGCAGTATTTAAGGATCACCTAGAAATATACTGTCTACAAGTATATGTATAGCAAAAGAAACAATCCAATCTTTATTTCTCAAGGAAAATTTAGTCCTTGACAGAATTCAATCTGCATTATTTGAGCTTCATTTTGGGAAAGGTTATATATGCTAAATGTTTACTGAGTTGTAATTTCCTAGCACCCTTCAAAAGCTTGCTCTATGTATGAAAAACACTGTGATCATTAATATTAAACAATAATTAATGTCAACATATTTTAAAGAGTAGTAAAGCATATGATGACAAACAGGAATTTAGTTGTCCCATATCATTGCACTCCACAAATCTTGAAAATATTGCCTTCACTGTATGACAAGTTTCTCTAATTTTTCTGTGTATGATATATAAATTCGCATAGCCACTTTGATTTTTATATGCCCAGTTCTTTTAAAAATTTGAAACCACACCCATCTTTGAATTAAATTTAATCTTTAGGAGCAATAAGCAGTTAATCCCTCTACATTTTTTTAATCTTTAAAATTTTTTTGTCTCTTACCATTACTTCCAGACTAACTTATTTCTATCCTCATGTAACTTCCAGATTTTTTTCTCTGTAGGTATTTTACTTATGTTATTTGAAGCTGTCAGAATATAAGAACCAGAAATATTATTGAATGAAGGGACAGATTATAGGATCATAGAATGGTCACGGGGAAGGACACCTTCCAATAGATCAGGTTGCTCAAAGCCCCATTCAACCTGGCCTTGAACAATTCCAAGTAGGGGCCATCCTTAACTTCTCTGGAACTTCTTCTAGTGTCTCACCACCCTCACAATAAAGAATTTCTTCCTAGTATCCAATAGAAATTTTCTCTCTTTCGGTTTAAAAATTGCAATGATGATTCAGATTTGCCCATTCCCAGGTGAGGGTTAAGGTGAAATGACACCAAGGATTCTTCAGTTCACAGAACTGAATTTTTATTCACTCACAACAGATAATTAGCATGAAACTTTGTCAGTAATTTTTGCAACCTCTGCAACAGGCATTAAATTTACACTGACTAGTGGCAGATCTTACACCTGTCACAAACTGTTCATAAACAAGAAACTGTTCATAAAGAGGACATATCAAACAACTTGAGTGGGATACACTGGTGGGAGAAGTGGAGTGAGCTCTGCAAAGGTGGGGTGGTGGGCTGTTTCTCTCCCCTTCCCTTCTGTTGTTGCCCAGAGACAGAACTTTCCTAACTGTTCAGGTATAAGCCAGAGAGAATGAGAATCTTCTGGAACAATCTACTGTGTATGCATGAGAAAGACTATATAATGGCTCTACCCCATGTGTGTCTTTGTTGATCCACCACCTACGGACCAAGCTGGCTATTCTGCAACAATGCAGGATCCAAGGGTGGTGATTTCCCCTTTTCTTATCTCTTCCTCCTCTCTTTTTCTCTTCCCTCTTTCTGCTCTCTCTTATATATATTCATATGTATAAGTTTTATAGGAGTTGAATTGCAATTGGTTGGCCATTGACAGGTCTCATCGCCAAAATGTCTTTATTAGTTCTTTGGACTGTTACCAGTTGATTGTTGTCAGATTATCTCCATTCACTCACTAAAGTGGTCAGTTAATAAAGTCACCAGCACAGCTGTTCCTCTGAGTCATTGTCATGACTTGACTCACTCAGCGGCTCTGCCCAGCAGAGACCAGCTTTTCCACTGGCAGACAGGCTCTTGGGGAATTCAGAAGATTCACCCCTCTCATAACCCACTGCATGGGATAAGAAAATACCATAGCTCCATAAGCCTTAAATATGCCCAAACAAGCCTTGTGTTATATGCAGGCATATAAAATAAGAATGGGAGAGAAAAGAGGAGAGAGAAAAAGAGAGATAACAAAGATTTCACCAGTCTTGCTTCCATCGTTGGTCTACCCAGTCAAGGAGTCCAGTTTTAGTGGGGCTCAGCCACCTGGAGCTTTGACTTGTGTCCTTTTATAATTCACTGGCCCTTCTCCAGGTGGGCACTTGGGCTCGTTGTGCAAATTAGGCATGCACAGTTTATGCTTCTAGAATTCTCCTTGCTTTTGGTACATGCACAGTTTGTCCCTTCAGATTCTTCTGGAAATAAGTTAGTGGTCTTGGGGGTTGTTGGGGAGTTCCTCTCCACTCTCTGCAGGTGTGGCCATTGTTTGACCTTTCATTTTGGCACAGTTTGACCTTTCATTTTGGCACATCTGTAATGAAATGGCTTATCCATTGGCTCTTCACAGAATCACTCAAGATAGGGAAGTTCAGCCATGGGAAAATGTAGTCCCACTTCTGCAGGACCCTCTCCTCTTGCTGCACCTCCCTGCCATTACCTGCACAGTCCTGGCATTTCCATAGAAACCATTTCCTTTGTCAGGTGGTTGAGACATTAACTATGGTTTCATCGGAACATCACAGGGGGTTGGGACTTTGAGGAGAAGTTATGAGAGAGACACCTATGTGAACACTGAGGTCAGTGGAAAGAAGAAGGAGGAAGAGGAGAAGGTGCGCCTAAGCAGAGATCCCCCCTGTATCACATGGCAACATGGCAGGGCTACCATCCCTGCCACCCATGTCAGTAGAGGAGCAGAGATTCACCTACAGCCTGTGGAGGACCCCACACTCAAGCAGGCAGCAGCACTAGGCCAGGACTCTGTGGGAAGAAGAAGTGCCCTTTGTTGTATTTTGGCACTGGGAGAACTGCAAAACATGGAGGTGATCTACACTAGAGCATCTTGAAGGAATGCATCCCATTGGAGGACGCATGGTGGAGACAGTTTGTGGAGGACTGTCTCCCCTGAGAGGGACGCCACATGGAAAAGGGAGAAGAACACAGAAGAGTGCTTTTCCCTTCCATGCAGGAAGAACCAGCAGACTGACTGCACCCACCATCCCCTTCCCCTGAGCCACTGGGGGAAGAGGTAGAAATATTTGAAACAAAAGATGGGCCCAGTAAGAAGGGAGGGGTGGGTGGAAATGTTTTAAGATATGGTTACTCTCCTCACTGTCTGTTAAGTGTTGGGTTTTGTCAGTGTTTGAATTAAAGTGATGTTCTTGTTTTCTTCCCCTAATGAGCCTGCCTTTTTTGCCTGTGACCATTTAATGGATGAGCAATCCCTCCCTGTTCTTGTCTGGACTGCTGAGACTTTTTGTTTCATTTTACTCCTTCCCAGGGCTGGGGGGGAAAGAGTGAGTGAATGGCATTATGGTGCTCAGTTGCCTTCTGGGCCTAAACCATGACACACTCCTTCACAGTGTCCCTCCCTGTCTTTCCTGTAGGCCCCATTAAAGTACCAGAAGGCTGCTACAAGGTCTCCCCGGAGCCTTCTATTCTCTAGGCTGAACAAACCCAACTCTCTCAGCCTATCTTCATGCAGGAGGTGCTCCAGCCCCACAGTCATCTTCATGTCCTTCCTCTGGATCCACTCAAGCAGGTCCATGACTTTCTACACGGGAGGCCCCGGAGCTGGGCACAGGACTCCAGGTGGGGTCTCACGAGAGCAGAGTAGAGGGGGAGAATGACCTCCATCAGCCTGCTGGCCACACTTCTCTTGATGCAGCCCAAGGATATGGCTGGCTTTCTGGGCTGTAAGCACACATTGTGGACTCGTCTGGAGGATCTGCTCCATGATCTTGCTGTGTGCAGGAGTGAGACTGACTGGCTTGTAATTCCCTGGGTCTTCATTTTTTCCCTTTTGAAAAATGTGTGTTATGTTTCTCCTTTTCCAGTCAGCAGGAACTTCACCAGACTGCCACAACTTTTCAAATATAATAGACAGTGACTTACCCATTTCATCCACCCATTTTGTCAGGACCAGATTCATCTCATCAGGTCCAATGGATTTGTGCATCTTCAGGTTCCTTAGATGGTCTCAAATATGACCATGGGTCCTTGTCTTTGTCTTCTGCGACTTGGGCAGTGTGGCTGAAGCCCTTGACAGTGAAGACTGATGCAAAAATGTCTTTCAGTACCCCAACCTTCTCCATATCCAGGGTGACTGGCTCTCCCATTTCCTTTCAGAGAGTGTCCATATTTTCCCTAGTCCCAGATTCCCCTTCTTAAACATGTTATCACAGAGTCACAGCCACCATCACTAATTGGCTTGACCTTGACCAGAGGTGGGCCTGACTTTGAGCCAAGGGAACTTTCAGAAGCTTCTCACAGAAGGGTACCACTGTAGTCCTGTTCTCCGCTACCAGAAACCCCACCACACAAACCCAGCACAAATACTAACTAGCTTTCTTGAGCCACTCTTCTCTCCAGGGCTTTATCCCATGCTACTCTAGCAATCAGACCCTTGAAGAGGCCAAATTCTGCCTCAAGTCCAGGGTATTAAGCTTACTGTGCACCCTCCTCACTGCCCTAAGGATCTTGAACTCCACCTCAAGAGCTTGTTGGTGAGAATGAGATCCAGCATAGCACCTCTCTTCATTGTGTCCTCTATCACTTGGAGAAGGGAGATATCATCAATACATCCCAGGAACTTCCTGGGTTGCTTGTGCCCTGCTGTGTTGTCCAACAGGTGTCAGGGTGGTTGAAGTCCTCCATGAGGACCAGGGCTTTTGAGGCTGCTCCCATCTGTCTATAGAGGGCCTCATCATCCATTCTTCCTGGTCAGGCGGCCTGTAGCAGACCCCCACTATAATGTCACCTGTGCCTGCCCTCCCATAAGCTCTGGACTGGCTCCTCATTCATCCCCAAATGGAACTCCATGCACTATGGCTAATCATTGACAGAGAGGGTGACGTCCCCTCAACATCTTCACTGCCTGTCCTTCCATTTCAACACTCCAGTCACAGCAGTCATCCTACCATGTGATGTCAGTAAAATCTTAGCCCTGCGGGCAATAACTCATGATTTTCCATTCTTTGTGAACCACAAGATAGCAGAATAACTTAAGCAAGATATTTCCTCTATTGTCTTTTGCATCTATAATGCAAGAATTGAGAGCTGAATCGAAGCACATTTTCAACAATATGCTGAAATCAAGAAAAGCGGTTCTGCTCTGTACCTACGTAGTTGCTAAGATTCCCAAGGGATTGGAATGTCATACACAGAAGTAAATCAAAATTATAAATTTACACATAATTTTGTAATCCTTCACTAGGATTTGGAAAGGTCTGATTAATTCCTTTTATCTCATTCATAAGTGCATGCAGAGTAAATCTTGTCAGCAGAATCTGTAATTGCAGAAGTTGCAGTTTCTTATGTTCACATTACTGAGATTCATAATATTTCTCTTCAGAATTAATATTTTCTCCTTCCTTCGTTGAGTGGTTCAGTATTTGATCCTGGTCCAGTGCTGCCAAAATAAAATAATTTTTGGAAGAGTGTCTAAAAAGTTAACGATAATTTTTTTATTTGGAGTGTCAAATTTTTTTCATGTTTCATACTACTGAATGACGCTTATCATCTTAAGACATTCTTGCTCTTTGTATCTTGAGAAAAGATTTGAAGCCAGTTCCTGGAAAGGTTTCCTAGTTACATCCTCTTTCTAAAGTCATTACAAAGTGTTTGATCTTTGATACTGGTAGTTTTATAGAATTTTGTAACTACAGCTCTTTGTACAGTATTTGATGATAGAATGACTAACAGTACTGAAAGCAAGATCTGCAAGTGTTCAACTTCAAAATACGTTATTTTCACTATTTATATTATTTTTTAAATTATTATTTATTTTATTATTTTTATTATTTTAGTTTGGTAGCTGTTAGAGCAACCACACGAGCAGAAATACAATGCAAAGAGAATGTTCATGCTTGTTGCAAACTTATTAATTCATGATTGCTTTTTTTCAGCTTTTATTAGCTAGCTTTACTCAGATTTCTGTTTTACAGGGCTGTTGGTCAAATTCTGGGAATACTCAAGAGTTCTCTCTGGGGTGGTCTGATGGTATCTAATAAATTAATATATATTTAAATCTCATAATAAATGAATTTACTGTAAGCTGTCTCTACCTGATGTTTTTTCAAACTAGATGTCAGATATAAACATGTATGTCAGACAATGAACTACATGCTGGTGCTTCAAATACTGAAAAGCATTTCCACATGAACAAAGCCTTCAGGGAAACCATCACTGAGTTTGTAAGAGTTGATTTTGTTGCCAAGATACCTACTCCAGCTTCACTATTACTGAGAATTATACTGTCAAAACAAGGGAAAATTCACATTGTTCGTGATGTCAAGCAAAACACTTTTCCACCCGTCAGTTTATGCTTGGATAAAACTTCAGTAAATAAAACTCCTCACTGACTTCTTGTTAGCTTCTATATACATAGTCAATGCTAGAACCTGCTTACTGTGAGGAGTAAGAGAACCTGAGGAACTGTGAGAAGGTGTAAGACTGTGGGATAGCTGAGCACGCACACGGCCAATGTGATCAAGCAATGCCCATTTATTACAACTAAGAAAGCCCTTTTATAATGTTCTCCCGCACACGTGAGTAACATGCAGTACAAGTCCTCAAGACTGGACAGTTAACTTAGCCCGCGCTTTAAACCTTCTGATGATTGGATAAAAAGTGCCACATCAGCCTTGCCAGGCTTCCTGCCTTGTGTAAATTCCTCTTCTGTCCCAACCCCTGCCGGGGGTTGTTTGTCTCATCGAGTTTCTCCCCCCTCATTCAGGGTCACATCCTTATCGCATTCTTGCTCGGCTGAGGCTCTTAGCAGTTTTGTTCTCATGCAGGATTGCTCACATGTCCATTCTCTTGCAGAAAGCCCTCTTGAATCCCAACATAAGACGGTCTATTTTTTTTTCCTTCTGGGAGTATTTGCTTTAAAACATTCCTAAAAGATGCTATTCTAAATTCTTGCAAAAATCTCTAGGCAAGTATACTGGCTAGTTCACTGTCTTCCTCAGGCTTAAGGGTCAATATAACTTAAGTCCAGTCTTTATGGGGTCTATATTTGGAGTATCCAAGAAAAGTTTTCTAATAACAGTCTTTTCCCTTTTGGCTTTTGAGAACCTCTGTAAAGATGCTGTTATCTAGAGCATTATTTGTCATTTAATATCAGAGCTTTTGTTTATGTCGTGCCTGAAAAACAGTGCAGAAAAATAGAAGCACCATGACAGTTTGGCAAGTTTTGCTGAAATTGTTTATAGACTTAACTTCGACAGAATTTATATACTAGTACCTTTCTGCTCCTGACAACCTCAGCGTCTAGGAGATAAAGGGACTCACTCAGCTTTGCAGACTTATTTTGTAAAATCAGTATTCTTGTCATTTCTCATCAATAGTTTTGCAGATGACATTCAGGAAAAACTTGCTTTTTACTTTTTTTTTTTTTTTTTTTATTCAACTTAAAATGTACCTAAAGCATACTAATTTGAGTCTTCATAGATCTTTAGCTCCTGAAAGATCACTGGTTCCACTAGAGGCCTTGTTAAGACTTACAAATTTTTAAAAATGGCTTGTTTTGGTGATATTTATAACTATGTAGTTCTGTGTACTATGAGCTCCAGAAATCTTAGCACTTAATTTAATAGCTTTTTGTACTAAACACAATAGAAAGTATTTGGAGGGTGTTGGATTTCAACAAAAATGGGAAATATTGTCAGTGGCACAGAATTTTATTATGCAGTGGAACACTGACCAAGCAAATATCGTAAAAATAGTTTACTTGGGTTTCAATGTAAAAAATCAAAACTCTTCAAAGATGTTCTGAAAATATATGTGTGTGTTTAGAGATTATCAGTATGACATGCAGTGGGCATGTGTTAAAAACTTTACTTAATGTGTTGATTAACCTTTATGAAAAAAGATGTAACTTTTTTTTTTTTTTCTTCTGTTAAATGTGAAAATACAACTGATTCCATCAGCTTGTTGAATAAATACTCTCAATAGTTCTCATCAAAAAGGACAGACCCCAAACCAACAGCAGTAAATGGTCTTTTTCTCTGTCACTTGACAATTACAGTGAATCATTTCCATATGTCTTGTAGCTGGATGTAGAAGAAACTTACTACATATAGGAGATATTAAAAATATTGTTAAAGGTACAAAATGTTGATAGTTTTTCACTTCAAGGATCTCATCTGTAGAAATAAGACTTGTATGGAATTTTTGTCTCTAGCTTTGTCAATGATAAACCACAACAGACTTATATGAGGGTCTTACTCATTTATTAAATCCAAATGGGCATAGATATGAATTGGCCACCTTGGCACTTAAAATAGTAGTCTACAATAGGTGTTATACAAAAAAAGCTAATGAACTTCAGGCAGCTGATGTACTTTGTTTACATTAAAAAACAAGCAAACAAACAAAAACTTGAACAAAAAAAAAAAAAAAAAGGAAAAAGTAAAAAGGAAAGTAAGAAATACAAACATCAGGCATTACTAAGGTTTCATATTCCACTTTTCTTACATTCAGGAACCTAAACTTTGTCTAATGGCTTTTCAGATACCCATGGTTTTATCGTGCTTCTTGTGCCCAAAAGTTGAATTACCAGCATTTATGGGCAAAAAATCCTTTATGTCTCAAATTACCTTGACTAAAATCTAAATAAGAGGAAAACTTAATGAATATATTTAATAATATCTTTAGTTTTAAACTTTCGATAATAAAAATAAACCAGAATTTCAGATGTGAGAAAACATTGTAGATTCTCACTGACATAATAAGGGTAACACAGTCACACTATGGCATTGATAGATAGCTTTTATTATTACAAATGAGGCCTAAGAAAGCTCCTTTCCATATCAACTGAATAAATACAAATAACTTTGTATGCCTATATGATTAAGTGAGCCACAGCTCTGTTAGGGGCAAGAAAATCACACCTATAGAAAGCTTCCTTCTTTTGGGTTATATCTTATTAAAAATCTCCTAGAATTTTGTATGATGTCTTAGAATCAGAACTAGCTCAAAACTTTTCTTTAGAATTTGTGATGAAAATGTTGTCAGCTAAACAAAGCTTTTCTATGGCATTTTGTTCATCATCTCAAGCAAAGGGCTATAATAGGTTTGTTGGGGCTTTTTTTCTGTTCAGTCCAAAATTTAACATTTTATTTCATTAAGTTTTACATTTCAGTCTTTATAAAATTTAAGTAGTTATATCGATGTAAATTTATTCCATCAATACAAATTTACTAGAATCTTAACTGAAACTTCCTGTATTCCTACTTATGAAGTCTAGTTTAATAATGATGCATTTAACCAGCTGTGTTTGGAAGCAGACAGTAAAGCGAACAGCAAAAAGATAAGTCAGATAGAAGCAATGCTGATAATATGAAAGCTTCTAGACCTGTATAACTAGCAGCTTCATATCTTAGTATAATTAAAGGATTACATATAACCAGGTTATTGGTAATTTACAATTTATTTTACTCAAGATTTTTTTTTTTTTCCTGACATCTATAACAAAAAGATAAGAAACTAACGGGCCAGATGTTTGTAGCGTGTTTATCAATAAAACCTTATTGAATTGTCCCTGAAGCTTTTGAATAAAAAAATGTTAGACTAAATAAAGTATTTTCAGATCATATTGCATTTCTAATGCTTGAACTACAAAAGCAAATAAAAATCTTCATAGAAATTTTATAAGGAAAGACATTACCAGGTTGTATAATGTGCAAGTACTATGCTGTTTCCTTTTGCTATATGTTATGAAAATATGATCATATGTCATATTTTAACTATTTTAAATTGATTATTTATCAACTCCACTATTTATGAAGGTGAAAATAGTTATTAATTATACATGCTGTCTTATGTATATGAATATATGTATATGAAATATGCATTCAAATGGACTGGTGGGGAAAGGATATATCTACATTTTTTAATAAAACTTCGCAATTTTGAATTGATGTGAAGAAACTGATCCAAATTCCCAACTAATTCACAGAGTTAACCAGACTTTACTAACACTGAAAGTGCAGTACATCCTATATTCTGCAGTTCAGCAGTTTTCTGCTTTGAAGTAAACTCTGTGTGGTCTCACATGGTGCCTGAGTTTTATCTGGGAGTGCTCTCAGTCCTGGCTGCTTGATGCTGTGGGACCAATTGATGAGTAGTGGAAGAGATCCTTGAGGAGATGGGCAAGGGCAATGTGTGGATGAAGCTCAGGGAAGGATGTAGGGAGCAACTGACCACAGCTGCTGGAGAGAAAAATAAACTTAGGTCAACACAAAGGGGACTGGAGAGTGGCCTTAGGTCTGCCTAAACAGCTATGACAATTGAGTGGTTCAGTTGGCTAGATTATTTGAGCAAATCAACCATTTATATGGGCTGAGTGAATCAAGAAATTATGTAACTGCTTTTCTCTAAGTTAATCAAAAAAGTGAAAATGTCTTCCTGAGTCAGCAAGACCACCATGTGAGGGGGGATCATATATGTCAGTAACCCATCATAGAGTATGCAACTCAACAACCAACAGAAGGAACTTTGAGGGGAACAATGGGCTTGAGCTGTCTTGAATCCATGCCTTCCTTCCTGGTAAATGGGGACACCCAGTGTTGTCACAATGACAGGCAGTGAGTATCAGGTTTGCATTGTGATCCAACTATATATGGTCATTCTTGCACTCTGTTAAGTGTAGCTTGTAGCATTGCTTCATTTCTCTGACAAATCAAAATCTTATGTAACTTCAAAGAACTCAAATAAGTAATTTTTGTATTATGCATTAAACATTCTACATGTGGAACATCTGAAAGAACCTGGTCAGAGTGTACTGGACCATAATACACTGTCACTGTCCTCTTCTCCACAGCCTTTTTCTTTCTCTCTCCATAAGCTATAGGCTTCCAGCCCACACTATGCCTCTCATCCAGTCCATATGACTTCTCTTTAACATAACAACAAACAAAGTATACAGTCCATTATAGACTATATAGGATAAGATTTTAGAGCTCCTTTTAGAACTTTTAAAAAAATATCTACTATGCTGTAACTAACCTGTCTGAAGTAGGTTAAGATATAACCCACATAAATTCCAGCCAATCTGAATTTCCATAGACTATACAGACTCTTTGATTATAACTGATTACAAATGTGGTTGGAATGTTTTCCATTATCTTTCCGAAAGTAAAAGCAGTAATGATAATTGCAAATTTCTTCAATACATAGCTGATTTCTTAAGCAGAAGACTGAACTTTTAAATTTAATAGCTCTCAACTACTATGTTATTTGCAAGAAATAAAATAATTAATATTAAGGCTAAGATGTGTGTGTTTTTCAGCAGTGATGAGAAAATACTGAACCTTCTGTTCATCAGGAAAATAGTAAATATATAAAGTTATGTCAGCAGTATTGTATATCTTTTGAAATTATAGAAAATGGAATAACTTCTTATATACTAAAAATGTGACAAGCTTGTTAGGGGGAGTGCTGGAAAAGTGAGAAAAAGGCTGTCTTGTTTAAGCACACCACACAAAATGTGACTAAGATGCTTTTTTGCCATGCTGATGACTTGACTAAGAAGAAAAATGGCCTATTTCACAGCAATTTAGCTCACCTTATGTCTTGTCAAGAGTGAAGATGGAATTCATTTTGCTTAACTTTAGCTATATAGATGTTGAATATCTCACATAAACCGATCATATAGGCTTCCTTTATAATCAGTGACAACAGTCACACCACAAGGTGAGTTACTCTCTCTCTTCATTCATTCCCCTGTCTCTGTTAACTAACTGTGACTAAATGAAATGCCATGGCTAAATTCCAGAAAAATAGAATTGGAAGAGATGATTCCAGCCCTCAGAAACCTCTGCATCTGTGTGTTCACCAATATTGTAATTATGCTATGGTCTCAAAACCACATACAACACTGATACCGGATTATTCTGTTGATTCTCAGTACCGTCAAGGTTAAAATTATCGATCTAGTTAGTGATGACGTTGAGGTATTACTAAAGACAATAGGTCAAATGTGCTGCAAACAGGAGAGATTAATGCTTCCAGATCAAGGCTGCTTCACTGCCTGTGGTTATCATTACCCATAGTATGCACTTCCAAAGAGGCTGAAGTAGGACTCACAGAGTAATCCTCATTATCAAAACAGTAAGGTACCTTCCTAGACACATCCTTGGTTAATTAGTATTTACATCTGTAGAAGAGTAATTATGAAACTACCCCCACAATTTTGACCTACTGCAACTTTGTACATGTGAATGTGTAATTATGGACATTGAAAAGTACAGTACCCTTACTCTAAGAACATTTTAGTGGCTTGAATCCTTCAAAAACTGTTCCTATTTAAGACTGCACTTTTAATCCATAATACTTTACTACTTAAACAGTTTAAGAATTATTTTTTTTTTTAAAAAAAAGGATAACCATTAGAGATGACAGAGTTCTGCTAAAAATGCTTCAGTGTAAAAATCATTGTGCCATCATGGTTTATGGGACATTGTGATGTCATATGATATCTCCTTTTGGTTTTGGACCTTGAAAGTCAAGAGTTTGTCTGCTTTCACTGTAAATGTCAAAGATCTAATTATCTAATTAATCTGATTATATTCCAGTTGCTATGTACTAAGTACTATTCCATACCTTCCCAGATCAGTTTTGACTAGTTTGCCCAAGATACTGTTATGAATAATGTTGATACCCCAGGATATCTCTTTATAGTTTATTATATATTGGGCATATTAAATATTAGTGGAATATCACATATGTAAATGTCAGGTATAATTAAATTTTTAAAAATACCTTCAATTAAAAGAATGTTAGAAAAGACATTACAAAACTTCAATAAACTAGACATTTTAATATTCTATCCTTAAAGCCTCTTATATAAGAAAAACTTGAGCAAATGTGAAATGTTCATGTGCATAACACAGCAAATGTTCTTTCTGACTTCAATAAGAGAACAGTTTACCCCTTAAAATGTTAATGCTAATAATCCTTATAATAGATCTTCTTCTTCATTGTGCAGCTGTGCTAATTTGAATACATGACCCAGGATCCAGAAATCTGAGGAAATGAGTAGGCCAGCAAAATATATTATTGAGTTTATGTGCAAAGAAAGCAAAGAGAAAAGTAAGCCAATCATAAATGAGAAAAGTCAGGTAATATTTTGAAATACTTTAACACTGTCACATTCCAGTTTCTCAGGACCATGACTCAGATTTGCCAACTCCCAAGTCAGGATTAAGGTGAAACGAAACCAAGAATTCTTTAATTCACAAAACTTTTTTTTTTTTTTTTTTTTTTTTTTCACTCACAACAGATAATTGGCATGAAACTTTATCAGTAAACTTTGCAACCTCTTCAACAAGCACTAAACTTCATAACACACACCAGTTAGTGGCAAATCCCGTAACATGCTCCAACAGCCTTAAAAATGTCACGACAAGCCTTGCCTTATATGTGGGGATACAGAATGATAGTAGGAGAGTAAGGGAGAGAAATAGACAGTAAAAGAGAGCAAGAGAGAAAGACAAAAAGGAAGATTTCACCGGTCCTGCTTCCATCATTAGTCCAGCAAGTTTCGGGTCCAGTTCCAGAAGGGCACAACCACCTGGGTCTTTGACTTATGCCCTTTTATAATTTCTTGACGCTCCTCCGGATGGGCACTTAGACTCATTAGGCTAATTAGGCATCATGCACAATCTGTGATTCTGCAATTGTCCTTGCTTTGGTGCATGTGTAATCTGTACCTTCAGGTTCTTCTGGAAATTGGTCAGTGGGCTTAGGGGTTGTTGGGGAGTCACTGCCCCCCTTCCTGCAGTTATGACCGTTGTCTGAAGTTTCTTCCCGGCACATGTATTATTAAAATGGCTCCTCTATTGGTTCTTCACAGTGTCGCTCAAGATAGGGAAGTTCAGCCCTAGAAAAGTGTGATTCCACCTCTGTAGGGCCCCCTCCTCTTGCTGCGCTTCCGTGCTTTTACCTGCACAGTCCTGGCATTTCCATGGAGACCATTTTCTTTAACAAAGTTCTTTATCAGATATTTGAGACATTAAATCTGGTTTCATCAGAATGTCACAAACATTACAGATAAAAATCACATGTCTTGAAGTTTGCTGGTCCTCATTGGCAACATTGGGTAACAGTTTGAAGGAACGATAGGATGAACTTCTTATGATGAACAAATAGATTTCTATGTGCAAGACCCCATAATCTGTTTAATTTCAGGAGTGAATTACAAATCAAATGTAATCCCTGTGTTTGTCTATTATGCCTCCTGGATAACTGCAATCTCTTGGTCAGTTACAGCCAAAGTAGTATAATTTATAAAGACAAATTTTTTATGAAACCTGTGGCCAATATCAACCAGTTACAAATTAATGTCACTGAAATAAAAGCTAATATTTTTCTGCAAAAATGATGAAGTCACAGCATATGCTGTTTTTTGGTGACAGAAAGTGATAAAAAGATATATGAGGGGAAAAAAAAATATTTCATAACAAAAGAGAAGGGACATTGAATACAGAAGAAAGAAATAAGGAGCATGTGGCAAAGGTTCCATAAGAAATAAGATTTTATTGCTGCCATCATTCAGATTTTACCAGTCTCGCTATTCGTAACTTTCTTATATGACAGTCAAATAAGAGCATCTCTGTGCATATGAGGTCTTCTTTCTTCTCTTAGCTTAAACCACATTTGCCTTTTCTTATATGGCACTCTGTATGTCTGATATCTAATATTTTTAAGTGTCCTTTTTCAGATAAGGGGAAAAAAACCAAAAGGTACGTTAATTTCTTTCCATTTTTCTCTCATTTTTTTAATGGAATTAGCACAAAGTAATATTGATATCTCTAAGAAATCCATTCTATTTTTCTTTTGTAATTTCAGTTTTGCTGAAATTCCAGGTTGTATATTATTCTTTGTATAAGATAGTGTTATATTCAGAAACAGTTTTGTCTACTGTGGGGGAAGGAACATCAGTGTTAAGCTTGATTTATGAAGTGGGACAAGTGGGAGATGTTCTGTGTCAGAAAAGCTCTGCAAACACACCATTGTACACACACACGTACACATGTGTAACACATCCCAGTTAATTGAGACTTGCCTCATTAACTATAACAGTAAGTCAGCTTGGCCAATCCTGAAGAAACACAGCATCCACTCACCCCAGTGTTTATGTCAGGATCTGGGCAGCACTTGGTACTGACTCCTCAAGACCTCTGCTTCTGTAAGTGTTGGACGGCTGTGTGAAAATGTTCCCCCAGTCTTTATAACTGTGTGGGTTTATATCCAGGTGTTGGCACAAGCTGTCAGCCAAATCAGTTCATAGTGATATTATGGTATATCTTTCTTTCCAAGTAAGGTCCTGATGCTTCCAGGACAAGTCTTTAGTGAAGATGCTCTAGTTCAATGAAGATGTTATAGCTATAGCTCAGTGATGGTTTGAAGAATTTGTGCTATATTTCTAGAAACTATTTTATCTTTCCAAATTGATGTCAACATTAACACAGGTTTTCTCACTCAGTTTTGCAAAACGCCATTAGGCCCACACACACTGCTTTGATGGAGGTACATTTTCACATTATTATTTTAGTCATACCTTTGATAGAGCTTTTGCAGAAAAACCTATAAATATAGCTATATTTAAGATTCTGCAGAAAGTACGTACACCATATACTTTAATCATGGGCACATTGACATCTTGTGGCAAGCTAATGCAGGTAATCTTTACACTATTATATTAGGGCTTGAATACTTGAAGGAATATATATTTATAAAGCTTTATTTATTTATTTATTTATTTATTAGACTATATTGTCACTTATCTCGGAGGAGAGATAAAGAAATATACTTTGCATGAATGGTATTTTTTACTTCTCCTTCTACCATACTGAAGTTCAGATACTTCACATTGATATTAATACTAACATTTGTAAAAAGGAAAAAACCTAAAAAATATTAAGAATTATTCCTTCTTACAGGATAGAATTCTTCCAGAAATTGTGATGTGTTCTCACAGACATTATTAATAAAATTAAATATTTTAAAATAACTTATTTTTCTATTTTTTTAAAATTTATTCATAAAGATGGAAAGAATGAGCTGAGAAAATAAATCTCTGTGTCCAGGGCAGATGTCTATTTGACCAGAATAAATATTTCATTGAGACAATATCTAAATTGAGTAGTTCTTTAACAATGGAAATTAAAAAAAAAACAACAACCAAACAAACAACACAACAACTTGATTATTCAGGACAAAAATAATGAGACTCAGCTCACATAAAATCAGACTTCTATATCTGGTCTAGCTTCTCTGGGCAGGATTCAATTGCCTTAACATAAATATTTAATGCCATTTTTAACTCTCTGAAATATTTCCCCTGGCTTCCATCATGACTTCATCTGATCTCATCCTTCAGAGTTATATTTGCCACCCCTGTGAATGCAATTCAGGTGCCCCAGGCATCTATACTGCCAATGGACTCCAAAGCTTAAGAAACATTCGGACCTCTATTTTATTTTGATAGCCATCAGAAAGTATATTTCAGAGGGGTAATTATTCTTGAGGAGGATAAGAATTGATCACTAGGAATGCCTATTGCTCTTCACTGATGATGTCTAGACAGCTACCCCACATGTAAATGTCTGTGTTAGAGCTTACTCAGATAGGATTCAACCTGATACAACAATTCCTAGATGTAGGTATCTATAGGCAAAATAGGCCTCTAAACGGCTGTTATAATTAATGAAGATTTATTCAAAATAATAAACAAACTAGAGAGGGATTCAATTTATTATCTACTAAGGGCTTCTTTTGTTTGACTGAACATAGTCTAGTGCCATTTGCCTGGTCTCCAACTACAAGTCCAGCTCTCTTCTTCAATTGCTCCATGAAAATGTCTCGGTGTCTCATATAAAACCGAACATCCATACTAAAACAACTGAGTTGAGTCAAAGTCAATATATTGTGTGATGGTACCTACCTATCTGGTATTGTTCTCTGTTTTACTATCAAAATAAGTAAATTCTGTTAGGATGCTTGTTTACCCAGGCAGGAAGAAACTGGGATATGATTTTTTTTTACCCATAGAGAAAGAAGCAGCATTGAAGATCATCTTCTGTTATCTGACAATTCAAATCACTAATTTCTTTCTGGTTTTCCTTCTCAGCTTGAGTCTGGAACTTCTCTGTGAACACTGTCCCAAAAGGAAGACTGACATTAATGGGAAGAAAAGACTGTGCCCTCATCCAGGCATCTCTGTTGCCTTGTGCTTTGGAACATTATTGTGGTAAGGCGGACAAGGACAGTGGAATAGGCTTCCCAGGGAGGTGGTGGAGTCACCATCCCTGGATGTGTTTAAGGGTCGTTTAAATGAGATGTTGGGGGATATAATGTAGGGGAGAACTTTGTAGAGTAGGGCAGATGGTTGGACTCGATGATCCAAAGGGTCTTTTCCAACCTGAATAATTCTGTGATTCTGAGGTTGTTCACATGCAGAGGAAATGTAAGCGTAATGGAGAGCAGCACCTGGTTTCAAAATAAAAATATGTTTTCATTCCCTCTATTTTACCTAGTAAAAAAAAAAAAAAAAAAAAAAGTGTTAGGAATTTATAGTGTTTCTGACTATTTTCTTTCTAGTATTCTAGTGGCCAAGATCCATAGAGAAAAAATGTACAGGTTGATTATCATGGTAGAAAAATATAATCGTAGTGAAATGACAATGTTCTCTCTAGTTGTGGCATCACAACAAATGACTGCCCCAGTTTCTGGTACTCAAACCTACACCCACTGTCCCTCTCACATGAACACCACCACCCCCATCCCCCAGCCCAGACCTGTGGTCTCTCCTGTAGCTGACTCTCACAACCCTGATCTTTCCAGCACTCTCTGTGAGCTAGCTCCTAGACCTCTTATCCTACTAGCCAGTTACTTTCTGACTGCTCTGACTTTACGTTTGCTAGTGAATTGTTCATACATACATGCATACACATAGGACTCAAATTCCAGAGGGAAACATATACACAGCCTGGTCTATGCAGTTGTTGGCACCCAGGCCTATGGGGTCTTGTTACCCACGGCCTCTCCTCCAGTTGTTAGCATTGAAACTTTTGCACATATGTGCACAGAATATAAAGCCCCATTACACAGGAAAATAATTGGAAATGGTGTTTAATCAGAAGACAATTCAGTCTGCAGGGGAACAAAACTATGTAGCAGTTCCAAGGGGAAAAAAGTTTTCAAAATTTGATTTCTGCTGGGAAAGGACACCTGAACAGTCTTGAAAATTCATTCCCCAATCATTCATGCCCCAAAAGTAAAAGTGATTTTTATAGTAATCTCTCTACTAGAGTGGTAAACACTCTGTTTCCCAGACTGCAGCATGCCATATTGATGTTACAAAGGAACAGAATATCGAAGGCTAATACAAGTCCCTCTGAAGGCAATGAAAAAAGTTTCATCAAATTCAATGTATTTTGGATCCATATTTAATTAAATCAGTTACCTTTTCCAACTGAAAATAAGTTATATTATCTGAGGAATTTAAAAGTTGAACTGATATGGGGTTTAAAAGGTTCTGACTATAACTGAAAAGTAAAATTATAATGCAGCTTTTCCTTATGTCAAGTGACTTGTTAGGATCTTATTTCACTTGGATACTGGGTTTTGATGTGATTCTCCCAAAACTTATTCTAAAATCACAGAATGATTTATTCGTTAATTCTACTAGTGAAATATCATAGTTCATTTTCTTTTTTTTTTTTTTCATCAAATATATTAATAAAATATCACTAACAGTGATGATAAGTATCAACAGGAACAACACAAAGAAAACATTCAGGTATATCAGTGAGGTACTGTTCCATTAAACTACTTGGTTTTTATTCTCTAATTCACAAATTAAACATACTTTACAAAGAAGTTCAAATGAGGTATTAAAAATTTTAATAGTTTATGACCTATCTTAAAAATTCCAGCAAGAAATGTCCAGTGTGTTTCTTTATTCTTCAACTCGTATTCAGCTAGAAAATACAATGCAAAACAGTGTGTCTGAATTACTTAAATAGCAGATGTAAAATTATGAAGAAGAAAAACACAGTGGAATAACAGTATAATAGAAGGTAGTATTTGTTCAAGAGGGAAGGCAGAGGGGAGGAAGGGGGAGGGATGGGAGAAGAAGCAGCTGAAAACAGAAGCAGAAAGAAAAAAAAATGAGCTTTCATATCAAGAATATTTTATCTTTCTTCATCTGAGAAAAAAAGGAGTCAAAATATCTAAACCATATCTTCCTCTTATGAGTTGTAGTTGTGGTTTATATCTAATCCCTGTGAAGATTATTCAGGTGTATATGACATCATAAAAGCTTTCCCTTGACCAGTCCAGCTGTAGGTTTTACTTTCCTTTCATAAGCATACATGAAAAAGAAATCCAGAATTCACTTCTACGAACTCTCAGGTAAAAACTACATCTGTCTCTTCTTCAAAGGAATTTAATGTCAACTTAGATTTAGAAGTAATATTAGAAGGATGTATATTACATGTGGTGAAATTTAAAAATGAGTTATTGTAAACTAAAGCCTTGCAGAAACATGTTATTTCTGAGCTCTGACAAGTAACTTGAAGCTGTTGAAAGTCTATTCTCTGGTCTGCTAATGTATTTAAGCATTGTTGTGAAAAATAATTTGGGAGTGTTTCAAGCACTAGTTATTACAAGAATTTTATTAATCAAGTAACTTAAATCAGGTGTCATTTATTTCCACTAATGGTCAGCGAAAAAAAAAAAAAAAAAGTAAAAGCAGATGTTACTTCCTAGATAACTGTTTCCCTACTTCGGCAATTGGAGGGAATAACATCCTTGTTATTCTAAAATTGGGCAATGACCATTAAGGTCATTTTTTAATTGGTGTTATTCTCAGATTTCACCTAGGTTTAGGTTCTTTTTTCTGTTTGTCAGAGATGTTTGCTTAGTATTATACAATCTCCCATTTTAACCTTTTCTTCCTAGGAATGAAGATTGGTCTCTAAATCCTTGGAAAATAAACACATTAATAATGATTCAGCATGAATGAAGAAGAAAATAAGAAGCTCAATCCTCTGTCAAGCAATAGAATAATTGCTATCTGTCATTGCTGTTTCAGATTGTCTGGAACTTTTTCATATAATTTCCTTAATGCTGCCTTGAAATATTTTCTTCCTTAATCTTTCAGAGCAGTTGAATCTCTTTGGTGTTAATGCTATCCATGGAAATGTCCAAACTTCTCTCTGTAACTTTATGAGTTCTGTGCTTCTTACTTCTTTAATTTAAAAGATAGGCTAAAAAATAATCTTAAATTAATTTAAAAATCTTATAAAAATTTCCCAACTTCCATACATTTTTCTCAATAATGGCATAATCTAAGTAAAAAAAAAAAAAAAAAAAAATCAAACTAAATAACACAAGAGACTGTTAACACGTTAAGAATTTGATATTGAAGTCTACACGTTGTTTAAATTTCAAAAGGTCCTCAGACATATTAAAGGAAAAGAGAGCCACATACATGGAAAGTCAAGTAATACTTTTTCCTTTCATGTTGCTGCAAAAACCCAGGGAGTAAAATCTTGTTCCAGATGAAAGAATTTATCAAACAAAAATGATATTTTCTTTTACTTCAGGAAGAAGTTTAAAGATAAGCCAGTTTTTCCTATCAGTGATGATAATGAAGCAGAATTCATGAATCCAATTACTGTCATGATAATATATCATTATATATATATATATATATATATCCAGTTATTCTCATTATAAATGAATCTGCAGTATGGCAATGAAGTGTTAAATTTTTTGGATGTTCTTTTTAAGGAAGGCCAGAATTAAAAACATGGGAAATGTGCTTGAATCAAAAGGATAATATATCAAAAGTAACTGACAGCTGTACAATAGTTTTTATTTCCAGGTCCTGATAACCATATTGTTTGTTTTCACAGCTTCCTGGCTGACAGAGTTGGTAAAGGAATGTGTAATCCACTTAGTCTAAGGTTGGTATAGATGGCCTGTGTCTAGTATTCTGTTTTCTGTGCATACTGCTCCTTTACCTGAGAAACAGTGATTATATATTTAAAAGGAAACTGGTAATAGTTTCTTCCCAAATTCAACTTTGTACATGGATAACATTCACAAAAAACATGTGATTTTCTTTAAATATTATGTCACTCAATACCTGGTTTTTTAAATTTATTTTTTATATTACTACTTTTTAGTAATTCAGATAAAACCGAGAAATATGTATCAATAATGACAATACAAGATCATACACCAGGAACTCTTTACTACCTGTCTCTCCTTATCTTTATCTCTCTCTTTCATTTTTAAAAGAAATTTTTATCAATAGTAACATTTTCTAATAAGTAGACATATTTTGAGTGATTTTATTGCTTTTTTTCTACTTCTGCTTAACATTCATTCTGAGGCAGAAGTGTGAGTATCTCCCTAGTACTTCAGGTTCTATTACTGAGAGAGACAGAGAGAAGGAGCCAAAGAGAGAGAATGCCATCTCTATTATCCCCTAAGCCACCTATTGCTTTTCCAGTCTTCTCAGGAAACGCTCAGTGCCCAAACGAGAAGAAAGAACAAGCAGTACTCAGGTTTATAGTTCCATCTTCCTTGGTGCTATGTAAAAAACAACTCACCTCAAACCCAGGAAAATCTGTGTGGGAATTTATCTTAGAATTTCTCAGTTCCCATAATATCTAATAAAGTTATCTTAATTAGAAATTGATACATTAACTATCCATTTCCTTTCTTTTGTGCTTTTTCTCTGACCAAGACTGGATGGATGGATGGATGGATGGATGGATGGATGGATGGATGGATGGATTGATTTCTCATCAGTCACAGTCTGGTCTAGATTGAATGCTTCTTACAATACAAATAAAGCTCCACCAATCATGAGATATGAGGTTAAAAAATTGTTATAGCCAGATTGTTATACTTTGAACAGGTAAGAGGGAGAAGGCAGAATTTCGCAGTAAATTTACCATTCCTACATTTCTACTGCTGCCAATTTCAGTTTGGTCAATGTTTTCTTTCTCTGCAAAAAAAGTTTCTTTTTGTTTCTTGTTATATGTTTGGCAAAGGCTCTGCTTGACTTGACTGTGTTAGTGCAAGTAGGAGAGAATGTTTGCTATCTATGTTAAAAAGTTGCAGTCCAAGTAAGGGCAATGACCCTGTACAGATCAAATTTGATTTGATGGTGGGACAAGACTTGGAGAGAAGAGCTGTTGAGAAAAATGAATTTGTAGGTGTTTAACCCATTTGACTATTAACTGAAAGAGGTTAGACATAGATACATGTATTAAAAAAGGAAATGTATGGAGCAGCGGAGCAATTCCCCAGTGTTCATGGGGAAAAAAAAAAAACAAAACAAACACTTTAGTATGCCACTTTATGTGCTTTTTTCTAGACAGAACTATCTTCCTCCTTTGTTTTTTAGAATCAACATCTATTAATATGACTAATAAAGTTTTTATATATATATATATATCTGTGTTTTTTGTTAGCATATCTAAAGTATCTTCTTTTTTCTGTAACTGAAGTACAGACTTGTTATCTAAGATATTTGAGTTGTTCCAACTGTGGTGTGATAGAATTAGGAACCTTGATCATATTCTTTTTTAGATATTGCGGAACAGAGACATTTTGATAAATGATGATAGCAAGGGTCATAAGCACATTACATAGTGATGTAGCACAGAAATATTATAATAAAGGAAAAAGCAGACAGCTTAATCCTATCAAACTCAGTCATATATCTCAGTATTCATACATCTCTCAGATAGTGATATTCATGCCACAAAAATAGATGCTTTAATGTTCTATCACACAGCCTCTACATGTTCCATTCATAATTATCTTAATAGATATTAATCTAACATTTACTATGGTAGAACTAAGGGAAATATGGGCAGAAAAAAAAATAGAGTATTTATGCTTTGACTATGAGACACACCTTTTTTTTAAAAAAAAAAAAAGTGGTGCTTTTTCTTTTCTTGTCTGTGTACCTGAAGGACTAAATACCTTTTAGTTGAGGAAGGCAGTATCAAAACCAGTAGAAAGTCAAAGGTGGCATGGTGCTAGTAGTTGAAGAAATGATGGCTGGTCAAAGATCTTCCTTTAGAACAGACAAACTACAATCTCTCAAAACCTAATATGTGGCATCTATTATTATAAAATTAAGGCAATTAAAAGAAAGCAAAGCTCCTGAAAGAACTGGTTCTGAACTTTTTTATCATTATGAATTATACAATCAGTAGCCAGTTTAATGAGTTTACTGCTACTTTTCTCTGAGGCAACAGCAGCATCCAGTGGCCAGTTAGGCTCAGCCTAGTTGTGCTGCTTGTGGACTGCTGACATAGAATAGTCTTTTCATGTATTCTCAGATTTTATCATATTGTGAAAGGAGCAGACAGGATTTAAGGAGGCAATACCAGCACCCTGCAGGTTTGGTATGTCTCTGCATAAATTCTATATAGATTTTAGCTTTTGCTTTTCTCTGTGGTATGTATAACATTGAAGGAGGTGGAAGAAGTCATTCAGGATAGCTTTGTGACTTCATTAAGTTTTGCTTCATTAAGGGTCTGTTTATTAGCACAAGCGAGCAGTAGGATATTCAGAACACTGTTTGGTATACATAAACTGTGTGGCCTTTGGGCTAAATAGTATACATAGGTGTTGTATAAGATGTAGTTTTAATCTATTAGAGAGCTGTCAGATGAACTGGGAATGCTGTTTCAGGGCTATCAATACTGATAGTAGATAAAATTGCAATAGTCTCCAGAGAATTTAAGTGAATTTGAGCCCTATTTTGTTCGGTGCTTTATGTCTTTTCCCAGGGTGGGGGAGAAAGTTCTTGCTTCCACATGCCTAAAAAGAAGTATAGAAATATCATATGCTGCATAGAAAATCTATGAAAGTTAACTATGTACAGTATGGGATTAAATAACTTAGTTTGTGTTCCACAATGTTGTGTGTCACTATTCAGTGCTGAGGGAGGTTTGGATACGATCCCAAGAACAAGATTAAGACACAAACGAGGTCAGATCGTATATCCAAAACAGGTTTTTATTATTAAAAATATGAAGAGGAGTAGCAATAGGACAGAATGGAAGGAAAAGACAGAAATAAAGCAAAGATGCGGGATGGGCTGCAAGAATAGTCACCACCACGGATCCAGCGGTGTCCTGTTGGTTCTGTCTTCAGTTCTTCAGTGGTGGGTGCACACAGAGAAAAGTTTCTGTTGACTTTTTAAGTTCAACGTATCCACCAATTAGCATATCTGCCCACCATTATTTTTTTCTTCTCTTGTCCCATAGGTTTTGTTGCATCGGACTTCAGGGCAGAAATGTTTGCCTCTTATCAGCTCATTGGAGACACAACTGGCTACAGGATGGGGCCAGCTCAGCACACCTCTGCCCCTTTAAGGAGTTCAACAATGCAACTGCAAAGAAATGGGGTGGTGCATCCTTCAATACACTCCTGCTTCCCTGGGCTACTTCCTCCAGACCAATTCACAGGCCACGACAGCTTGTCTTGGAGGTTTGCACAGACACAAGTAAGCTTTGACACAGTCATATGGCATTTCAGTCTCTCACATTCTGTTAAGAAGATTCCAGGGAAATGGAAGTGGCTTAGAAAATATGTGATGGATTTTCATTGTCTTAGCAGCATTTTATTTTCTATTTTTTTCAGGATTTTTGTTTTTGTTTTTTTCAACTTTATACATATTGCATCTATGGGCTGTATACCTTCTCTGTAATGTAGTAACATCAATAGTATATTTTTGCATATGTCTTGGAAAAATTGTTTTCACATGTAAAAGATAAAGCTTCTGCAGAGTGTGTTTGAGTATTCATTGGGATTAGCACTATGGCAGTGAGAATGTGTCTATTTTATTCTTACAAAAGTAGAATTCTTACACACACACAGAAGAAGGATATAGTAGGTGTGACTTTTAGTGCAATATGATGCAATATGAAATAAAAACTGTGTGATCATTTACTGACAATCTTGTGTATACATTATTTTCTATGTACTATAATAATCATAATTCTTTGTATAGTATTCAAAGAGGAAACAGTTTACTGAAGGGCCATGAGAGCTGAGCATACATGAAATATGACAAGTTTCATAGCGGTCACTGTAAAATCACTTCGGTCCTCTCAAGTGTCAGTATGTGTTCTGACATCAGTTATATGCATGATGCTCAGTAGAACCAAGCCGAGATTTAAGATAAAAACATGTTGGAATATTACCTTCACATAATAATATGCAAATGTAAAAATACATATACCAAATTGATTGTGAAATTTTATTTTTGTATTTTCCAGTGATACCTGTTGCCCCCTTTCACCCTTTAAGAACTTTCTTCTCAAACTTATTTATATTTCTCTCCCATTGTATGTAATATTACATACCAGTGTCTAAAGAGTTAAGCAGTTTTTGCAGACTATGAGTAAGTGGTTCACTGCTGTGTTCAGCTAAGATTTATAGAGATAGGATTAATGGGCAGCAGTAAAGGACAATTGGAGGCTGTTTTGGAAAATAACTAAATGGTGAAAAGAGACAGATCCATGCTTAGGATACTTGTTTCAAATTGGATGAATAAAATGTGGAAAAGTTGAGTTTAAAAGGATCTTTGTTCTTTAAAAGCATCTTTTAAATAACCTCATCCTTGTGTTCCTTCATTCCCTACATTTTCATGCACTAAAGTCGGTAACAAGTTTGAGAGATTTATAGTTATTTTAATGTCTTAAAATATTTTGTGAGGATTGGTTTGTTGCATGGAGACACAGTGAATATGTAACCTCCACAAGACACAGGCCCACAATAATAATATTTTATTCTCTTAAACTGAAACTACCCTGTGAAGCAAAATACCAGGGAAAGGACTCTGCATGGCTTCCATCATAATAAGCCATTTCTTAGGACCTGTTAATTTTTTGGAACCTATGAATAATCTAAGGAAAATAGGCCAGTTGCTAGCATAGTTTGATTCCCTGTCTTCTGCTTCTGGTGTAGGATTTATAGCAACCCATATCTGGTTTTCTCCTCGTTACTGAACAACGTGGTAATCAATGGTTTTGGACTGTCTGACTTTTTAGTATTTCAAAATTATTTCAGAATTATTTTATTCTCACACTGGAATAGTAAATGCATTAATGTGTTCATACATTCCCTTCCAAGTGTGTTTTTATTCTCTATGCAACATATGAGTAATAAGCCTATACGATAATTTTCTCCATAATCTATTCTATACTCTTTCCACACCCAAAATGTTAATTGAGCTTCATTTTCATTTGGCTTGCAAGAGTATACATCCTTTTTTCAATTTTAAGAAAACCTGGATATTAAGCTACAATGTCTATTATCTTTGTTTCTAACTATAAAAGAAGCTAGCATCCCATAAAATAGTAATGTTTCATTCTTATCCACTGCTGCTGTTATTACAGATACTAAGACATTCTGATGAAAAAGTATCTCAGTATAAGTCATTTACCATTTTGTATTTCTGAAAATAACCATCATTTATACTATTGCAAAACAAAATCTGAATTCAAGGGGAAAAACCTCATAAACAGTATATTGGATAAAAATGTAACTAGAAGATGTGTGATGCAGTGCTATAGTTTTAGGTACAATTTTATTAGCTGTTTTCATAAATTGCTTGGAAGCACTAAAGAGCTTGTTTTGATATTCATATAGGATGTTATACTGCAAAGAACATCACCAAATTCAATGCGGTATACATGCAGAAGAATGTTCAATATCCGTAACACTTCATTCATTTGATTCTGATCAGCATGCTACTAGAATAAAAGTGAGACTGTGGAGAAAGGGGAGAAAGTTCACTAGTAGCAAAAATGATTAAAAAATCTCTGAAAAAAATATTAAAAAGAGTTATGTAGACATTGGTTGAATGAGAATTACATGAGCAGGTCTGACTTTTGGTTCAGCTATGCAATCAAATTTATTTTAAAAATAAAATGAACATTGCATAATTTATTTTTTTTTTCACTGAAATTTAAAACATAGAATACTGTTTCACTGACAGGCAGTGATCTACTTGAGCCACAATGTAATATAGCTTGTACATTCATATTCTAGTGCAGATTTTCTCTTACTGTTCTATTACCAAAGCGTGCAGCACTTTTTACAGCTGCAGTCCCTCCCACACACATTCTTGTACAGAGTGCTATCTGTTCTATTTACAAAAGAAAAAAAGAAAATAAAGGTAGTCTTAAAAAAAAACAAAAACAAGACAGTTTCCCATTTTTGTCCAATATATAGTGGTTATATGCCACACAATTTCTGTCAGTGTTGCATGTATAATTCCACTGGTCTGAACTTCTGTAGCAGCTTCTCTAGCACCTTCGTATGTTCATAGCATGTTCTGTAACAATTCTCTGAAATCTCTTGACTTGTCTAACCAGCTTTTAATTCAGTCCTGCAGAAAGACTGTTACAATTTGATTTTCCAATGTGTCAAACTCAGCAGAAGTTCAAATGTTAACTGTCCTTTTATATTTCTGTTTTTATTAAGAGAGTATATGTAGAATAAAAATTTTAGTACAAGCACAGTAAATAAAATTTTCTCTGTGTAATTATACAATTCCTTATTTTGTTCATTAAAACTATAAGTGAATACAGAAGATATTTTCTTATAAACTCATTGATTGTACTGGTATTGACTGGGATTGAGTTAATTTTCTTCATAGTATCTAGCATGAGACTATGTTTTGGATTTGTGATCAAACAGTGTTGATAATTCAAGGATGTTTTATCCGTTACTGAGCAGTGCTTACACAGAGACAAGGCCATTTTTGCTCCTCACATCACCCCACCAGCAAGTAGGCTGGGGTTGCACAAGAAGTTGGGAGGGGACACAGCCAGGACAGCTGACCCCAACTGACCAAAGGAATGCCCCATGCCATATGGCATCATGCTTAGCAATAAAAGCTTGGAGAATAAGGAAGGGAGGGATGTTCAGAGTGATGGCGTTTGTCTTCCCAAGTAACTGTTACACATGATGGAGCCCTACTTTCCTGGAGATGGCTGAACACCTGCCTGCTGATGGGAAGCAGTGAATGAATTCCTTATTTTGTTTTGATTGCACATACAGCTTTTTCTTTCCCTATTAACCAGTCTTTATCTCAGTCTATGAGTTTTCTCTTTTACCCTCCTGATTCTGTCCCCCATCCTACTGCAGAGGAGTGAGAAACTGGTTGTGTGGGACTGAGCTGCCTACTGGAGTTAAATCATGAGAGCTATTCTACACGCAAGAATATAGGTAGAATATTTTCAATTTAGATTAATATATTTTTTCAGACAATTTCAAGAGATAGCTTCCATAATCTCTGTCTTCAGTCGGTGGAAAGTGCCCATGTGCATTTACATATTTAGCAAAACTGTAAGTAAGGAACCCCCAGATAAATTTATCATGGAAAGAATTACTGGTCTCCAGCTTGAGGAAACTGAGGGTAAGGTAGGACTCCAGGTCACTCACTTATACTTACACATGACATGTACAATTTATGTATCTTATCTAACCCAACATTTCCTGTCAATATCCCATATATCCTGAGTAGACCTCTGTTACAGGTGTAAGAGATGCTACTGGATGCCAGAAAGTCTGGTATAGAGAGAAATCAGTATATCCCAGGTGCAGTGTAAAATAGCTGTTTTCTCCCTTTTTTCGTATCTTTTTTTCTACAATACTTATGGGATGACTTATTAAAATGCTATTTCCTTCAAAATTTATACTAAAGTGTGAACCGAAGGGAGTATAGGAAGACTAATATGTATGTGAATTAAAAAAAAAAAAACAAAAACACAAAAACCCACAAACAACCCACTTAAAAAACAAAAACAAAACCAAACAAACAAAAACCAAACAAAACTAAACAAAAAACTAAAAAAAAAAATCATTATTTTGACACATAAATGTGTGTCTATGCCAAAACACTTTAGTCTTGGGTAACAGTTCCTTCTAATACAGTGATCTCTTAAATTTTAGAATAAATTTGTAGAGAAAGAAACACTGAAAATTGCCTCAGGATTATTTGTGAGGATATGGCTTACATGCACCAGTTGCAAAATGGTTCACAAAATTACAGGACGCTTGGTTGCTGGAAGAAACTTTCTCCATGTTCAGGAAATTTAAAGCATTATCATTACTCCTGTGTTTCTATTTTGCTAACACAGGCTAACAGTGAGAATCAAGCTACGGTAATGACAATTGTCTTGGTTGTCACTAGATTATGGACTTGGGGTATCTACAGATAAAACACAAATTAAAAAGTTTGACTACTCTTTCTGGTATTTTGGGGAGAGATTCTTTAGTTTGGTCAGCAAGTAAGTAACAAAAAACACAAGACTGAAGTGGAAGTTCTATCTGTTAATGAAATGTTTCAATGCTTAAACTTTAGACTTCTTTTTAAACTCTGCTCCTACTAAAAGGGAAATATGTTAGCATTTTTAACCTTAAAACATACAGTGTTCTGAAGATAAAGTTGAAAAAATTACTTCAAGACAATATGGTTGCAATACTGGCAGAGTATATAGACACAGAAAATTAAAATAAAAAAACCCAAACCAAATAAATATTAATACAATTTTGGTAGAAAGAGGGTAACAACAAATTATTTTTACCAATCAATCCATTCATTGAATATTTACGTCTTCTTGTTTAAGGTTATTTTTGTTAGAAAAGTTTTTGGGATTTTTTGTTAAATTTTTGAATACCATTAAATATTAGCCTTCACATTTGAATAAGAATGTTATGAAAACTCTGATCCTAAACTCCATACAATAGATTGAGCATCCCAATAGGAATTAAATACTTCTGTAAACTTTGGGAATAATACCTCCAGTATGCCTGTGTTACAGGTTGAGAAGTAAAGTGAAGATTGCTGCACAGTTGAAGTTCTGGGCAGCAATTTTGTAAACTGTGTGGACGACTTTTTACAGCATGCAAAATGAAAGGGCCAAAAGAGCAATCTTTAACATTGTTTTATACAGTGAGCTCTGCATTCCTGACAAGAGACAAAAGCTGCAGTAGCAGCTGTTTTTGCTCCCTTCCACTCTCCTTGAAGCAATGGCTCAACTTCTCACAGCTGCCCAGCATCTTGACATAGTACTTGCTGTACACCACGTGCAGAGGATGCACAGTATGTTTTCAGTTTGAGCTGTCAAAAAAGGCATGAGGGAAGGGGAAGCATGCTGAAAAAACCCAAACTCTTCATTTTGTGTTTTTTCAGTCACTCTATATAGCTATGAAAATGTTGATAGTGGGACCAGACATGCCTCTGCATCCATAACACCCATCATTTACGAGCTTCATGGATGAATCCTTCTTATAGAGTGATATTTTTCTCAATTAATTTTATGTATGATATTTTGATATTTAATATGCTGGCAGATATGACTGCCCTCAGCAAGGAACGCAGCCAAGTCGATTTCACTGGCACAAGCAATGCTACTGTATGCATTAGCTCTCTTGGTACGGATAGGAAACTTACATTCCTTTTTAGTATTTTACATTCTTTGTATGTTCAGTCTAAAGTAGCCTTGGGAATAGGATCCAAAATCTAAAATCTAGATTAACTGGCACTGCAAAATGCACTCTGGTTTGTTAATTTAACTTTAAATCATAGTGAAATATAATAAGAGATCTGAACTAGGAGTATTTTGTTTATATAATCATGTCTACAAATTCTGTTTTCTTTTTGAAGATGCACTGCATGTCTTAGTTTTGATATGATTATGTTAAATAGGAGACTTAGATATTTGCAAATGGGTAAATCTATCCTCATCTGGTAATTTTTTGAATGTGGAGTGCTAGCACTCCCAAATTCACCATTATACAGATCCACAAATAACTTCTCCTTTCTGTGCCCCATCACTGGCCCCTGAATTACATTCGGAGACCCAATGAAACCAGTGAGAAGGAAGAAGTGAAAGAGTGACTCTGTTTCATAGTCTTCTCATCAGTTTGGCAGAAAAAATCATTCCACACCCAACACAGAATTGCTAGGGAATAATCTGGCAATTCCAAATGGATTTTGATTATCATTTCATCATAAGGAGGAAACCATGTCATGTTTATTTTTTATTTCAAATAGGTGGTTACAGAAGAGAGTAGTCTTTGATCATTCACCCTGCTTTGAGTTCGTTATTCTTGGTTTCCTAAATTTTGCAATATTTTGTAAAAAGAACTAAGCAGCAATCCATATCTTCCTCATCTTTCTTTACCATTTTCATACTAAGTTGTTTATCATATTGTTAATGATATAATCATTAACATCATATTCCCAGTGTTCAAGAACCTTATTTATGAGTTCCTATGTAAAAGAATTGGATTAGATGTGAAGTATCTCCTGGGTAATCTGATAGTGAGGTTTTTGTGACAGAGTTATGGTTCTTCTCTGGAGAATGTCTCTGTGAGTATCTAGAAGGATAGTAAATACTACTGCATAGCAGTTTATTACAATTATGTTATCCATTAGTCTTTTCCCAGAAGGAAATAAATTGGCACACTTACACAGTTACAATCAAAGTCTGATTATATTGTATGGTCCAAGGGAACACCTTAATCAAATTAATAGTCTCAAGCAAGCAATGATGCTGTGGGGTTTTTTCATGGTAAATTGACCTACTTCATATGTCAGATAGACATTTAAAATTTCATTAATTCTGTGCTATCCCAACTGGAAGTAGCAAAGCTCCTTTTGAGACATTAGCCTTGTAGGGCTTGGTGTTCCAGCGGGACCTCTTGCTCACAAATTTGAATATTTATTCCTCAAGTTAGTATAAAAATAAGTTAGTATAAAAATTTCCATCTGCTGATGCTGTAATATCCAACAACATATACTTTGTTAAACAGATGGAGGGGTAGAAGATATGAATGAACAAAGAGGCAGCTGATTTCTGGAGCTTCATTTCTACTATAAATTATTTTCAGCACCATGGTAGAGTGGGAAAAGGGGAGTCATAACAGCAAGGCAGAGTTGCTCTAGTTATTTCAAATGGGTGCTCCATAGGTCACAGCTACTGCTGTTGGAAAGATCTACAGTGATGGGTGAGTGACAATATGACAATGGAGGTGGTGGCTGTGGTTACAAATTTGCATGCATGTGGCCAGGATGTATCTAGAAAGAACAGGTCACTATGCTACAATTTTTCTTCTCTACTTTCTCATACTGTATGTGGTGAAACATCCTTGGTTTCCTTCATAAGTAATCCCTTCATTTTAAGGGATAAAACCCAAGAAATTGTGAACATGTGAAATTAGGAACATGATAAACTTCTAAGCACTGTGAGTGATAATCTAAATACAGCAGTAGGGAAAGGATACATTCTGATAGTCAGAAAATCTATTTGAAATTATATTTTATTTTTTTAAGGAGAACTAGCTCAGCAAGCCAAAACTTTTCAAAGAACCATATTGATGTCAAGGAAATCATCAGCCATTTTTCACATTTGGGATAGAAATGAGAGAAAGATATACAACTGTCAGTAAGGTAGTTTTCTAGCTTATGAGAGACTTTTCTTCCACACTGAACGGAATGGGAACTTAAATAATTGTCCCTGTACAGCTTGGGTTTAATGTCTTCAACACTGAACTGTTGAAGGAGGAACTGATCAGCAGGGGCATGAGAATGATGCAAATGCCTTCTCCTCTGTTATACTAGCACCACATTCTAATTGTCAAAATAACTTATTCTTGCTACAAAGTTAAAAGGCATGTGAGGCAAAATATGTGTTTTATGGTAAGCCAGTGGTTTTAATTGTGAGTCTTCATTGTAAAGAGATTGAGGGTGGGGGGAGATAGAACAAAAATCTGAGAAATATCGGGGACAGAGATACTTTAAAGATATTTAATTAAAAACTAAGGCATTTTCAGTCCATCTAGGAAAAATGTAACACAACACAGAGTTCTAAGTATGAAAGCTCTGTCAGTTTACTCCCCGCACCAGTCAGATTTTAGCTGTATGAAGATTAATATGTAAAATATGTAGCAAAGGCAATGAAGAGGGAGAATATGCTTGTCTTTCAATCTGGAATTCAGAGGCACAGATAGTCCTGCAACACACACTGCGTATAAACAGATTTTTAAAAATTTTCCTACAAATTCTTTATACTGGAGCAGTATAAAATGTGCAACATGCTTCACATACAGACACAAAATAGAGGCACAATGTAACGCCACAGTGGATCCATTGAATAAAGCAGTTACTAGCCTCTGACACTCTGTGAAGGAGACAGCTCATTACAATATATGGATGATTCAAAAACGACTAGCTGATCTATTGAACATACACTGGAACAAGTGTCAGGAGACATGTCATGGTTTGAGCTGAGAGGGCAACTAAGCACCACTCAGCCGCTCACTCCCCTCTTCATCCCCAACGCTGGGAAGAAGAAAATAAAGGAAAAAACTTGGGATTCAAGATAAGGATAGGAAGCGATGTCTTACCCATTATGGTCATGGGCAAAAGACAGACTCATTATGGGAAGAAAAAAAGAACATAAACTTAATACAGACACTAAAACCAGCAACACTTAACAGACAGCGGGAAAGTGAGAAGCATTACCACATCTTAAAAACACCTTCCTTCCCCCCCTCCCTTCCTCTAGAGCTCAACTTTGCTCCCAATACCTCTGCCTACTTCCACCCAGCAGTGCAGGGGGCAGGGAATGGAGACTGCAGTCAGTCCTGCCAGTTCTTCCACCTGGGGTGTGGAACTCCTCACATTATGCCTTTGCTCCAGCATGATTCCCCTCTCACAGGAGACAGTCCTCCACAAACTTTCTCCAACATGAGTCTTTCCCATGGGCTACAGTGTTTCCTAGCTGGTCCATTGTGGGTCACCCCCACATGTTTCAGTCCTCCCAGTGCCAAACTACAACACTGGGGTCTTCTTCCCACAGAGTCTTGACCTTCTTCAGGCACAGTCACCTGCTCTAATGGGGGTCCTCCAAAGGCTGCAGGTTGGCATCTGCTCCACCGTGGACCTCCATGGGTGTCAGGGTGGGGTGGCCTTGCTGTGTCACCATGGGATACAGGGGGGGGGCTCTGCTCCAGCACACATTCCTCCCTTCTCCTCCTTTCTTCCACTGACCTTGGTGTTCACACAGATGTTCCCCTTGCAGCTTCTCCCCAAAACTCGTCCTCCCAGGTTCCCCTTCTACACTATCTCAGAGGTGCAGCTATTGGCTTGGCCTTGATGAAAATTGGGTCCAACTTAGATCTGGGGAAGCTTCAAGAAGTTTCTCACAGGGGGCCACTGCTGAAGCCCCCTCTCCTGCTGCCAAAAACCCCCATCACTCACTCAAACCCAGGAGAAGATGTTAACCCAACAGTTAACAAACTGATTTTTTTTTATTTTAATAGTTTGTTGTTCAGCAGTTTGGGTGGGGGAGGTTGATGTTTTGGTTTGGTTTCGTTTGGTTTGGTTTTTGGTTTTTAATTTGAGAGGACAGAATCTGTTTAACCATTTCTCCTTCATTTAGACTGTTCTTTTTTCTTAATCTTCATTGATATTTTTATTGTTTCTCTTAAGCATTTTTCTATTTTAGAGTTCTATAAGCCTAACATAAAATTAATCATGCTTTGTAGTTACAGTTATTTATCTTCTAAGCAGAATTAGTTCAGCTCACTCAAAAAATACCATTTGAACTGCAAGTCTAAAGTTCTACAGCTCATCACAGGGAAACTGATAAGGTCCTAAGCAGAAAGTAGTGATGTTACTATTACCTGTGGGCTTTGGTGAAGACAAGTGAAAAGTAATTTATTCTATTGAAGATTCTGATCATTGCTGTTCGAACTTTCCTGAATCAGTCAGAAGATAGACTATGTCAAAGGTCTCAGTTGCCCCACTTTATGCAGCGTTCCTGTCCCTCGTATCAAGCGAGGTTCATTCTCTTACTGCATCGACTGTGCAATCATTTTCCACGGGGCAGGATTGTTGGGCTACAGTAAGGTAAACAGGAACTGATCTTCAGTCCATCACTATGTCTCTATACTTTGTTCCCATCTCTTTCCAGCCTCTTTAAGAAGTATAATTTCAAGGAAGGCAACAGAATGGTTGCTTAGCAGGACAGTGCAATAGATTTCAGATGAGACATGGAGGGGAAGAAGGAAGATCAATGTTAAGCCATCAGTGAAAGAAACAGCAGATCTAGACACATGCTATTAGCTTTCTTTTAGGTAAATAATGGGGTGGCTTAACAGTTTTCTTCCAGCAGCTCCCTCCTCTATTCAAGTCTATTACATTTGACAAAGCTTTGGGCTGTGGCCTGCACACAGATCTATTATTGGGATTTCAGAAGCAGGAGCTTTAAGTATAGTCAGCTCAAAAGGAGATGGTCTGCATTAAATGCAAGTGAACAGAGACTTGGAAATTACACTGTAAGTTCACATATGAAAGTCATACAAATTCTGAATTTAAATAAAAATCACATGCTGTTAAATGAGAAGTCTTCTATTTTAACCTCTCTGCAGCTCTCAATCTATACTAAAGCCTTCTAAGACTTGTAATGTGAAGTCTTTTAAACAAGTATTTCCATTTTATTAATTCATTACATTATCATTAGAAAATTATTGAAAATTGATTTTCAGAATAAATTTTCACTTTTATTCTTTGTTGGCATTGAAGAAATACTAGTTTTTTACAGTATGTGAAATGAATTGCTATATTGAAGGAGACCAGAAGTCTGTCTAGCCCAGTAAGATGTTTCTGGTAAGGCCAGCAGTTGAGATCAGGAGAAGAGTATAACGACGACATACCTATACCTGTGCACATTCTGTGGTTTAGACATAAAAATTGTAATCCCAATATCCTAATTTTGTGTAATAATTCTTACTAACTCACGTAAACACAGTTGGCATTCTAGTATCTTGTGACTTCAATTAAATTATATGTTATGTGACATAGCACTATTTTTGATTTGTTTTTTAACCATGAACATGATAACCTTGCATAGTTTCCTAACTTTTTTGTTAGTAGAAATAATGAACATCTTTTTTCCTACTTACCTTGTTTCTGCCAGTTATGATTTTATGATCTATAATCATATTTTCTTTCCATTTTTCTTATGTTAATTCATTTTAATCTCATATCATATGTAAGACTTAATATACATCTAAATATCTTTGCTGCCTCTACTTAAAATCTTCAGTTTTACTAAATTAGTTTTGATATGAGTTGCCTTGAATGAAATATGGAATTAAAGGTTGACACATGAAAATACAGAGTAGCATAGCTATTTGTCTGTTATTTAACTAGTAAATCCTGATTCTTACATCCTTTTTGTTGCTGCCAAAAATTATGCATATGCTTCCATAGATCTGACTAGGATATCTGTAAGATATCTTTCTGAAGAATATTAAATGATTTTGACCATGTCTATATTGCTAAATGAAGTGGAACAAGGTTCAAATTCCTAGCTCCAAAGATAAGTAATATCAAAACCACCACATTCACAATCCTTAGAATAATTCTGTTTATTTGATTGGTTTCTTTCTCCTTATTTTAAAAATCTTTTCTTTTAAAGGTCCCAAACAAAGTCTGGGATTAAGTTAATAGTCAGGGTTCTAACATTTCATTTCGTTCCTCCTTTTTTTAACTACATCAAGATAGATTTAACTGTACAAATGCAGTTTTAAAGTCCATAACCAAGGTAGGTGCAGTTAGAAAGACTCTTCTTCATATAATCATCATTTGAATTCATGGCAATTTCTTCTCATCAGCTCATTTTATCATACTTTACTTTACTTTTGATTACTTTGAAAATGTATTATTAGAACTCACTGGCTGTTGTAATATTAGAACTGTCCTTGCTATTCAGCATGTTTTTTACATCATCTTACAGGTATGATGAACAGAACAATTTCCAGTACAGATAACCACTGATGCACCTTTCTATTGCAAAACCTATCCATTCTTTCCCTTTGTTTCCTTCAACAGAGTTACTGTTGAAATTTGTGAGAAGGCAATAAATTTTACATCTAATAAATCTTACAACAGTTTAATTCTCTAAAGTGTCTTAGGAGAGTAACTTTCAAGGTCTAAAGCTTTTTGAAAATCCAGTTCATTCTATCAATAATATCAAACTTATCTGAATGCCTATTGACTCCATCAGAGCACTCTAAAAGATTATTAAAGCATTACTTCTTGATATAAAAGTCAGTGATGATTCCTCTCATATATTCTATTTCTCCATTTATATAAAAATTCTGGTTTGTATGACACTTTAAAAGAATTTTCCTTGTTTTCCACAACAGTCTGTTCCTCATATTCACACTGCAGTCTTTTCTAAAAATAATTTTCTTACTTGACTCCTCCCTATCACCTGAAAATAAGGACAAGGTAGATGTTAGTTAACATACCAGCTAAGAGTTTGGTAATTCCATATTTGATTTATTTTAGGAACTTTGATTGGAATAAATAATTCTATGCCTTTTATTTATTTGTTCTAAAAGTATTCTAATAACATGTCCATGTGTGGTATTTTCTTAGATTCTCCCTATAAAGACAGTATGTGGAATAAGAATCTCCCTAAACCCCTTTGCTGTGAATCCTAATACAAATATTTCATTTAGCTTTTCTTTATATTTTATCTTTCCTTTAGTGTTTCATTTTTGAGATGATCATCTATCACCCCTGTCAGCTCTTCTGGAAAATTTTCTATTTCTGATGTGCTGGAAGAAGTTTTTAATATTAGTTTTAATGCCTATAGCAAGTTGCTCATGAAAATCTATTTTTGTACAGTCTTACAGTTTTACATTTTCTTTACCAGGTTTTATGTTCCATTTATGATGGAGAATATTCTACTTTTTATAATCTCCTTTTTTAAGTTTGTAACTATTTCAACTTCTTTCTTGTCATCCTTTTAAAGTCATTGTTAATTTTAAAATAATTGCTTTGAACCACTTTAGACCTCTCTTGTAGCTGTTTTATTTTATAAATTTATTCTAATGAGATTCCAATGTTTTCCTATCTGTGAAAACTGAATAGGTTATAAAGAGGATCCTGTTACTAAGCTTAAAAATTTTCTGAAAATAAATACTTACATGCTTATCAAGCAATAAATAGTACTACAAGAAAATTGTTGCAAAGTAGAATGCATAACAAAGTACTGTGAACTAAGCATGTCTGAAATGAACAGCTTTTGAAGAGTCAGCAAATAATTCTGAATAGTATTACCTAAAAACACAGAGGGAAATAATGTACTTAGAAATGACTAAAAAAATCTTGGAGTGTGGCAGATAACAGTTTGCGCTTGTTACAAACATGTATTAGTTCTGTTTATGGGGAAGAAGCAGCATCTTGGCAGCTGGCATCCCCATTGTACATCACAAATATGAACTACAGTAGCTGATATTTACATTTCAGCATTTTCTCTCTCACCCTTACTACTTCTTTTCAATAGAGAAAAATGTTAGTCCCCATTCTTCCTTTCTGAATTAGGGACTTCAGGTTAAAAGCTGTTTTAAAGAAATTTAGCTATCTAAAAATAAAGTATTTAAATTTGAGAAAGGTGTCTAGAACAAATGAGACAGACTTTGCACAGACTTCTTAGCTAACACACTTTTTCCCTACTACCGGTCATGTAAATCAATCTAATTTTCTGTGGGTGGCTGTTCAAAGGAGGCCAGAAGTGTTTCTGATAATATTGCAGGATCTTCTTACAAGAACACTCATAAGGAGTCAGAGAGGGTGTGACACACAGTGAAGCAGCAGAGAATTCTTCCTGGCCTCTGAAGATCCCTTAACATGTATTACTTTTGCAAATAAAGTTGTTTGATTAATAAGTGACTAATCTTCTTGCTTCTCACTGAGACTTCTTTGAGCTTTTCACTGAAATATCAGTGAAGTGAAACAGTTTTCCTGTAACGTGAACAAAGACTGTACCAGTGAATAACAATTCCCTCTCTCATGTGTAAGTAGATAAGAGAAAAAAAAAAAAAAAGACAAGGACTACTTTTTTATTCATTATATAATTATCATATTTTTTTGAAAGCCTTCATGATTTTTCTACTAGAAAAAAAAAAGTTATTTTGCACACAAAAATATCACATATGCTTATAAATAATACAGTTACCTTCTTTCACAATCAAATATGTTGTTTGCAATTAGTTACAAGTAACTGACAAGGGGTGTTTATTCACAGTTCTGCAAGAGGCATAACACCTTCGTTCCACCAAGGTCATGTCATTATTTGTTACCTAGATTCATGTTATATGTCTGAATTTCACAGCATAACAGAAGTAACCAAATGATACAAAATAATTGTGTGTGACATAAAGTATCAGAAAAGGTCCTTTGTCTTACAAATGGATAATCAAAAACTTCAAGAAGACAACAAGAGGTTAAATATCATCATTTTTATTTTTATATATTTTATTTAAATAAATAAATAAATAAAGCTTGTGTTCTACATGGAAGAGGAGTGAAACCAAAGCGTTTTCTACTGTTTTTGTAGAAATAGAAATATGAAATATTAAGGAGAATATTACCAGGTTTGCTTAGTGAGACAAAAGCATTATTATCTGCTCTACTAAAATATATACATATATATATTTATATTTAAAAAAATGAAAAGAAGGTATTCAACAAGACTGGTAAATTTTCTATGAATTCCCATTTCTCCTTGTTAGCAGTATGTAGAAATATTGCAGTCAATCTGAGAACTGGATTCATGTGAAACACTTTATTCATGTCAAAAATATAAATCATTATAATGTTCACTTGATGCTTAAGCTAAATGTAAATTATATTGAGAGCTTTTTTTTTCAGCTCATTGAAATATTTCTTGATATATTTTACTTAGGAATAAACTTGAACTAGAAATGATATGTTAAAACCCTGAATCGTGGGCTTGTGCCAAAATTCATGAAATTAATTTTGCCATTGTCTCCTTACAGAATAATTTCAAATTAAGCTGCTGCATTACAGTCTCACCATTTTTGCTTCAGATAAGACATATTTTTTTACAAATTTGCATTGCCTCTGTGTTTCAACTAAATTTGGGACTGTGGATATCTGTTATTCAGAAAATAAGAATAGGGTTTGATATATATCCTTTAATAGAATTTGAACTACTGATATTATGAAAAGACATTTACTTGCAAATTTAGGCAGTTTCCGGATGCTGGTGTTAGGCCTAAGCATAGTTTCTGTGACATTTCAGTGTAATTCTGCATGTGTAAGTCCTGGGGCCCCTTTAATTACTGAAAAGATCTATGGTCATAGAATATTTAAAGGGGTTATTTGTACTGTGAGAGAACCAATTTCTTTCAGGGAACATCTTACATGAGGTTCCCTGTCTGAGTTGCTCTTTCTGTCTACTGACAACAAACGTAAGGCCATGAAGACTATGTTATGGTGATTTTCTGCAGAGATTATTTTCAGTAGAGATGCTCAAGTTCACGTGATCAGTAATTAATGGAAAGTTAGGGGTGAATCAGGTTTGGAACCAGGTAGTTTGGCAAGTTCTTCTGATACTAGTGTTTCAGGGTTGCAAACGTGTGCTCAAAATGCTTCAGTGGGAAGACCTGTGGGAGAATTGTGGCTTGAATCTGGGAGATGTTTTGTAACACTGTTTCATGGATAAGAAACTTTTATTGGTTGTAAGGCTGTTAGTGTCTGTATTTTTCCCCCTCAAGTACTATAGACAGTTTGGAGTTTCTCTTTTTCTATTTTCTCCATTACATGAAGTGCAGAAGTGAAGAATTTTAATACATCCTGAACATCAGTGAATTGATCTGAACAAAACTCCTGAGGAAAGAAGCTGTATTAACCCTGATGATGTTGATTATTCCAGAAGTTGATAGGTGTTGTGGTAAGGTATTAGCTGTCTTTTTCTACCTGCCAATCCACAGACATGTGGCGCTCAGATCACAGCTAACCCTTGCAGGAGGTTAAAACCTTTGAGGGAACAAAAGCACAAACGTCAATATGGCGGTTGCTATTTTGATTAATTTATTAACTGCGCAATTGCTTTATATACACCTTTCTGTACATCACGAGATCTTTAGTTCCCTGTTCTTCCCGTACATCGCGAGATCTTCCAAGGACCTCTCCCTACACTTCCCCCTCCCCATGCTTTACCAACCATGTGTCAGAGGTTGTATAAGGCCGATGCCTCCTAGATCTCCCCTTTCTTTGTTTTGCAGCAGCACCTGCAAGACTTGTTTGAGAGCTGTATCAATCAAGGGTTAGATGAACTTCAAAAACATAGCTCACTTAGAATAGCTCCACAGAAGGCTAAAACAATACAGCAGTTATAACTACTAGTTAAAAGGTAAGCTAATTTAACTACTTTTAATTAAGGGATATGACTAAATACTACAAAAATAAACAGTAAGGAAAATATGGAGTAGCACACTTAATTAATAGGAGTACTAACATTCAGATCCGCAATTGCTAGGGAACCCTGGATGCAGCGAGAATTTAGAGTTCCCTTCCTCACAAACTGGAAATCCTATGCGATGCATCCATCCGTAGGTGAGGCATCCAAAGTCACTGCAAGAAGGTACAGCCTGTAAATCAACAGGCCAAAATAACTGGCAATTTTCTTTGAGTGGAAACATCTGATTTCATCCTCCTGTTGGGTTCCACCCCAGAGCCTGGCCAGCACTCCAGGGGGAAAACCAAGGGAGTTTCTAATAAGGTTAAACACTTGAGTTCTTAATTCTTAATATTGCTAAAAAAAGAAAGTTGAATACACACATTCTTATAGTGTTTCATCCTTATTAATAACTACATTTTATCTAAACTACATCTTTCACTAGTGACTAGTAAGCCTATATATTTCATTAAGGAGTTGCAATTACTGTTAGCATTTTCTCTTAAAAGAATTGGCAACTGTAGCGTGGTTTGTTCTGTTGCAGTAGCAAACATTACCCAGACATTCTGCTTGAATGATCTGTTGAAGAGATTGCAAACAATTGGTACAGGGGCATCCACAGCACTCACAGCTGGATCCTGAGTGCTGGCTGCCTCTCACGCGTCAGGTGTGGTTGCACAGACCTTGCCAGTAATCGCCAGGGACTGTGACCTGTGAACACACAAGCATAACCTCTTCCCCAGGTTATTAAAGAAAATGGTCTTATTTGTACCACATCCCTCCACCATCCACTAATTTGACCTTGCCAAATGGTTGTGGTGTTGCTGCCAGAATTAGTATTTTGGGCAGTGGCGTTGACCTGTGAAAAGGTCATCTTTGCCCAACTATCATCTAATACCAGCTCAATAAACTCTTATGGGTTAAAGTATGGAACTCTTAATAGACATGTTTGGAACGGATCAGATGGCGTTGCTATAGATAGACAAAAGGGTTCTTTTCCCGTCTCATTTGCTATAGTTACCCATATGTTGGGTCTGGGCAAGATGGTTCATCTAGCGAAAGATCCAAGTAGCCAAAGGCCACAGAAAATCTACAAAAACTTTTAAGAAGAAATGGTTATTTCAGGTTTTATACACCATGCACGTATTCATTTTATTAAACCATCCTTTTACACTGCTGCGTACCCACGCCCAAACACTCTTAGCAACGAGCCCGATTCCCATGCTATCGCTCCCAGTTCCTTGATCTGAACCAAAGGATAGTTTTTTGTCGCCTGAGTTGGCATAAAATGCTTCCACAGGGGAGGTGTGGACCCGTCGCCTCTAACAAAATGATTTAAAGCATAAAGGGCACGGGACATAAGAGTCTGCTGTCGGTCTATAGGTATAGTCCCCTTATGACCTTCCCCCTCCCCAAGCTGTTGTAGTTTTGCTTTTAGGGTGCCATGCGCATGTTCTACTATTGCTTGTCCTTGACTGTTGTAAGGAAGGCCATGTACTAACTTGATGTCCCATAATGCACGCCATTCTTTGGTACATTTAGCGATGAAACAAGGGCCGTTATCTGTCTTGATTTCTTGTGGCTTCCCTAATAAGGCAATGACGCCCTCCCAATGAACAATAATGTGTCCGGCTGTTTGTTTGCGAGCTATTGTGGCTAATATTGTAGAACTAAAGGTGTCAATGGTTACTATGAGGTATTTATTTGGTTTTAGTAGGTTTGACACCTGCTTCCCACAATGGGACCTTTTGACAGTAGGGACAAAGTGCCACTATGTTTTTTGCTTGTGACAGAAATATGACATGTTTTCGCTAAGGCTTTTGCTCCGAGGTGTAGAAAGGCATGTAAATGCTTTGCAGCATCTAGGGACCATACACCCCAAGCCACCTGGTCAGCCTTATGATTGCCTTCTACAATTGGACCAGGTAAGGATTGATGTCTGTTTACATGTGTAAGAAAGGCCTGTCCTACACGTTGTTGTAGAGCATCATAAAGTTGACACTTCTGTCTGTACAAATCCTAATGTTGTCATTTTGTGTACAAGTTTATAAACATATAAAGAGTCTGTAACAATATTAACTGGATTCTCTGTTTCCTGCTGGAGTGCCATCTGGACCACTTTGGCTTCTAACCATTGTACGGATTTATTAGTCTGAGTCCCCAGTTTCTTTTGCCAGCGTCCTTCAGCTTTCCATACGAATGCAGCTGTTAGAGATTGTGATGAGGCGTCTGTAAAGTATGCTGTGCCATTAAGAGGGCGCATGACTAGAGGTAGTGTAAGTTGTAGGTGAAGTGTTTTCGGGTGTGTAACCCATTGTAGACCCTTTCCAATTATTATGGACCCTGGAAAGGCAAAGATGATACATTGTAAGTCTTCCGAACGCGTAACTATGTCGTCCCACACTTGCTGCTTCCAGGGGATGAGTATTGTGTCAGGTTTCTTTCCGAAGTGTTGAAGGGTCATATTACGTAGGCGCCCTATAAGGTCTGCTACAACAGTGACTATGGTAACAAAGGCAGACTTGTTGGTATTTTGGTAAGCCCAGGCTAAAGGTGCAGGCTTGCCGTCTGTGCCTTGAAACAGGATGCCTATTGTGCCATGTTCAGAAATAAAGCACCCTGCTGTGATTGGCTGTTTTGGATCCCATCACTGCAAAGGTCTCTATTGTTGTAAAATAGCTTGTATAAGTGTTAAATTGTCCTGACACTCCTTTGTGAGTTTCCTTGTTTCCCACAAGTGTTCTCCTTTCAGTAATTCATAAAAGGGTTGCATAAGTCCCAAGGGATACAGATAAAGCTGCAGAGCCACTGCAAAGCTCCTACTAATTTTTTGAACGTCATGAAGAGTAGCAATGTGTGGAGCAAGAGCTATTGGTTGTGGACTTATGTCGTTCCCAGCTAAAGTCATGCCCAGATATTGTAATCGCATACCTCGCTGGATTTTTGGCTTGGCAATGCTCAGATTATGTTGTTGCAACAAGGCTTTGGCACGCTGGAACAGGTGTTCCACTTGCTGTTCTGTAGGTGCTGCTAATAATATGTCATCCATATAGTGTACCACATGATGGTCAGTCTTACCTTCTCTCAACGGTGTGATGGCTTTGGCCACATACAACTGAGAAATGACAGATGAGTTTTTCATACCTTGAGGCAGTACAGTCCATTGCCAACGCTGAGCTGGTTGAGCGAGGTTCACAGAAGGCACGGTAAAAGCAAATCTTTGTTTGTCGGCGGGATGTAAAGGGATGCTGAAAAAACAATCTTTGATATCAATAATCACAATGGACCAATCTTTTGGTACAGCGGAACCCCAGGGCAATCCAAGTTGCAAGGCAACCATTGCCTGCATCTGTTGATTTACAGCCCTGAGGTCATGGAGTAAGCGCCACTTAGTCTTATCTTTCTTTTGGATAATGAACACAGGAGTATTCCACGGGCTTGTAGAGGGTTCCAAATGACCCGCCTGTACTTCTCTTTTCACTATTTGTTGAAGTGCATTTAGTTTTACTGAGTTAAGTGGCCACTACTCGACCCACACTGGTGAAGAAGTTAACCATGTAAATTTTAAGGGTGGTATGTGCTCGGCAGTGGCCTCTAACCTAAATTTGCAATGCCAATTTCAATTTGTTGCATGCAGTCGTGGCCCAACAAAACTCCCTGGAAATTTGCTAATAGGTTTGCTAATATTTTTATTAGCAAATATTAGCTAATATTTGCTATTAGGTTTGCTAATTTGCTAATAGGCTTCAGTATCGCAATCAAGGCCTCCTTTTCCTGGTCTAGGATTTTAAATGTTGTGTCGGTGATTGCTTTGTACACTGGTTTTTCTCCTCCGACACTTGTCACGAATCCCCTAAATGTAGTTTCCCACTGCCCTGGCCACCATTTTTCGCCCACTACTGTTATATCAGGTCCTGAATCAATCATGGCCTGTAGCACTATTTCTTCTGTTCTTCCTGGGAGAGGCTGACTTATCCAAATGGCGACCATGGGCTTGTTGCTACAATCTAGAAGGAGAGCCACGGTTTTTGGCTCGGAGGGACCTCCTGTGGACATATGCAGGCATATTTGATTGTGACTTGGGGAGTACAGGAAAAGTTGCCTCTGATTTGTGGGGGTTGCCTGTGGGGTATTGGAGGACCCTGGCCCCCATTCCTGGGATCAACCTAACTGGGTAAGCATGTATGGTTGTAGGTTCAAGCTTCACACCTGACATTACACAGTCTTTTGCTATGAGGTGCCAATCAGTAGGGTTTTTTTGTAAACAAGAAGTAGCTCCGCCCACGATCAGGCGTGTGTTCTGGGTGGAGGCTGCCAGTGTTTGCACCGTTGCTGTCAGTTCTGCTACCAATTTCGTCATATCCTCCTCCGGTTTCTTCTCCTCCCTTTTTGGCATTGCTCCTCCCTTTTCCATTTGATGGGATTTCGGACCACTGCCGTCTGATTCGTCATCTGACTCAGCCTGAGTTTTTTGATCTCGCCAATGAGCGAATTGATTGCCCGATTCTTTTGTACTACAAGGATCAAAAGTTCCCGCCACGATCCAGGGCGCCACCTCCTCTGAAGGAGGGGGTGCACCCAGAAGCCAGTCGAGCAGGGGATCCAGCCGGGCCGCCCCTTTTCACTCTCCTGTTGTTTTTGAATTGCCTGCATTTCTTCTTTCCATTGTTGCATTTGCTTTCTCCATTCTTCCTCAAAGTCAGCTGGTTGTGCTGCGGCTTCTGCTTTTTGTAAAGTTCCCTGAGGGTATACGGGGGGGTGTGGGCGGGGGTGCAGGCGGACCAGAAGGGCTAGTGCTATTTCCACTCCCTGCTTTGTTCTTGTCAGGGGGTTTGCCTTCTATGGACCACTTCCTCCTTAGAGGAAATATCTGCAAGGTCCTCTGAATAATTTTCTCTGAGAAACCTTCCAATCCCCTATGTGCATCCTTAGATGCATGTTGTTTGGCTTGGGTGGCTTTCATCAATGCATTTGCCTTATCCCAAGTCATTGAGTGCTCTGGATTTCCCAATTTTGCCTGCCCTGTTAAATCAGCTTTTATTAGAGGCCACAGCTCTGACTTCATACAATCCATCGGCTCGGCCAAAATGCCGAGCTTTAATAATCTTTGTAGAATAGCTTTTAAAGCTCTCAACTTCATAGAAGTCTTATGTTATCTTCCCCATATTTAAAATACCATGGTGCGCTGTGGAGTCTCCCATCCTGTGTGGAGCTCCTTCACCTCCTGCCGTGTACCGCCGACCGTCACTGTCCGTACACCGGAGTCACCATTTGTTGTGGTAAGGTATTAGCTGTCTTTTTCTACCTGCCAATCCACAGACATGTGGCGCTCAGATCACAGCTAACCCTTGCAGGAGGTTAAAACCTTTGCGGGAACAAAAGCACAAACGCCAATATGGTGGTTGCTATTTTGCTCAATTTATTAACTGCGCAATTGCTTTATATAAACCTTTCTGTACATTGCGAGATCTTTCATGCGCCTCTATTCTTCCCGTACATCACGAGATCTTCCGAGCGCCTCTCCCTACAGATAAGTGAACCTAAAACTCCCTGACGCAAAGTCTTTAGGTAAAGAAGAAAAAATTTTTTAAAAAGTTTTGAATACATACTTATAATTACTATATACTTAGTTGTCCCATTTTATCACAAACAAAATATATTTAATATATATAACGTCCCTGGTGGTCATCAAATTTCCTGTCTTGGGACCAGGTTAGTAAAATTCATGCAGAGAAATCTTTTTTCTTTTAATAGTCTTTGATGCACTTGTTAGCTGAAATTCAGAACACAACCTGTAAAATATATGTGCTTTCAAAGGACTGGTGTTTCACTTCTCAGATTGTGCAATATGTCATCTTTTGCCAGCTTGTAATTTATGAAATAACACTAACGTGAATCTTAAATCTTCAGACTTTTGAAAAAGTTACCTGAATAAGAATCTTACAGCAGCATGATGCAAGCCAGTAAAACTGTCTGCAACATTAGGAATGTACCCAAAACCAATGTCTGTATGGTTGGAACCATAGCTACCAACAGTTTCCAAGTCCAGCACATGCTCCAGCCATGATGGGACTCTAGGCAGGTTTGAGAGTGTGTTGCCCTGAGTTTCCTTGAGTTGGGGCCAATCTGGAGTCACAGAAGCTAGTAAGTCTGATTTGCAACAAAAAGTATGTAACTAACCACTTCAGGTGACTTGAGTTTCAGCCACAAGTCAGTGACATTTTTCTTCAATACAGCAACATATTTAAATTATACTAAACCAAACAACTTCTAAAATAATACTGAATGACTCTCCTGCATAAAAATGTGGGGTTTTTTTATTTCTCCTAAATTAATACACTGGCCTTTGAACATGCCACATATGTAAGTAGGCACAGTGTTTTCAGACCAAATACATCAGCGAACACCTTCTACAGTGGTATTTGGAAATCTAATTTAAAAATAATAATGTAGCATAATTCTTACATTTCTCTTTTTATCGGGAAGCATGGACCAGGACTTTCTGCTCACTGGTTATTTATTGCAGGTTCTGAATCTTGTGAGAAATCTGTGTCTCAGTGTTTTTCTTGGTAGACTTTTTTTTTTTTTTAAATATCTAAAAGTTTTCTTATGGGGACTTCTTTATGCATTTTTATCTGTGATCCTCATAGTATTAGATTTTAAATTAGTGATATGGAGGTAGGCAGAATATAAGAATAATATCCAACATTCTCTTGTGAAAGATAAAAAAGGAGGAGGCATAAACATTTTCATCTGAGATCAACATTTTTAGAATAAAATGTACAGTATGGGAATATTAGCTAGCTTGTTACTTTTGTGAAACTTATAATTACAAAGGAAATATGATGCATTACTTGGATATTTTAAAAACACTTTTAAAAATTACATATTTATACAGAGAGATTTCTGTATCCCTCAGGTTTTAATTAGTTTCTCAGCTATTACTTACAAGTTTTTAAGAAGATACTGAACTTGCTGAAACTTCTACTAGAAATTATTTTATAAGTATATGTTTGGCCTTCTTTTTTTCCCCAGAAAAATGAGGAGAAGCATAAATAGATAAACCAAGCATTTCACTTTCTTGACATTATTGTTTATTTTGCAGAATGATAATTTGGTGGTGATAGTGGGCCCATGGCATCGTGGAATGAATTCAAGAAGCTTATTCATGGCAATATCACCCAGTTGAATGTATACACTTTTTATTCTCTTGTGGAATTTTGCACTTTCATAAGAAAAATCCATCAGTGAGATAGTATACCTCCTATTACCTTTGGTTGAAACTGTGAAATCAGTCAGAAAACATGCAATATGGTGTTCTTGCTGGGGGGAGTTAAAAAATAAACATTTCCTCCTATTCTCTTCCCCACTTTTATCTCATATCAAAAAGGTGTTATTTTAGATTCAGAACGTTAGAGGAAGAAAAAAGAAAATAAAATGAAAAAGGAAAGGAAGCATAAAAGAAAATTAAAGAAGAGAAAGAAGTGAAAGAAAAGGGGATACAGGGGAAGGGAAGGGGAAGGGGAAGGGGAAGGGGAAGGGGAAGGGGAAGGGGAAGGGGGAGTGAGAAGGCTTCCCAAATAAGATGCACATTCATAAAAAAGGTTATAATATAGATTTTGAAAGTATTTTATACCCAAATCCTATAAAAAGACTGAATATGATTGAATTATATGGAAATTGTGCTTTCTCACAAGGATATATGTTAGGTGTGAAAAGAAAATGCAAAAAAGGGAAAATAAAGTTTCTTAAATAGCATTAGATCAGCTAAATCATATGCCATTTGGAAGATACCTCCAGATTACTGAAAAGATTAAATGACTCTGTAATTCGAATGTATCTAACCTTGATTTCAGCTAAGTGTAAGTGGTTTTATGAATGGCCACAAGTCTAACCATGCCCATAAGATTAGAGCTAGATTTTTTTTTTCTCCGACAACATTTAGTGAAGAATTTTTTTTTTTTTTTTAAAGTTTCCTTCATCCCCATATATCATCGCTCAAAAGCTGTCTATAAGAAATATTCAGTTGGATCAACAAGGCAATACAAATAACTGTTAAAGATGAGATGCTGTAACTGGATCTCATACTAAGTTTGTGATACTGCATATCAAGATACTCCCAATCTGAACTAAAGCACCCACTGAAGTTACAGATCATGGTGTTGCAAGACCTGCTTCCAGAAAGAGAACTGTCAACATTTCTGCTTTTCCTCCCATGTCCACCACGCTTTTCCATCTCAGTGACACAATTTGCTGTCTCTTAACTGTCAGCAAACATATTAACAGCAACATATAGTAGATTACTAAAATAATACGGGCAAAACCTAATTTTTAGAAAAATATGTTTACTATTAACCTGAATTTATTCATCTATTTTAGTAACAGTGGCCCATAACAATACGTACATTAAGACCACTAAAAGAGTTAACTTGATAGAGAAACACGGAAATTGTCTTCTCTAGGCAAGAATTTCTCAGTCTGTTTTCATTGTCATCTTACTCTTTTTTTCCCTCTTCTCTCTCTGTCCAGAATTTTTGCCCGTTCTCAAATATAATTTCTCAGAAGCATCACCATCTTTTCTGATGGGTTCAATTATGGCCTGAAGTGGGCCCATTGTGGAGCTGGCTGAAACCAATTGTGTCTGGCATGGGGTATCCCCTGGCCTCTTCTACAGAAACCACCCCTGCATCATGCCCACTGCCAAAACCTGGCCATGTCCACTCACTACAGACACTCAGTAAGTTAATGACTATAAATTTATGGCCAGTAATTCTTTCAGGAAATATTCTGCACAAACAGTTTTCATTTTTAGCTGACTACCAAGGAGTAATACACAAAGGTATAGGTGTTTGAATCCTTAAATATTCAAGATCTGTAGGAAGATGTTTAATCATTACACTTACTTAATCTTTAAAGAAAGATTGATCTAACTTGAGAAATTAAAATTTCAGGCACCTAGTTTCAACAACTCAAGCTCCCCAAATATTTACCTAACCCCAAGAGAGCCATTTGAAAATATCTACTGACTTGAATAATCCAAGACTTCTACCAAATATTAACTACCTTGGCACATAGCTAGTGTTAGAATAAATAAATTCATCTCCCTTATGCTAAAATATCTTTTGTAAATTAAATTTTGTCCTTGTTACAAAGCTCTTTTTTCCCCTGTTCTCTCAGAATAAAAAAATGTATGTGAAAGACCATAAATATTACTTTGAGCTCTTTGATCACTGTTGGCACTTATTTAATAAGTGCAGGAATTTATTTGGAGGACCATGTAATAGTTGAGCAATAAATGCATTACTGACGATACTAACTCCCTTTATTACAAACACACTATCAGAAAAGAATATCTGCATGTGCTCTTGAGACCATCATTTATTGATATGTTTCATTAAGGAGTCTATTTTCAAAATGTAGTTATTATGGCTTTTCTCTGGGCTTCACAACTGTCACCAAAGACACCAGACTGAAATTACATTCTTGTTTTTCTAAATATAAGTCTCTGGTAATTTTTACTATGTTGTTTTGTTTTGGTTTGGGTTTTTTCCTAGTAGATGTAAGGTGGCAAATAACTAAAGCTCTTACCTAATTTTATTTCAAAGCAATGTACTCTTTCTCTGACTCATTGCTAAGTCTTCTGAGTATAAATGTATTATCTTTTATTCATCACAAATAACTTTATCACATTTACAATTTTGTAATTGGTCTCAAAGTAATATATGCAGGTAGATTTGAAATTAATAGTGAAACACAAGAAAGCAGTGTATTTAAAAACTACTGAATATCTGGCATCTGCCTTCTTATCAATGTTTGGTCTACTTCTTTGCAAATTATTATTTCTTTTATTCATGACATGTAAAGTGGTACAGAGATTAAAGCTCTACATTCATCCAAGATGTATCTTGCTAAACTATCTTCCTGGAAAAATAATTAATTTTAAAGAAAATAATTAATTGTGCACATAAAGCCTAAAGTCTGAATAAAAACCTCACTCACATTCTGTTTTCCTGTAAAGGAAAACCTATAAAGAAAATCTCTTTGATTTGTTGGGTTTGACAATAATATGAGACCACAAATGGTACTGAAATTTCTTAAGTGTACCATGGCAGTCATGTATAGTTTATTTCCATTCCTTTTGCAGTACATAATTAGTTCTTGTCAGAATCATTGATCAGAATTCTGGTTTAATTTGTATATGTATCTTTTCACTTATGTGTATACTCTACAGAATCAAAATCAAACTTCTCATGAACCAATTGAGATGTTCAGTTCTATTGAGATTCCCCAAAGGGAAAAACAAAAAAAAAAAAGAGAAGAAAATAAAAGAAAAAAATTATAGTTCATTATAGATGTCACACAAGTAGAATACTATTAATTTCTTGTTATTTAATCTATCTGAAAATTAAGCATATCACCTAAATATGTTATGCTATGTAAGCTCCTTCCACAGTCACATGGGAGAGACGAGTAACTCCAGAGTCTTATTTAATTCAGTTTAGTTAATCACCTGAAATACCTGGTGCAAAAACCTTTTTGTGACAGCTCTTTTTCTAGACGCACTTAGATTTACACATTATTCTCAAGCATCTGAAAAAGTCTGACAAAGAGACACTGTCAAGAAACAGGTCAACTTGGGCTTGTTACTATCATTTTAAAATGTTTTAACCATAGCAATATTTTTTTTTTCTGAAAGAATATTATTCTTCATTAAATATTAAATAAGTCATTAATTGTCTCTACCCTTTGAAAAACCCAAAAAAAAAAAAAAAAAAAAAAAAGAGAAACTGGACAGACCACAGATTTTTTGCTCACAAATTGTCAGGTGATCCTTCAATAAAAAATCAGGGGGGGTAAGGAGAAGAAAAATTTGGCTTCCTAATTCCATCATCCAAATAATTCTATATAGTTTACCATATCTGGGAAGTATTTATAAAAAAAAAAAATATTTTCAAAGATCACAGGGAAAATAATTTCCCTAAATAATTAATTGCATTATTTACCAGTCTTCACATTTAGATTTTTCATCCCCCAGTGCCTACCATAAATTTCTGTACCTCCAGTTGAAGTCCATTTTAATGAACCACTTTATACAAGCAGTTTAAACTAAATACTGTATTCTGAACAACACATAGAGTAGTTTTAAACTTAATGGCTTCTGGGAACGTTAGTATTTCCCCTTGATGCCACTGAGGTTTATAAGTGGTCAAATGGATAGCATGAAAGTTTTTCAGTGGGTTGACTAGACAGAATATATCCATCTCATTCTCCTTCTTAATGTTACTTGGCATTCTTCCATATTTTATATTTTTGATTCATTAAGACCAATAATAATATTTAAATTAAATATCTACCATAGATAATCAAATTAAAATACTTCCTTTCTTCATAGCTCAAATAAATGTTTCTAGATTATTTTTTACTTTAACAGAAATATATTAAACATTATACCAGGTTTATGTCTGTTAGCATTTGGCACTGTTGAATCAGCATAGTAGAGAAAAGAAAAAACACATGTGAAGATATGAGAAATTAATAAAAACAACTAAATTATCTTTGTCGGTGCAAAGTAATGAGAATATGAAGTGGCAGGCATAGACCAGTATGTAATTTTTAAAATGCATCAAAATTTTTTTTTTCTCTACATTTGATTTAAATGCTGCTTACGTAATGACTCGGTAAGGAATACTTTTTCTGTCCAGCTTTTTTTTTTTTTTTTCCCCTTTTTATCCTATTTTATCCTATTTTATACCATACAAACCCAAAACCTTTCTAATAATTTTGTATGAGAATTAGCTTAGTTATTGTGATACAAATTCCAGAGCTTGTGCTGAAATTTTTCAACCCAGTGCTCTAAGTAAGACATTATTGGTGTTTTCACATGTTTTACTTTCCCTAATAAGATGTACCTTTTCTTCCGTACCAAAATAAAACATTTTCACTGAAAGTATAACTGAAATATAACGAATAAAATAAATATTAAGAATATAATTATTCCTTAAATATTGTTACTCAGATAGATTTAGGTTTTGTTCTGGCTTTTGGTTAGTTGGTTGGTGAATTTTTGTTTCTAAAATAATTTATGTCAATTGGTAATTTATGAATCATCAGTTACTGTTTATCTTCACATCAGTTTGCAGAAGCTGGTAGAGAAAAACACTTAAGCTTCAACACAGTGAGGTACTTAATTTGGAATATAAGTGCTTATGGGAAAAAGTCCTGCTATTTCTTGTAGAATGTGTTTAAGAATGTTTTTTCTTAAAAAAAATATTAGGCTTATTCATCTGGCAATTTTTAAGTGTGTCAGAACAGATCAGACAACCTCTAAGGCAGTATGAGATGCCTGTATTTTATCATGATCTTATAAAAGAGCTGAATCTTGGACACTCATGAACATTTTTACCATAGTAAGAGCCATTAACTCTAGGTCCATTCTGGAACTGGGAAAGGTTTTTCAAGTCATCTATACAATCTTTCATTTTGCAAAATCGGTTACATAGTAAGTCTAAAAAAGGCTTATTCATCCTCTTTCCTCCCTCCCACATACATGATAACATGTTCTGAAGAAAATTTGTTGCCACCAAGGAAACACATCAGAGGGTTCACTTATTTCAGCTGAAGTAAAATACCTTCTAAAGAAATGCAAGCATTTTCCCAAAAGTTAGAAGTCTTTTATTCCTCCAATTATCTTTTGCATTTTTTTCCCAATGTGGTGGTTAACAACGGCCAGCTGCCATACCCACACATCCAGCTGCTATCTCACTCTTCCTCCTCAACAGGATAGAAAAAAATAGATTAAAAAGTTCATGGGGTGAGATAAAGGCAGGGACATCACTTACCAGTTGCCATCAAAGGCAAGACAGCAAGACAGACTCGATTTTGGAAAAAAAAAATTAATTTATTGCCAATTAAAATAGAACTGGGTAGTGAGAAACAAGAACAAAACCTCAAATATCTTCTTGTCATGCTCACCACTTTTTCCCAGGCTCAACTTCACTTCTTCATTCTTGAGTCCTCTATCTCCTCCCCCTCCTTCCCAAGCAGCACAGCGAAGATGTGGGATGTCAGGCTATAGACAGTTTGTAACAGTTCCTCTCTGACACTCTTTCCTCCTCACACTTTTCCTCTACTCCACTGCAGTCTTTGGGATAAGTCTGCTCCAAAATGGGTCCTCTGCATGGACTGCTGTTCCTGTGAGGAGAAGTCTGCTCTAGAGTGGGCCCTTCAAAGGCTGCAGTGTGGATATTTGGTCCTCTCCATGGGCTTCAGGGGAACACCTATTCCAGTACCTCCTACCCCTCCTTTTTCTTTCACTTTGGTGTTCACAGGACTGTTTCTCACATTTTTTTCCCTCACTCATCTCATTGCCAGGCAGCATTTTTCCTTTTCTTAAATACATTATCACAGAAATGACACCACCTTGGCTGAGGGTCTCAGTCATGCCCTGCAGGGGGTCCACTGGAGCCAGCTGGAACCAGCTGTGTCTAGCACTGGGCTGTCCTGGCCTCTTCTCACAGAGGCCACCCTGCAGCTCTCCCCAGCTACCAAAACTTGTCATATAAATCAAGTACATTAAAATATTGTCAAAAAATTTTCTATCACACAAGAAAATGCTCTGTATCTAACTTTAAACCTATACTGGAACAGTGTTCAGTGCTAGCAAATAGTGTATTTAGAAAAGCTAATCTTAGCTTTCAGTATTGACTAGATTCCATAGGACCTTTCCTCAGCCCCACAGCCACTACAGACCACTGAAGAGAAACAGAAAAGGACACACCATGGCTGGTCCTATAAAATCTCTGGAAGAATCTGTCCACTTCTGTTGAAGAGAAGGGAAATCAAGTGATACAGGTGCAGGTGGTTACACATCATTCACACATGTGTACAATAAACTCCAGATTTGAAGTTGTAAAATTAAAAGGCTATACAGAACTTTAAGTAATACGGGTAAATAAATTCTGTTGATTCATTAGAAAAAAAATATGAAAAATATTAAATAATCTGAAAAATATGTAGCTTCTAAATAATGTTACTGCTTAGATAGTTAGGTAAACAAGATCACAGAAATAACTGAAATTCTTATATATTATTTTGTTGTCATACTTCCTGTGGTATACTCTCTTGGCCTGCGTCAGTCACAGGTCACAGACTTTTAGTCTTTACAGGACTACAGTTTCCTTTATAAATGTAAAATATTTATTTGAATATAAGTAACCTCTAACTCTTTGCTTTTTTCAGACCTTACATTCCAGTCATCTAGTAAATAAACTAAGCATTTTTGTTCTACTGCTGAGCAAAGTATACTTTCTGACATATCTAACTTGTTTTTCAAGTTCGACTACTAGTGGATCTAATAATATGCTACACGTTGACTTGTTGCTCTTCCTTAAACATTAGATCTGGCAGCCTCATTTGTTGCAAAACATCATTCATCAAGAAAGGAAACATGACACAAGTGCTTACAGTCTGCTATGAAAATCTCATCATTGGTAGATAAATGCTTTACCTTCTAGAGAACAAAATCATTGTAATTATTTTATTTCTGAGGAAACAAATAACGTACTTGTACTAATTGAAGTAGAATAGGATGGACTGAAAAGTCCCTATTCTAATATATATATTTTTTAACAGATTTTTATAGGAGTTTTAAATTCTGTCAGAGAGAGGACTGGATTAAACACCCAGAATGTTCTCTAAAATTAGAGGTAGGGTCAAATCAGCCTTATATATTACTACTGAGGAATGTAACTTCATTAAAATGGCCAGTACAGTCAAGTAACCCAATACTCAATAAAATATCTGATATATTCAAAAGAAGGTAGTGGATTATTTTTTTCTTTTAAATTTTTATTATTATTATACCATATGAAGACTCAATCCACCTTGCTCATGTATTCAAAATAGGGAACTTCTGGAAGCTTTTAAGGTCTCCCTGTTTACAGCATGGAAAATTTTTATTTTCTATTTTAACATTCTCCGTAATAATCTTGCCAATATCCATGCAATCATCTTTTACTCCATATATTTTGCAGTGGTTTTTTAGTCTTTCACCTTTACAGTTACTATGACATGTTACTTCAAGTTTTTCTACTGATTTGAGTGTATTCCAGATTTCTCAAGACTTTTCCTTAAAATTGTTACTTCTTCATTCTCTAAAAGTATTGTTCGCATTATTGTGTTATCATTTCTTCTGTTGTCCTTCATTGTCTTCCAAATTACAAGATACTAAATTGTTCTTCCACACTTATTCAGTTTAAAGAAGAAAAGGCTGAGAGGTGACATCATTGCAGTCTACAATTTCTTCAAGGTGAGCAGTGGAGGGGGAGATGTTGATCTCCACTCTCTGGTGACCAGTGGTAGGACATGAGGAAATAGAATGAAGCTGTGTCAGGGGAAGTTCAGATTGGACATTAGGAATACGTTCTTCACTGAGAGGGTGGTCAGTCGCTGGAACAGGCTCTCCTGGGAAGTGATCATGGCACCAAGCCTGTCAGAGTTCAGGGTGCATCTGGATGATGCTCTTAGTCATATGGTTTAGTTTTAGGTAGTCCTGCAAGGAGCAGGGAGTTGGACTCGATGATCCTTATGGGTCCCTTCCAACTTGAGATATTCTATGAGTCTATTATTTTCCAGTAAGTATGAAACACTAGCTCAGTTAGTCAGCTGACCTCATTGAAAGGTCTTATTTATTATATAACTGTACTTTTAGAAGAGTTGAGTTAAGGATATTAGCTGTGATTCCAGGCATTATTCTGGCAGGAAGAGTGCTCAAAGGTTAAATGTAAAGGGAAACCTTGTGGAAAGTTTGACATTCTATCATTTGTACCATCTTCTCACGGTCTCATCTGGTCTCTTTCACAAGTGTGCTTGTCAAGACAGATATTTTATTTTGTTTTGAAGCCATTGATTTACAGGAAGTAAGTCTGCACAAATCCTTACTTGCTAACATGTAAATAAAATGGGTGTGTGTGGTTGTTTTGCTCCCCCCCCCCCCCCCATTTATAGGAACATTTTAAATATATGAGATTCATTTTCCTTTTTTTTTTTTTTTGATTAAAAATACAAATTCAAACTTACTAAGGTCATGAGCTTGGAAGTTATGACTTTTAACAGTAGCCTTTTCCAAATACTCAGATGAAATTTAAGACATTTAAGTAATCAATAAAATTTTATAAAGCATTCTGGGATTACCCACTTCTTGAGATCCTGTTCTTAAAAATGTATGATCTTACTCATCTATACTGGATAAAGTTTTACTATTGCAGAAGATACACAGCAAATAATTATACTTCATTTCACCTGTTTTCTGGTTGCATATTAGCACAAGTGCACACAAAATTTATGTTCAATAAATCTATGCTAATGATAGATTTATGTTCTTAATAGTAAAGCAACAATTACACATATTTATAAACATGCTCCACTTCAACCAAGGTAAATGAAAATCAGAGTTTTCATTCCTTGCAAAATATTTTCTGTTCCAAACTGGGTTAGAATTTGATGGGTATATGCTTTCCTGGTTTTATACAGTACGAATTGGCTCATTCAGAGAATACAGTACATTATGGTGCTTTTTACAATTACTTTAATGTTTCGAGTAGTACAAATTATTCTGTATCAATTTTCCCTTAAAGTCAGTACAAATCTAAACTGCATTTCAATATTGTAGAACATTGCCTTGGAAATGTTATGTTTCTTATCTGATATCTTATTCTCTTTGAGGAGAAGGCTTACCTCCCAAGCACCTGATCCTGGTATACACTGCCTCTGGGCTTCAGGAGAAATAACATGGAAAGTAGTCTTGTGGCACTGTTATATCTTGGAGGCTGATGAAAGAAAATTTTCATGGGTCTATTTTAAAAAGAGAGGGGGGATGGGGAAGAGAAAGATAAGTTAGTATCATGTCAAAACTGTTTGACAACCGGGAAAAGTTTAATTATTTCATTCCATGTTAAACTATTGCCAAATGGAATATTTCTTTTACTTGAGTAATTTGTAAACTTTTAGCAAAATAATTAAAAAAATAAACCTAAACAACTCTAGAAGTTATACTTTCAGCTGAAAAATTACTCTGGTGGCTCTAAATAGGATTAACTTTCTTTGGATGTGGTTTTCAGTTGTGTACACCTTTCTACGGTTGCAAATTGTGCTATTAAATTAATACTTTTAATCACTGAAGCAGAATAGAAAATAGATGTTTCATGCAATCAAAAAAGGTAGAAAACACATTCTACAACATGCCTTTTATCACTTCCACAACACAGCTGCAAGTATACCTAAGACAGAATTGGAAAAAAACCAGAAAAACTGTTAATGTAGTCCATGATTCTTTGCCACAGCCAAAATATTTCTTTCTTTCATAAGCTCTTGCTAGCCCTTTTCAGAGTAAACTACTATTTTATAAAGACAATTATAAAGCCCCAGGGAATTACTTGAACTGAAAAAATATATATTCACACGTAAACCCTTAAATACACATAATTACAAAAAATTACTTGTCAAATAATTGAGGTGTCATTACTGTATGTTATATAAAGAGTTATTAAATTCTGAGTTTACAAAGATTTTTTTTTAAAGATAAATTAATTGCTCTCTACATCAATAGAATGGCTTTTGATTTCCTGAACCGGGAATTCAGAAAAGGGCTTTTATGCTAAATACATGTTTATTTTCAAACTAAATAGCTCTGATATGCAAATGTAATTCCAAAAAGTGTAAAACAGCTACCTGCATCACCGTCCTACATATTTATTAGTAGAATTGTAAAAAACATACCATAGCAAGATTTAGATAAGTAACGGCATATGACAAGATTATATTTGTATAGTACAATCATAAAGTCTCTTCTTTCAATTTATATTACTTAACTGAAATGCTAAAATTGCTTTAACTTAGTTCCTTTTTGATATAATAATGAATAAATATTCATCTATGCTAGATGATTTATGTTGACATTTTAGCTTCTAGTTCAAAGGAAAAAGGCTTGAAATACTTTTCCTGAAAATGTTTTAAATAGGACCTGCCAACCTATTTCTATACATCAGCGTATCAATTGTATTTTCTTATTCAACCTACGTCAAGAAGTCACAGAAGCAGATACCGATAACTGCCTGTTTGAGTATTCCCTAACACTCTTCAACTTCTGCATGTGTCCTCAGTAAAGGTGAAGCCTATTTGTACAAACTGATAAAAATTTTCTCCACACAGAACTAAATAAGGATTTAACATTGTCAGAAAAATATGGTTGCATCTATTGTGAATATACAACAATAAATATATTTTCTGGAAGTTATATTTCCTATTAGCTGGTTTATATTCAGCTTTTTTAGTCATGGCTTCAGATAGGAATGAACTGCCTGATAATAAAAAGGTGTAAGAATAAACCAAGGCTTTTCTATTTAGCACTAAATTTAATTATGTGTCTTTTATCAATATGCACTGTATAATGCATTGTAATAGGAATTCCAGGAATATTAGAGAAATATATCTAGGAATATAGAATAAAATTTTGATAGGTGTAAGATTTGAAGTTCAATATTAAAAGAAAAACAAAATTTGGTTGAGTTTTGGAAAACAAACATCTGATTTGAATCTTACTTCTGTTGCTGTTTATTGATTCAAGTATAATTACATTTGAACTATTGGCATCTGACTATCATCTTTAATATATTCATATACCGACAGATGGATGCATCCCTTTATCTTGGAAAAAGAGAAGATAGCTAGCTTGGAAATGTTTATCAACACTTCACTCAAACATGAGTTTAAAAAAAAAAAAAAAGTGTTGCTTTTTAATGTTTTGATCCCTTTAGGGTCCTGCTTTAGATTCTTAGGCTGCATTTAGGTTCTTAGGCTGATTCTACCAACAGCATCAGTTCCAGTAATGTTCTGGCAAACAAAACCAAACACAATGCAAACATACAGAGAAGTCCATATAAAAGTAGAAATTAGGTTAAAATCACAAAAGCCATGAAAAACACAGGAGAAAACTATTTCAGTAGGAACCGAAATGTTGAAGCTCCTCTAGGCTGAGATGACTTCCATCGACTGTAATGTCAATAATCAACATTAAACACTTGAAATACACTTTACCGGATTTTTTTTCTTTGGGTTTGACAGAAACTCCTAAATAAATTACCATTCTGTCCTCATTGCTAAAATAACTCCTCTGGTTCAAGTTATGCTGCAATTAATTATGTCTCAAGTTGATTTCTGCTATGCCTGTGCAGTTTTCTGTTCTACATATAACAATACCCTTCTGTGTATTGATTTCTGAATTCCTCAGTGGAAGAAGGAAAAATATATTATACATTAGTCAACTTCACTAGAAAATATGGGCCATCTTGAAATGAAATCAGGGGTAGTGAGAAGGATGATAGTTACTAATATTTTCTCCCACTATTCTTTGCTTTTTTGATTGCCTTCCTCTTTCTTCCCTCCACCCTCCCTTAGAGCAATTGTGGACAATTGGAATAAGGTTGGAGAATTTTCATTTGTCTGAAGTACTGAAAGGATTCATTTCACATAGCTTAAGTCATCTTAAAGCTGGGTTTCTAATAGAAATTAGTCATTCTATCCTTCCCTGCAATCGATGAAGAAATGTTAACAGCTCTGAGAGTGAGTCATTGCATCTTTCCAATTGCTTATCTTCATACCAGATGAATCACCTTCCTGAGCAGCATGTTTCTCTTCATGGACTACAGAGATTTCTGCTCCAACTTCTCTTTTCTTTCAGAAATACTTCTTTTTAGACCATGCAAGCCCAAGCCAAGAAAGAACTTCAACACTTTCTGGTTTATATTTTCAGTATTTTTAGAGATTTTACTTATATATTAACAGTTACATACGTTTGTGCTTTGTTTGGTTAAAAGTTATATAGATTAAGTAATCTGTTTAGTTTGATTACTCAAGATGAGTTTATTATCTATGATATGTTCTATTTAATATTGCTCTAAAAAGAAACAACATTTTATTTCAACAAAATTCATACGAAACAACAGAAGACAAATGCACCAAGAAACGCATAGGCACTGCAAACACAGAATTTACTTTTGCACTGAGGATAATATATATCTCTCAAAGTTTAGGTTTACATTTTCAGTAATATTTACAAAATATGGTTATATTTCTAAGGATTCACCTGTTCTTTTACAAACACCTACCAATAAAATTATTCAACAGTTCATGAAATGGTTGGTGATAGAAACTGAAATTCAGTAAATAACAAGACCATAATAACAATGTAATGGTTTTGTCATATTATGTGGGAGTGTCAGCTATTTCAGTATTTCACCAGACTGTGGGTATCTCTAGGCTTGCTTTATTAACAGCTCAGAGTTGGGCCATCAGCTCATTGATGAGGGCCAACAGCTAACAAAAAGCGCCCTCTATATATACAATATAAATACAATACAAAGAGTCTTTGGTGATTTTCCAGGAAATTTCAGCTCTCAGTTCATCATCAGTTTCAAAAGTCCATTGTACTCCACAGTTTTCAGCTATTTCTTATCATTCCATTCTAATTCCTCTTTGGACACCACTGTTCACTGATACAGTCTTCGGTCATCATGGTTATTTATCTTCAGTATTGTTCCTGGAGCACCTGTGCTGTATAAAACAATATCCATTTATTAATCCTGCTAGTAATAATATCCTAAGAGAAAAGAGTTTTCTAAAGCTTGTTCCTTTTACATAAGCCCTGTGCAGCTGTGGGAGATTCAATATATTAAGAGGCAAATCAACATCGGCTGGTCAGTTCTGTGCAGGCCCGGAGAAGCAGCAAGGCTTTGATGAGAAACAGGCCTTGGAAGAGAGATAAGAAACTGCCAGGCTGTGCTAAGGTGGCAGGGAAAAACAACAGACAGCTGCAACTCTGAGCTGTGGAATAGTACTGAACTGTGTGCCCTGCCCTGCCCCAGTTCGAATCATCTGTAAATTTTTATGATCAAGTACTCCATTGCCTCTTCGATGTAACTGCTAAAGCTCTTAAACAGGATATTTCCATGATGGACCCCTGCAGTATTATTTTTGTCACAAGCACTCTAGTACAATCTATTAATCACTAGATTCTGAGCCTGAGCATCCAACCAGGTTTTCTTAGACCTCTTTGTTCAGACCATCCAGACAGTAACATCCTTCCTTATCATGGAAGACAATGTCAAAAGCCTTCCTGAAGTTGAGGTAAATTACCTCTACTCCTTTCCCATCACTCACAACCTAGTCATTTTCTCAGAGAAGGCAGCAGTCAGGTTCATCAAAAATTGTCTAGCCTTGGTAAATTCCAACTCTTCGCAATTAACTTTTTTCATGTATTAGGGGTGTATCTAGTACCATTCATCTCAAAAGCCTGGGATTTAATTCCAGATGTAGATACTAGCTCAAGGATTCTAGTGTAGCTCTTCTTGTGTTTAATATTTATCAGTGGTTTCTGTGATGTTTATGTAGTTGATGAAATGATGACAGAATCTTCAACTGCCACCCCAGGCCTGTACTCATTTATGCTGCAATTATTATTCTAGAGTTATAGATAGTTCATTGTACACAAAATAGCTGCTAGCTATCTATTACAAATATATTAATGAGAGGCATTACACCTTATAACTGTACAAAACTAAGCAACACTAAAATTAGGTAATAAGCACCTGGTCATTCAACCATTGCTGTTACACAAAACAAGCTAAACCAGAACTCTAAGCATGCCAAGACAAGTTCAGACAAAGCAGATCTGTCAATCTGACTCCTGTTATTAACTTTAGTACAAAGTCTGTGGCCTGTTGCTAGCAATGTCAGTACTATATTTACAAGACTGTAGGGCCACATGGGTTCAAATCCCCTAAGGTAGCAGCTTACTTAAAAATTGCTTGAAATGTATATTCTTAAAGTACAGGATCTGTATAGACTTAGAAAGGTAATAGCATTGTTGGACAGTCAAACTCATGTTTCCTAGACTCAAAAAGAAGGTACTTGCTCCCAGGAGGTAAAAAGGGAAAGAAAATAAATAGAAGTGTAGGATAAAATTCTAAATAATGTGAGATAAGTGAGTACGTGCAGACTTGCCTACCAAAGGAACACATATAAGAACAACTTCACAGTACAAGAACTCCTTTATCACGTTCTCATTCTAGAAATCCAAGTGAGAACTCTAAAAGTACAACTGGTTCAACAGAACAGAAGGAATTATAAGGTATAGCTGTACACAGTTATTCAGCTCCAGACGTATTCCAGTCATAAGTCGTATTTCTCCAGAAGAGGTCTATAAGTACCTAAGATGAGAAAAGTTCAATCAAACCTGCAGGAAGATTTCTTCATTAAAAAGAAGAGAAACAATGTTCTACAAAGGGTAAACTGAACAGATTTCTTTGGTCAGTGGGCAAGAATGAAGTAGTGATCCTGCCACAGAAGTATTGAGCTATTCTTTCAGGACTAAGGATACTGGATGCTATGATATTTAGGGATCACAGATGGTTTCAGTGAGCTCAGAGAATAGTGTTCTAAAATTATTTCTGTCCCACAAGCAAAGGAAACTGGTAAGTGGGAGATTCTGGAAACAAGACAGAGATTAGGGAACTATTTTAAAGTTGAACAATTAGAATTGTGGAAAATTAGTTTGGAAACTTTAGACAGGACTGAAAAAGGAAAAGGGGAGAGAGAATGATGCCCTATGGAGAAAAGAATCAAAGTATCACTGATTGTGACCATGGTAACATGAAAGTATCTTTATTTTAGTGTGGATCAGTCTTACTAAATAGAGAACACCTGATGCAATATATGATACTTCCCAAAACCTAATAAATCACATTTGAGAACATAATTACTTTGATTTGAATGACATGACTTGGATTTCTTATGCTCACAGAAGTAAATTATGGTGAAATTTTTTTATTATAGATCGCTCTTTCTTAACATGAACATTTTTGTATGTCACAGGATAAAGCTATACCATACTTAATCCTGACAAATAAGGAAGTGTGGGTGTGTATGCCAGGTCATATCATCAGCATTTAGGTTAGAAGATTAACGACGTCTAAATTAATGACGCACTTGTGTTAAAAGACTAACGGTGTCTAGATTAACGACGGCTAAAGGCAAAAGAATTTGTGCTTGTTAGGGAAGAAACAGATAAGAAGGGATTCCTTAAAATAACAAAGCAGAAACTTATCTACTGGCTGTGCGTGGTTAGTAATCCTTGTTGAAAGTGCTGAGAGGAACTAGTTTTTGAAATGAGCATGCGCAAGAGCAACACACGGATTTGCTGTTATTTTTAGAATGTACAAGAATATATACGGACTTTTTTGTCTAATAAACTTTGGAGATTGACTGTTAACCATATTGGTGTGTGTCTTGTCTCACAACCTCCTCCTGCAAAAAGGGTTTCTTGCTACAAGGAAGAACTGATTGGAGAATTAGGAATGAGTTTTAGTTTAAGTGATCATAAATGTATTGCACTGCTTATATATATATCTACCGAATGAGATAATGAATGAATGATGTAAGGAATGACATCCAAAGTCCATAATCAAGGAAAAAGCATACTGACTTAAAAATTTACACTAGATTACAGAGTGAGTGAAGGTATTTTACTGTAGAGCAAGAAATAGAAAAGAAATATAAAACAGAATTTCTAATGAAAATCTAGATAAATGAGAAAAAATGTAAACTGAGGTATAAAGGAAGCAGAAGAAAGTAAGTCTATATTAAATACTTAACAAAAGGGTCCATTTACAGATAGAAACTGTAGAGCTATTAAGTTTAACAGAATAATTATTCCTTTTTAGACAGTACTGATTTCTGACTTTAGGGGAAATATGATTGATACATTCATACCATAGTGTATTCTTTCAATAAAAAAACTCACACAGATTATAAACATAACTTTTTGTCATATATACTTTAATAGCAGAATATTTTAAGCATTCTCAAAAAGACTATTTATTCTGCAAGATGTAGGGGCCAATAATGCTTATTTTCCATTTCTCTTAGGATGTGAACATGATGTAGAGTGAGTATTTTTGCTAATATTTTAAGAGTAAATAGGATAATCTCTGTAATCAAAAGATTCTTCATCTTGCAAAATAAATCTCAAGTAAAATACAGAACAACTCATATGGTATCAAATTAGTAAAGTATTATTAAAATTAACATAAATAATGCCAGTTATTCCAGGAACTTAACAGTAATGGCAAGTATATATGTCAAGATAACATGTTATTATCTTCTGGTAAGACTACAAGTTTACTTGATAAAAACTAAATAAGTTTTACACTATATGTAATTTCTGAAAGGTGTTTCATTTGGTCCTGTTTAGTATTTTGGTTAGGAGAAAAAAAAATTGCATGTTGTGACATCTATTAATTAGTGATAAAACTGATCAAATTACAAAATACCTGTAAAAAGTTAAAACTGCCTATCACAGACCTTTGGAAATCTAGTACCTAATATATATCAGGGATTACATATAAAATAATATTTCTGAATTTAAGTGAAGATTGAGAAAGTGAGAACTAAAAAACCCCACATTTACAATTATAAATGATTTTAAAATATCAGTTATGCAGTTTTACACTTGATTTTCGAAATGTGATATGATAAAATCCTTGTTGGCAGAGAAGAGTGCCTCTTTATTGACTATTACAGAGTTTTGTCTTAGGAATTTAACCTGACAACTGTAAGAAATATTCTCATGTGACAAACTGAAAAATCATTAGACTTGAGTGTCAGTATTGGAAGCCGACAATACAACATATACCCTTTTTTCTTTGTTCTGTGAAATAAAATTTTATTTCTTTGAAACTATATCTCCTTGAAATAGATCTCAGAAAATCTAGCAATTTTGACCTCGCAAAAGCATTACATTTATTAAAAATATTTTAAAATATTCAAATATATGTAATTTCATTAAGAACCAATAAGAAATTTATTAAAAATATGTTGGTAAAAGTGCATTAAATAAGATGTTAGAGTGCTTTGATCTAGATAAAGAGCTTGGACTATAAACCTCAATTCACATGCATGAAAAAAAATGTCCCTACTCAAGTAACTTTGAATGGGGGAGGATGATGATGCCATTAGGATGTTGAGAGAAAGCAAAGTATTAGTGATTCTGGTGACATTTATTCAAATGTCTTTCTTACCAGTACTGAAATGCCATAAACATTTTATATCACTGAGTCTTTTAGGCTTAGTCATGAGCTTGATTTGGGCTGACAGAAATCAGGAAGGAAAAAACAGAGTTTTCTTGTGCCATTCTTAAAAAGGGGGGGGGGGGGGGGGGGGAATCAAACCAGAAAAATCACTTTGTTTCTGGGTAAAGTTGTATTGTTTATGACAACATATCTCCAATATAATAAGAATTTTGGTAAAACTTACATGAGATATGCTCTTAAATGAAAAAGTGTAACATTTTTAATCTAGCTGTAGAATCGCACAGAATCACTGAGAATCATCATGGTTGGAAAAGACCTTGAAGATCTTCCAGTCCAACCATTAACCTAACACTGATGTTCCAAACTACACCATAACCCTCAGCGCTATGTCGACCCGACTCTTAAACACCTCCAGGGATGGGGACTCCACCACCTCCCTGGGCAGCCCATTCCAACACCTAACAACCCCTTCTGTAAAGAAATGTTTCCTAATATCTAGTATAAAATAAAATATATAGAATAAAAAAATGGAATCAGAAATTACTATTTACCTTTATGGGGGCTGAAAAATAACATAGAATGTGACTTTCCCACTAGCTATCAGAAAATTTAAAGCATAAATGAAGTCAGAGGGATAAAAATCTTAACAATTTGGTAGAAGATTTGGATTTTTAGCATTCTTTTATTATTACTTCATACGATAGAGCTGGGATTTATTTACATGCATGATCATATTATGTAAGGCTTTATATGAAGGCTTTATGCGTAAGTGCATTAATAGACTTTAAATACCCAGCTTCATTATTTGGCACCCTATTGTGGCAGGTGCACCCGCCCAATGAAAGCAGGGCTTCTTGGCTGCTGAAGGGTAGCAGCTACTGATTGCCTTTGTTCTTAGGGCTTCATGGTAATTGAGGTCTTGGACCAACGGCAGCCACTATTGACTACAGATCAGATTTGGCCTGGGTATAAATGGAGTCCCCTGGAGCAGCATGCTGTGGTTGAGGACTCTCCACTTGGGTTGAGATGCTGCCCAAGGAAACTCCTCCAGGTGACTTGGGTCAGGATGCTGTCCTGAGCAGGTCCTCGAGGTTGAGAGCCCTCACTTGTTAGGTGAGAGAGTGGTTTGGGTTGCCATTAAAGCCTAGGGAGTGGTGCCTTGTTCTGCATTTTGGGTTGCTTAAACCCTAAGAAGTTATTTTTTTTAATGTGTTTTGTGTTGCCATTAAACTCTAGGAAGTTGTTCTGTTCTCCTCTCAAAGACATTCAAACCTGTATTTTATGGAGAGCTAATTAATTGTGTTAATAATAAATTTTTAATTTTTGGTGGTTAACTGTTTATTTGAGAGCCTCCGTAACACCTATCAACAAAAATGTTACAAAATGTATCTGAATCATATATTTTATATAGGGTAAAAAAGAAATATAAACAGGATATATTTGTGCTCCTATTGGACCACATAATTAAACAATATTCAAGGCTTTCTGGTTAGAAATAGAAATTAACGGTAAGAGGAAGAGGAAGTGAAGGGGAATTTCTCGTATCTGGTACAAGTCTATAGAACTCTTGCATGTAAAGACCAAACAGAAGACTGTATTTTTGAGTTCGGAAAAATTAATCAGTCAGATTCTTTGCTTACAAATCCAAATTCGCAGTTTCTGTTAGCGCTTTGCTCAAAGATTCATTTGCTTAAATTTGCTTTTCAAATATTCTAACTTTTAAAAAGATAAATTTTAGATTGTTATTGTCCAGGTTTCAGGTTGTATTCTTATGTTTGGATTTTTCTTTCAATTATTAAAAATTCCTTTAGTTAGGTTTTTTTTGGTGATTTTGATTTTCCTCCATCAGATACTGTTTCTCTATGTGTAAATGTAGCACATATTGAAACTCTTTTTTTTTTCTCTTTTACAGATACTCTATGGTACATCTATGAGACCAAAATGTTGTACAGAACTGATCAAAAGGACTTATCAGACCAAATCCTTCTCTGTCTCCCCTAGATGTATTTTATCTAGCCTTTAGGTTATGGTTTCATTTGTTTCAGTTATTGTTAAATAAAGAAGTTTCTAATTGTAATTGTAACTTCTAGGTACCTGGTATACCTATCGTCATAATAAATGAGATTTTGTTATTAAAGACATACTTGCTGGATTACCCTATTTGCAGCATAACACATAGTAAGAGTTTGTTGTTGAAAAATTACTCATTTTAAAAACATATTGTAGTTAATTCCTCTTGGAAGCCACACATTACAGCAAGCATCAGAGTCAGGTAAGAAAAAAGGATATAAATTGTTGACAATAATAATAATTACCCTGACCTGGAACTATTTGATATCATGACTCCAAAACTCAACCAGGCAGATCTCAGGCTTCCTTGGTATTGAGGTAAGTCTATGTTGATGTAACATCCAACAGTCTTTAAGTAGGAACCATGCATTGCAAATCTATTTCAGGCAAGATATATCTTTTAAATAATTAGCATTTGATAATTCTTATGGTTGAGTGTCAATTATGCCAGAAGTAACATGAACAATTATTTGAACATATTTTTAGAATAAGTTCCAGGAAAGACTAATTTCTGTTTTAATTTATCCTGATTATAAAGAAATTGCATTACAATATTTTGCATTCATACAGTAGCTCATCTGGTAACACATTATAAATAATAAATATACAGAGCGCCAGTTAGTATTGCCTTCTGGAATAAAAAGCAGAAGCTAGATGAGAATTAGGTTGATTAGATTTTGGTACAATATTATCATTACTGGGAAATTTCCTCTTGCAATTCTTTTAAAGAAATAGCAATATATAGCTGTGATTGTGATAGATATTAGAATTAAGCGAGAAAAGGATATGATAGAAGGACAAAATTTAAATTATTCTCCTCTTTAAGTTCATTGACTTTATTGTTCTTACATCTTTTAGTTTATGTACTACTGTCTTCTGAGTAAATGTGTCATTCGCTAGTTTTCATTTAACAGTTCTGATGAGACAGCTCAAATCATTAACTCCATTTTACAGTGATTCAAATAGTCCATTTTAATTAATGGAATTCTACCATTATTAATAAAGCCTAAGAAAACCATTGAAAGTCTCTAATGTTATTTTAAAAGTAATGATTCCAAAGGTTTTTTTTAAATAGCAGATGTTTATGATCATCTTTTAATATGTGACATGGACAGATTTTATAAATGAAATAATTACATTTGTTACAAAAGGACTCATACAAGATTATTTCAGTGCTCTATCTTTCATACAGTTAGATACATGTATTCATATTTTAGAAAATGAAATACCATCCTTTCTTGTCAGTGACAGCTAGATTAGATAGATACCTGCTAAAACTTTGTGCAAAGCAATATAAAACCTACACTGACCCAATGGCCAAGGAATGCAGAACAATTTTTCCTGTGCCAACAGGATGCTCTGATTTACATCTGCAGCTGACAGTGATTAGAAACTAGGCCAGTAGCTGAGGATTCATGTGGAAAAAAAAAAAAAAAAAAAAAGGTCTTTTGGCCATGCTCTTTTTCTATGTAAATTGTCAGCAAGGTGCTTGCTGAGGGCCTAGGAAGTTCAGATCAGGTTTAGAGCCACCAATTCATTCTTCCACAGAATGATAGTCCTCTAATTTTTCATAGGACCAGACTTGTTCAGCTGGGGCTCTGTAAAGACTTTGCCAAAATATTCAGCCCTCAATTTAATCTTTTTAATTATCTAGGGTGGCTTTTTCTCACTACAGATTTTGATGGCATTCTCATCTCATCTTGTCAGTCTGCTGAGTTTGATTTCACTAGATACACAAAGAGCCAGTATTCTTAGTTTCCTAACTAAATAATACATTGTGTAAACAATTAATTAAATTCAAACACTAAATATTAAAATCTGAACTGGAGTTAGAAACCTCTCAACCTTAGGGATATTTTTCATCTCAGTCTTATTTACCAGTAAATATAATTTCTGTCTTTCAGATTACAAAGTGCATAATTAGATCAAAGTTTAACAAATCATATATACATACTGCATATTTAGTTGGTCCTGTGAGGAAAAAAAAAAAAAAATCCAGGGGACTACACCATTTGAAAAAGAATCTATTTAGGCAAAGAAGAATTTCTGCTATTCAATGCCTGAAGATAAAATAAGTTATTTCCTCCTGTGCCTTACACTTCCTTTCTGTTTTACTTTAAAATATGGTAAGTAGGTGGAGAAAAGGGGTATATGATTGTTGTGTTCAGCTGTCTCTTGCATGGCATATCTGTGTCAGATACAGTCACTGTTACCCTTAGAGTTTCAGACTGGACTGAAGATGAAACTCAAAATACCTTCCCCTACCCCCCTTCTTCCCAGGCTCAACTTCACTCCTTCATTCCTGATGCTGATACCCACCTGTTTTGCTGATTAAGGATACCAATTAAACTCAGACACCAGAGTGACAAGAGTAGGAGTATTTTACTGGTGATAACCAATGTAACAGTGTAATACAGAAAACATGCTGTAAGAAAAGGCAGAATAATGCACCTAAAGCAACATATAGGAAAATACAGGGTAATGGATCAAATCATTACTACATGAGACACAGAATAGTGACTAAGACAGACACATTACCACTTGCATACGTTACCATCACCCAGACCCGCAGTGGCTGGGCAGCCCCGGTTACAGCGAGGGTTTGGAGAGCCTGTCCCGGCAAGGGGGAAATCCTACGCGGTGCCTCCACCCACAGGTGAGGCTTCCAAAGTCCCTGTGAGCGGGTCCAGCCTTATATACCAGAGATCGACAAGCCAGAATAGCTGGCACCTTTGTTTTGAGCGGAAAATTTCTGTTTTCACTCTCCTGTTGGATTCCACCCAAAGCCTGGCCAGGGCTCGGGGAGGGGCAGACCAAGGGAGTTTCTAACAAGGCCAAATACTTGGGTTCTCAGCCTTGAACAAGGCTAAACAAGGGAAGATGGATACATTCTCTCAGCATTTTGTCCTCACTACTGATTACATTCTGTCTAAGCTGCATCTTTCACTAGCGAGTTTACATACTTTGTTAATGATTACAGACTAAGTTAGCAGCTTCATCTTGGGGCCTTTTGTTCAGGCTTCAGTATTTCAATGTTTTAGCACTTTTTACATCAGCATAAGTGGGTTGTTATAACTTAGTACAATAACTACTAGCACAATAGTTATAAGTTATAAAATACAGGGGATTCATCTATAGGTCAGGTCTGGCTTGGGCCTGTTGTCCAAGCCTTAGCACTTCACCACCCAAAGCAGCATTGCAAGGGTGGGGAATGGGGGGCTGTGGTCATGTCCTGGTTCAGCTAGGATAGGGTTAGGTTTCCCCAGCAGAGAGAGAGGGGGAAGGGATCTCCAGCCGGGTTATTCATACCATGCTGACGTCAGGTCCAGGGGCGGAACCTTTTTTCCTGGCTCTTTGGCAGTCTTGGTGGCAGGAACTTTTTTTTCCGTGACCAGCTAACTGTATTTCTCTGTATATCGTTTGTCTTGTTCATTGTTATTGCTGTTTATTGTTGTTACCATTGCTACTGTTGTTGTTCAGATTGTTCTATCACTCTGTTGTATTAAATTTCTTCTTATTTCAGCCCGGGGTCTGCGCTTAACTTCCAGCCCAACCAGCTGCGGGTGGGGGAGGGGCAAGGGCAACGTGCTCTCCGGTCCCGGCAGGGCTTAAACCTGCACAGGTCAGTAATAACAGTTCCTGTCTGCCATTCCTTAGTCTTCATACTTCTCCCCTGCTCCAGCACAGGTCCCTCCCACAGGCTGCAGTTCCTCAAGAACTGCTCCAACGTGTGCTCTTACCATGGACCACAGTCTTTCAGGAACAGACTACTCCAGCATAGGCCCCTCACAGGCCACAGGTTCTTCCAGAAAACTTGCTTCTGGATGGACTCTTATTCATAGGCCATAATTTCCTGCCAGGAGCCTGCTCCTGTGTGGTCTCCACAGGTTGCAGCTTCCTTCAGGACCCATCTACCTGCTGTGATGTGGGGACTTCTATAGGCTAGACTGTGTATATCTGCTTTGGCATGGTCAATTCCATGGGCTGCAGGGGAACAACAGCTTCATGATGGTCTTCTCCATGGGTTACAATGGAATCTTTACTCTGGCACTTGGAGAACCTCATCCTCCTCCTTTTCTCGCTCTGGTGTCTGAAGGGCTTTTTTGGCTTCTGTATGACACTTTTTTTTTTTTTTTTTTTCCACATTCCTCTCTTTCACATACCCTTTCTTGAATATATTATCACCGAGGAACTACCATCATGTCTGATGGGTTCATCTGTGTCCTGTGGTGGGTCTGTTTTGGAGCCGGCTGAAGTGGGTTCTGCCTATCTGCCCACAAGTATAAACTGGGAGAGGAGTGACTGGAGAACAGCCCTGTAGAACAGGATCTGGGAGTGCTGGTTGACAGCAGGCTCAATATGAGTCAGCAGTGTGCCCTGGCAGTCAAGATCAAACACACTATAACCAGCCCACCGAGGTGGTTATGCCATTGTATTCAGCATTGGTGTGGCCTCACCTTGAGCACCATGTGCAGCTCTGGGCCTCACAATTTAAGAAGGGGGTTGATGTACCTGAATACATTCAGAGGATTACAAAAAAGCTGGTGAAAGGGCTACAAGGCATGTCTTATGAGGAGCCACTGAGGACTCTGGGTTTGTCTAGTTTGGAGAAAAGGAGGCTGGGGGGTGACATCATTGCCCTCTACAGCTTCCTCAGGAGGTGAAGTGGAGAGGGAGGTGCTGATCTCTTCTCCCTGGGATCCAGTGATAGGGCTCATAGGAATGGTTCAAAGCTGCACCAGGGGAGGTCTAGACAGGACAATAGGAAGCATTTCTTTATCAAGAGGGTGGTCAAACACTGGAACAGGCTTCCTAGAGAGGTAGTCAATGCCCCAGGCCTGTCAGTGTTTAAGAGGCATTTGGAGAATGACCTTACTAACATGCTTTAACTTTTGGTCATCCCTGAGCTGGTTGGGCAGTTGGACTAGATGATAGAATAGAGTAGGTCCCTTCCAGCTAGAACTGAACTGAACTGCTCTATTATTCTATTCTATTCTATTCTATTCTATTCTATTCTATTCTATTCTATTCTATTCTATTCTATTCTATTCTATTTCTGGCTAGCCCTGGTATTTTCTCACAGAAGCCACCTCTGCAGCACCTCCACCCCTGCCATCAAAACCTTGCCACATAAACCCAGTGTAGAAATATAAAAATTGTATCACTCTAAACTTAACCATGACAAGACTAACTGCTTTCACTGTGGTGTTACTCAGCACAGTAATGACTCCCTTGGCGAAATGTTCAGTCACCATGTAGCAGATTAGCTGTGTTTTGCACGCTTCTGTCACTGCAAAGGAATTAACAGAACAACTAGAAATCTAGATATAAATAAAGGAAATTAATTGGTCTACTTAAAAAATATTATTAAAAAAAATACATTCCATTTTCACAATGAATAATCTTGTAAAACATCCTCAGTATAACTGAATCTGTTCTTTAAGAAACAGGTGCTTAAAATCCAGAGAACTTGAAACCATGTTGATCTTACTAGAAGCAAATAATAATACTATGTATTCACAAATACAAACCAGAGAAATCCAGGGTGAAGAAATCATACATGAAATTATCATACCCTCTCAGATCACAGGAGCAGAAAAGGAATTTTTGAAGGCTGTTTTTACTTTAATGTGGATTAGAGAGTATATTTTTGGCTACACTAATTTTTAATCCTTTAATTTAAACATATCCTCATAGTAATATTCATTTGAGTAGTGAAGTCTAAGTTTTTCAGAGGGATGATTCTTACCATACACTTAGAAATTCTGTCCTTAAGAAAAGCATCCTGTTTATTAAGAAATTGAAACAAAAAAAAAATTACTTTTTTTTTTTTTTTTAATTGTCAGACTTCTGTTGTTTCAACTGTATGTTCTTTAGCTTCTGTTGGATCCTGTCCATCATATTTAAAACATGAAATGCTATCAACAATTTGCATACAATACATATTTTCAGAATTACTGCTTAAAGAGGTAAATTATAGGTAGTGAACAAGCAAATCTTTCAGGTAAATGTACTGTAAGACTGGGAGAATTACAAAATAAAATCCATTAAGAACTGAAAGCACAGATCCCACTAGAAAACTATACTCCAATCCTAAATCTCCAGATAAAATTACTTCAGGATTTAGCCCTATTAGAAGGAACTATGAAAACAAGGACAATAACCATATTTTACTAGGATTGGTCAATAAACGAGCACCACAATCTTTCATTAACACTTTATTAAGCAATATATTTGAAACACCAATAGTTAGAAACAGTATGAAAATTGCTGGGCTTTATTACCAAATGACCACTAAACTTTGCTATGCTTTTATATACAGGTTTCATCTAATCCTTCCCATAGGCACTGAGGCCTGAATCTCTGTCAAATCATGAAGCTGTCAAAAACATGCAGCTGTCAAATAATTTAGGTTTGAAAAGACCCTTAAGATCATCAAGTTCAACTGTTAACCTAACACTGCCAGATCTACCACTAAACCATGTCTTAAGTGCAACCTCTACACATCTTTCAAATACCTCCAGGGATGGTGACTCAACCACTTGCCTGGGCAGCCTGTTCGAATGCTTGATAATGCTTTCCCATGAAAATTTTTTTCCTAATAATCCATCTAAATCTCTCCTGGTGCAACTTGAGGTGGTTTCTTCTCATCCTATCACTTGTTACTTGGGAGAAGTGACCAACACTCACCTCGCTGCAACCTCCTTTCAGGTAGCTGCAGGGAGTGATAAGGTCTCCCCTGAGCCTCCTTTTCTCCAGACCCTTTTCTCTAACCACAGTTCCCTCAGCTTCTCCTCATAAAGATATGTGCTCTCTTCACCAGCTTCGTTGCTCTTCTTTGGATGCACTCCAACACCTCAATGTCTGTCTTGTAGTGAGGGGCCAAAAATGAACATAGTATTCAAGGTACCGCATCACCAGTGCTGAGTACAGAGGGAGAATCACTTCCCTCATCTTGCTAGCCATGCTACTTCTGATACAAGCCATGATGTTATTGGCCTTCTTGGCCACCTGGGCACACTGAAGGCTCATATTCAGCTAGTTGTCTACCAACACCCCCAGGTCCTTTTCTGTGAAGCTGTTTTCCAGCCACTCTTCTCCAAGCCTGTAGCATTGTATGGGGCTGTTGTGACCCGAGAGCAGGACCCAGCACTGAGCTTTATTGAACCTCATACACCTGGTCTCGGCCCATCACTCCAGCCTGTCCAGATCCCTCTGTAGACCTTTCCTACCTCCAGCAGATCAACGCTCCTGCACAACTTGCTGTCATCTGCAATTTTACTGAGGGTTCACTCAATCCCCTAATCTAGATCATTGATAAAGATGTTAAACAGAACTGACACCAATACTGAGCCCTGGGGAACACCACTTGCGACCAGCCACCAGCTGGATTTAACTCTATTCACCACAACTCTTTGGGCCCAGCTATCCAGCAGCTTTTTACCCAGTGAAGAGTACAACTGTCTAAGCCATGAGCAGCTAGTTTCTCCAGGAAAGGCTTTGAGAAATCATGTCAAAGACTTTACTAAATTCCAGGTAAATAATATTCCCAGCCTTTCCTTCATCCACTAAGCACATCACCTTGTCGTAGAAGGAGATCAGGTTAGTCAAGCAGTACCTGCCTTTCATAAACCCTTGTTGACCGGGCCTCATCACCTGGTTGTCCTGTATGTGCCGTGTGATGGCATTCAAAATGATATCTGCTCCATAATCTTCACCATCACCGAGGTCAGACTGACAGTCCTGTAGTTCCCTAGTTCCTCCTTTTGGACCTTCTTATAGACGGGTGTCACAATTGCTAACTTCCAGTCAATTGGGACCTCCCCAGTTAGCCAGGACTGCTGATAAATGATAGAAAGTGTCTTGGTGAGCACTTGCGCCAGCTCCTTCAGTAGCCTTGGGTGGATCCCATTTGGCCCCAATAGGCCTGTGTGAGTCTGAGTGGTGTAGCAATTTGCTAACCATTTCCCCTTAGATTATGAGGGCTTAATTCTGCTCCCCATGCCTGTCTTCCAGCTCAGGGGGCTGGGTACCCAGGGAACAGTTGGTCATACTATTAAAGCCTGAGACAAAGAAGACACTAAGTATCTCAGCCTTTTTCTGTGAGGACGGCCTGTTTCTTCGCCTTTAAGATTTTCTTCCTGAAGCATGTCCAGGCTTCATGCACTCCTTTGCACATCAGAACTGCATCCCAAGGGACTCTGTCAACCAGGTCTCCTAACAGGCCAAAGTCTGCCCTCTGGAAGTCCAAGGTGGCAGTTCTACTAACCTGATTACCTACTTCTTTGAGAATTGACAATTCTATCTTTCATGATCACTGTGCCCAAGACAGCCTCCAACCATCACACCACCCACAGTCCTTCTCTGTTCACAAACAACAAGTTCAATGAGGTGCCTTCTACAGTCCCTCAGCTCACCTAAACCTCTTCTACTCTCCACAGACTTGTGGGTGCTATGGTTGTCTAGATATTTCCTTCAGGCTCACCAGAGTAATAGTGTGAGGAAAAGGAGACATAAATAAGGATGCTTTTCTTAAAAAATGCACTTTTGGGGAAAAATAAAAAAAGAAGAAAAAAAAGTATTATAAAAAAGTATTATAAAAAGTATTATAAAAACTATTATAAAAACTATATTCATGAACAAATTGTAAACTGAGTTCCAGAATATTCTGATTATTGAAATAAGACTGTATTCTGGCCTACTTACTGTAGGCTTAGGGAGATGTTAATGGAACAAATTTCTTCTAGACAAAAGCAGATTTCTTGAAAAGCAAATAAGAATTTAATTTCTTGTGGTCAGTGCATACAAGACTAAATGCATTCCATCTCTTTTCCAACCTGTCTTCACTGTGTGTGGCCCACTGTCCTTGCAAGATAGATAGTTTTGCTACTTTCTATGACAAATAGGAGGAGTAATGATGTGTTTCATCTGGTTAACTGAGGACAGATCCAATGTATGAGGTATCAGATAAGAATATAACCTTATCTTCTCAATTCCAACCTTGTGCAGCCTTTAATTTTACATATTTCTATCCCCAAGCCCTGCCCAGAGGACCACTGCTTCATTAGACAATTTAAAAAGTTGTCCTCATAAGTAAAGCTGCATGCACAAATACTAGTTTGTTTTCAATGTATTTTTTTGTTCAAAGAATGTGATAAAATAGAAAGAACGAAATATCAAGTTAAACATTTGTTTTCCCACTTGTCTTTTTTTTTTTCCCCAAAAGAATGTTTTAGCTCAAAGTAAACAATATTTAGAAAAAAGTTTTTTATTGTTATAACTGATGTTTGATATTATGAAAATTCAATTATATTAATTGTAAATATTTAATTTTATTTTATTATTCACTTTTGGGACATCGATTTTGTGAGAATTTGTAAGACGAAAGCATATGATTTGTTGGACAGTTTGTACAAAAATTCTGTTCAGCTTTTATAATGCTGACTAGAGCTTTGTGACTACAACAAAAAACTTCTAGTGTCTATCAGGTGTCTAATATGTATATACAACTGTGACTTGCAATTCTTGCAAGTTTGCATGTACTATTACCAAAACTTTCTGTAAAATCCTGTGTTTCTCTTTGTGGCATTTAAACTAAGATTCTCTGCAAAGATATATGAGTAACCAAAGGATTCAGGTTTTCTGCAAAATTGGAGAAATCTTGAGAAATTTCCCTATCATGTTTTTCTCAGTAATAACTAAATTTAAATAAATTAATTTAATGAAACAAATTCAAAGTAAAAAGAAAAATTTCAACAGGCATAGGAAACCTAAGATCTAGTGATCCTGTAAAAGATGAAGGTGAAAAAAGTTTTTTATTACAAAGCCTCAAAATCAAAAGGAAAAATTCATGTGCTGTGTCTAGTTCTGCTTATGATGAAGACATAATATTTTCTTTAAAATTAAAATTTTATTATTTAATTATAATTGTACATTTCAAAGTGCTATAATACCTGTATCTGTCATGCAACTGTAGTTTTATTAGATATTAAATTCTAGACATCTAAAGATCATTTAAGAGTATTAGGCACTATTTCCCATATTAAATAATAAGATCCAAAATTAATTATTATACATATTGGTCCCCGAGATAGAGAAGACAGGATGAATTAAGGTTTCTGTCAATAAAAAATATTACTACCTCAATCTTAGAAAATATACAGTTTCTAATTATTTTTTCAATGTGTAAGATTGAATATCCAGTCCAGTATTATGTCACATCACTATAAATTGTTGAGGTGAAATAAGCACATGATTTATTGTCTTCAAGACAAAAAAAAAAAAAAAAGATTGATTTAAAAATAAATCATAGTGTAATCTCTGTGTGAGTGCAAATAAGGTCTGTGATGCTAAATCACTATATCTACTGAATACAAGTTAACTCATAACAGCTCTGTGGGAGATTACAAAAATATATTAAAGGAAATTAAGATGATATTAACAAAGTTATCGACAGAAACTTCCATAATCAAAAGATTTTTGAATATTTCTTAATAAATCAAGATTTTATTTCATCATGTTGGTCAGAAACAGACAATCTCTGATATTCACTAGAAGGCTGCATCTTTTTCTACACATTAAAATGAGATATATCAGGGAATCTATGAGCCATAAACTTTCTCAATGGCAACAAAATTATATCAGCCAGCTGATTATACATCTGTTTACTAGAAATAAATCAGTTCTGTAACTGAACACAAAACAGCAATTGAAGTGGCAGATCTATGAAAGGTCATTCAAAAAAAAAAAAAATTAAACCATCTTTGCAGTCTGTTAATTAATAACTATATTATGGGAGGCATAACTACACATAAGTATTTTTCACAAATTTTTAAATATGTGAATAGATTGATTATTTATCACTGTTCCTTTCCTTTTGTTTGAATGAGGACATGAAAACAAGATGAAACTTTGTGGGATGCTTTACAGATACATGACATGTATGCATACAGATCAAATACTTTCAGAGATGTGAGACACCGTTAGACCAGACAGGAAGATTAAGGTGAAGGGGATAATGAGATAAACATGGGAAACTCCTTAACAGTTCTCTGAGTCTTATTTGCATAGGCTGACTTTGTCTTCCAGGTAATTTATGGATGAAGAGACAACAGTGTAGCTATGCCTTATACTATGAATTATGATTATGTAGAGGGCTAGTTAGAGGACTGTACATCTGTCTATGCCTGTAGATAGTCCCTTCATGTAGGAAAGAGGCAAATCAACATCGGCCTGTCAGCTCTGCACAGCCCCTTGCGAAGCTGCTAGGCTTTGATGAGAAACAGGCGTTGGGATAAGAAACTGCCAAATTGTGCCAGGCTGTCAGGGAAAAACAACAGACAGACGCAATGCTGAACTGTGGAAAAGTACTAAACTGTGAGAAGTTACCGCCACGTGAACAAGAAGTTGATTGTTCTGTACAGTGTGTGTTAGAGTGGTCTTATGCTGATAGGAGAAAAGGTAGATAGCTGTCTAATTACTGATTTGCTAATTATGATGTAAGAGCTTTAACTATAGCATAAGTACGTACTATTGTAATAATAAAGGGTCTTTCCTTTTGCACTTCATGGACAGTCTGTGCCTCAATTGCCACAGCTTCATATTTTATAGACAAAATAGTTCTAAAAACTTCTTGTTAGTCAACAACTAATGAGAAGTCATATTTATTTGAAATTAGGACAGGAAAACCAAAATCTGTTCCACGTTTGTTTAAATTTTCAGTGCCTTAATCATAAGGGAAAGATCTCTTCCTAAGACTCCTTTTGATACATGAGGAAGGTTTTCCCTTCCCTTCCCTTCCCTTCCCTTCCCTTCCCTTCCCTTCCCTTCCCTTCCCTTCCCTTCCCTTCCCTTCCCTTCCCTTCCCCTTGCCCCTTCCCTTGTTACTTCTATTGCATTTCATTCAGATCTACCACCAAAGTGACACACATAGTCTATACCCTTCTTCATCAGTTCAAAAAGTTAGACTGAAACTTTCATATTTAATATAAAATATTAGGTGAGTAATTTTGTAAGTCGGATTTGATTCTGAGTAACAAACGATTGTGTGAGAAACAATGAAAAGAGGATTTTTTTTTTTTCTTATTTCACAACCACCTGACAAAATTATTCCAATGGAAGTATTCAGACTCTATGAAAGCATTAACTCTTCTCAGTTACTCTAATACCAGAGTGCCATAAGAAACATGGAATGTACTATTGATGATAATTTGAATGTTGAAACAAACCAATTTTAAATATTTCAAACTTAAATCAACATCATATTTCAGAAGTAAACATAAATTCAGGTACATCATATCAAATTTATGCAAAGTATCCTGGGTAGCAATTGGAAATTTTTTTTTTTTTTTTTTTTTTTTTTTTTTTGTGAGGATGGGAAATGACTGGTTTTGCTTTATTGGTCTGGTACAGTTTATTCCATTACCTGCATGTTCTTTAATCTTACTAAACCATGAACCAAATTCCTCTTCTCTGGAGAAAACCAGTATATTGCAATCTTTGATGAATATTCCACGATCTCTTGGATCACGTGGAGAACAGTTACTTGAGTTTCTGTTAATTTTTTCTCAAAACAAAGGCATAACTACTCCTTGTTTGCATACCATGTGTTTACAGACAAAAGAATTACCTTACTGCTTGCTCTAAAATTATCACATTTTAACAGGTAATAAATTATAAATTCGTTCAAACTACTTTCCTAGGTAATTAATGAATTGGGTAATCTGCCAGAAACAGATTTTATTACTTTCAAGTGCCAAAAAAAAAAATCAGGCATTCTTAATTCTGTATACATTTAGAATTTAAACAAATGAATATGTATAATTTTTATGCATAAACTAGGAATTTTGTATTGTTACTGCCAAGTCTAAGAGGTATGGTATAATGACTCATAAAAAGAAGGACTGCATATTTATTCTATATATTACATTCTATTTAAAGGTAAACTTTTTTTTTTTTAAAGTGTTGTTTTGTACTCATTTTATATTGTGCATTTCTTCATTTTAAGGAAAAGTGTGGGACATACAAATGTCTATGTGAAAGTCACTCCTGCACAGCCTGATGCCACTGAAAGCTTGAGTAAATAAACATTCTATGTCATCTATTTAGGTCAGGAAAACTGATCTTCATCGAATTAATTCTAGAATAGAAAAGTAATAAAAAATGATGTCTGCTAAGATCTACCGAAGTTAAACATTTAAAGCAAAGACTCGACAATTCAGTTACTAAACGTACTATTTATAACATTTCATTTTGCTAATAAATGCCAGGGCTATTTTACTAGACATGCTAAAGGGAAATTTCAATTATTATCTGATAATATGAAAGTCCTATTTTGTCATGTTTTAATTTTAATGACATATTCATGGAATAGGTTAGTGCAATCTATTTTCCCCAGTATTATTAATCTGGATGCTTTCTGCTTCTTTAATCAAAATTCTAAAAGTCAAGAGGTCCCACCTTTATTGAAGTGATCAATCAATTATTTTTTTTTTTTTTTTTTTTGGTAAAGCAAACCCGTGAGCTTGCTTTTTTCATATTTTTATGGGATTACTAATTTCAGAATGCACATGAAATGCAGATATTCTTTAATGTCTAAGATTAACCTTCTCTTATTGAAAAACATGTAATAGATTGAGTTCAAAGAAGTTCTGCAGGTTCTTTTCAGTGGTGCCCAGTGACAGGACCAGAGGCAATGGGCACAAACTGAAACACAGGAAGTTCCATCTGAACATCAGGAAACACTTTTTTACTGAGAGTGTGACTGAGCATGGAAACAGGTTGCCCAGAATGGATGTGTAGTCTCCATCGTTGGAGATATTCAGAAGCTATATCTGGACAAGGTGCAAGGCAACTGTGCCAAGGTGGCCCTGCTTGAGCTGAAGAGCTGGATCAGATAACCTCCAGAGGTCTCTTCCAATCTCAACCATTCTGTGATTCTGTGATCTCACACACAGTGAAAGTAGAATGGCTCTTTCTTCATGTACTTCCCAACAGTAACAAAACCTCATGTTTTGATTTCCAGAGCTTGGGAGGATTTTATATAAAGGGAAGGGGAAAAGGAAAGGGAAAGGGAAAGGGAAAGGGAAAGGGAAAGGGAAAGGGAAAGGGAAAGGGAAAGGGAAAGGGAAAGGGGATCTTTCCCTTATGATTATGGCACTGAAAATGTAAGCAAACATGGAACAGATTTTGGTTTTCCTGTCCTCATTTCAAAGACATATGACTTCTCATTAGTTGTTGACTGACAAGAAGTTTTTAGAAGTATTTCATCAATATATTTATATATAGATGTGTATGTGTATGTACATATACGTGTATATATTATATACACGTACATTTTCATATCTATATACATGTACATAGACAAATACTTCTAGAGAAAACACTTCCTGTTTTCTAAAGACATTTGTAGAGAAAAAATATTAAAACAAACAAACAAAAAATCCTCATATTCCATGAATTATCTGCTAAAATGTTAAGACTCTTAGTGCCTGAATCTGGAGGAAAAATTTAGATCCTCTTCATATCAGTCAGACTCTTTGGAGACCCCCTAGGCCAACTGGCATAACTTCACTTTAGAGTACTTCTGTGCTCTGATGTTGCCTAAGTAGGATATTATGTAAATGCTCAGCAGTGTTCTAAGCAGCATGTAAATAAGATTGACTGTACTCAGATATAAGGAGGCACCACAAATCTCTTAGGTCTTTTGAAAAACTAATTTGTTAGGTGTGTACAAATAAAACTTTATTAATGTTTACATTATTAATTTTTATGAGTTAAATTTAAAAATGCTATCAATTTGCAGTCCTTATTTATGTGATATCTTTGTTTTTAAAGAATGAACTTAGTGAAATAAATGAATGTCAAAAATTACCTTGATACTCCTCAGCCCATGTTCTGTATGAATTGTTTAATGTTTTGGAGAGTTGCATCAACCTTGAGCTAAAGGATGTTTTGAAAGAAGAAACCACGTTCTGCAGCATAGCCAAGGGAAAGAGCTGTTTCTTGTAAAATTAGAATTCACTGAAGCAAAGAGGCCAAATGCAGAGAATGCTGGGAAGAAATAAATGGAGACAGAGCCTGATCTGCTGTTCATATGAAGGGAAGTCCTCAGGATCTCCTTTATCCAGGAATCTCTCCTTCCAGCAAACCCTGTTTTCCTGCAGGTTCCTTCTTCATTACTCTTTCTTACCCCCTCCATGACTCTTTATTCTTCATTTTACTGTATACTAGCCCCTCTTTTACAAGAAAGAGGAAAAAAACCATCTCTGCCTGCTGAGTGCCCAAAAACCTGGCCTTCCAGGGACTTTCTGAATGGCTATGCTGATGTCCTGGTTCAGCTAGGATAGGGTTAAGTTTCCCCAGCAGAGAGAGAGGGGGAAGGGATCTCCAGCCGGGTTATTCATAACATGCTGATGTCAGGTCCAGGCACAGGAGCGCAGGAACTTTTTCCTTGGTGGCTTTGGTGGCGGGGAGCTCACAGCGGGCTTGTTCCGTAACCATTTTCGGTATTTCTCTGTATATCTTTTGTCTTGCTTACTGTTATTGCTGTTTATTGTTACCATTGCTATGTTGTTGTTCAGATTGTTTATCACACTGTTGTATTAAATTTCTTCTTATTTTAACCCAGGGTTTGTGCCCCACTTCCAGCCTGACTGGCTGAGGGTGGGGTCTCCAGTCCCGGCAGGGCTTAAACCACCACAGCTGGACACAGATGTACAAAGTTTGGAGCTGAAGATGCCTTAAAAGGGAATAGTAATAAAAACCATCCTTGCTATCATTATGTTATATATAATACAAAGCATATGTTTTCTCAAACATGAAATTTAATTTAATGAGAACAACTTGACAGCATTTTCAGGATAAGTCTAAAATTGTCCTTAATTCTCTGAGTTTGAGATACACACTTGCACAAACTCAGTGAGAAAGATAAGCACCACTTGCCCCATTATTTTCAAGCATTTATGCACCTCAGAAAGTACACTCAAGACTGTTGGATGATTATCTTTGAGGAATTGATTCATATTTTAGAGATATTATTATTCTCTTGTCTTAGAAGTCTAAAAATATCAGAATCAAAATGCACATAAAAACATCCCCAAGGACTGATATAAGTGCCTTTGTTGAATGAAAAATAAAATAAATAATTACAGCAAATGTCCATGTGCAGTTGATAAGAAATTTCTTTTTTACCAAGGCATTAATTGAGAGATAATATATTAAAAAAACTAATCTTAAAGCAAATAAAAACAAATCAAACAAAGAAATACAAAAAGTTAGAATACAGCATCTATCATTTACCACATCATTTAATTACCATTGTATGATTAGCTGTCCTCCTATTTTTAATTACCACACTCTCATATGTATTACTTTGTTGTTATTTTTCTTCTAATTAGTTTTATTTGAAAAAGCTAATTACTTGCCACTTATTTCCTTACACTCAATGTGCAATTATCACTGATCCACAGTGAACTGAGTTGTTAACGATCGTATCAGGAAATACCTGGTTTTCCATTTCAGGGAAGCAAAAGTTATACAGTGATGACTCCTGCATTTGATTTCAGAGTTCCCTAAATATAAGGATGGGAAAATCTTCAGCTCCTTTTTATTAAAAAATAAAACAATATGTTTTATCATAAACCTGGGTCCAACATTTAATGACACTTCAGCAAAATGTCATACATATATTTATCATCTTCATTGGCTGTCAATCATTCACATTTTTCTTCTAAGTTCCTCAGCATTTCATAAGATAATTACTGCCGGGATGCCATTAAATGCTAATAACTGGATAATCCATTTCAAAATTATTTCATTATCTATACAATGGGTGAATATTGTATCATCATTTCAAACACAAAACGCATTTTACGGCTTTTTTTAACTTTAATATGTGCCATGGTTTTATATAGTCAACATTAAAGATGATTTTTAATCAAATGTCATAGACACTCTGTATTAAATACAGCTGGAATAATATTTCTAAAGCAGAATAATTAGCAGAATTAGATGGCACTATGTTGGTGATTAGATTTCTTAAAATAGCCAGTTCTGTTGATTAATTTAAAGCATAATATTCTATAAAATCTTGAATTATAGTCTACTGGGAACCCCCAGATCTAAGGTGCTGAGAGACAGAATCAAGTAAACCATTGTAATAATTGTTCAGTTTACAACAATGCAGCTTTCACTTTTGTTAATTTTACAACCAACTTGCTTTAAAATGAAAATTCTCCAAAAAGGATAAAGCAACACTAATTCTAGGGTTTTTCATAATTCTTAATAGCATAATTTTACAGGATTTGAAATTATAAAATACTTTGCACACTTTTTTATTGTAAAAAACCTTTGCTTTTTTTTTTCTTTTTTTTTCTCTTCAGTGCTTTTAAAAAAGCTAAAAAAAGTTATCACAGACTCACAGAGTGATTGAGATTGGACCTCAAGATGATAGTGTGCAACACCACTGCTCAAGCAGGGCCACTTAGGAACAGTTGCCCAGCACAATGTCCCTTTGGCTTTTTAATATCTTCAAGGTAGGAGATTCCACAACCTCTCTGAGCAACTTGTGCCAGTGCTCCGTCATGACCTCACAGTGAAAATGTGTTTCCTGATGTTCAGACAGCACCTTCTAGGTTTCAGTTTGCACCCTTTGCCTCTTGTCCTGTCTCTGGGCACCACTGAAAAGATCTTGGCTCCATCTCCTTGCACCCTATCTTCAGGTGTTTGCATACATTGATAAGATCCCCCTGGAGCTTTTTCTTCTTCAGGCTGAAGAGCTGTTCAAGCTCCCTCAGACTTTCTTCATAGAAGAGATGCTCCAACACTTTCATCTTTTTAGTAGCCTTTCGATGGACTCTCTCAAGCATGTCCATGTCTTACAGGCCCTGCCCCAGTGATGCTGTAGCAGGGGCAGTGTCCAGATCCCCACAGCCCTGTTTTGCCTGGCGGTGGGCCCCACCAAGACAGGCACACCTGCGGGCCCTTGTCCTCATCTAGCATCAGCCCATCCCCAACCCCAGTGAGGTTCTGCCCAGCTGCCATGCTCCTGTCTGGGTGGTGGGATGTGTGCTAACTGTCAGCCCCTACCAGGATGTCCCATGGAGACATCCCAGCTCCATGGAGCAGCCATCCTGTGAAGCTTTCTGAGGTTGAGCTTGGGAAGTTGAGTGCTCAGAACTGAGGACATAAGAAAACAATGGTTGGTCCCTTTGTGTGGGTGCCCTGAGATATTTTCTGTGGGATCTTTTAATTATTAAATATACGGAATTACTTTTTCCCCAGTATGAGTCGAAGGACTGTAGCTGGTACACTGCAGAACTTGTCTTAGAATTATAAGTTTTTTTAAAAAAAACAAATGCCCCCCCCTCCTCCCCCCTCCCCCCCAAAAAAAAACCAAAACACCAAAGAAACAAACCCAAAACAATAAACAACTGAGGGAATTTTGTTATTATCTGGATATTTTAGTGGCTTTTCTGTAAGATGAGATCAAACTGGCTGTTAACAACTGTTTCTAGAGTAGCAACTATGTGCTTGTCACTTTTTAGGAGTTGGATTTGATTCCAGCAAATGTTAAGTACTGCCAGCTGCAAAGAATTTCAAGAGAGTAGAATTCTGAACATATTAAGTACAGTATAATAATACAGACAGACCCTAGAGTTATTAAAAAATCAATGTTTAGAGTTCATGTTCCTGGTTTGTAATAGATGAACATGTACACCTTCTCCTATATGTGTGCAGTTAACTAAACACATTAATACTATGAAACACTCAGTTACCCATAGGGCAAACATAACTCTACAAAGAAATAAACACATTTATGTGTGGAGAAAAGATGTAGACTCTGTGGTAAATGTAACATGGTACTGCAGGTATTTAGTACTTTTCATACTTTATATAGAGACCAAAATGCACATAAGGAAAGTGGCATGTGTATGTATAAATTCTATACACACAGACTAAATTATTTCTCTTTGTGAGAAGTTTGTTGTGGCAGTGTCCAGACCACACCAAGAGTGTAAGTAACCCTCCTCTCATAGACTCTTGCCTCTTCCCTCCTCAAATCCACAAGGCTTCTAAATTCAGGACCATGTTTGACCAGAAACTTGAATAGGTAGCTCTCAGCAATAAGTCAAAATGAAAAAAAAAATCCAAAACCAAATAAACAAACAAAAACGAAAACAGAAATAAAAATTGTTTATAAATTATATTCCCACTGCTTTAAGATTTGCAAGACAGATTTCTCTTTTTAGGTTTGTTTTCATAAAATTTCTTGTTTGTGCTTGAAAAAAAAATCCATAGAAGATGCACTGTGTTTTTCTTTATATCTTACAAGGACCTCAGATGAGGTCTGCCTTGATTTTTTGCTTTCCTCATAAGTTTCACAATCCCTTATTTTATCCATATCATTACATTATTATTATTATTATTATATTACAAAGAAAATGGAAAAAAAAAAGCAACCACATCTTGAATATGTGTAATAAAAAGACAGTATTACACAAATAGATTACAGTTTTACATAAACATTGTTCTGATCACAGTTAAATAAAGAGTATTTTATTTTGAAGGATAGCTTTATGAATGATAATACATGACCTTGAGTTCAGTTTCTTCTGTCCTTGGAATAGTTCTATCTTTACATCCATAATTCCAATCTCTATGTGTATCAAGTATCTTCTAACATTTCCAATCTCATTTTAGGGGAAAAGGGCTATAATTGCTGGAAATAATTGACTTGATGTTTTAGCTAGCTAGTCAGAAAGAGTAAACAGAAACCAGTGGCCATCCTGTTTCCTCTTACTAACTGTGTAAAAAAATGAATATACCTCTCTTGTGAGGCATGGTGCTGTAAAAATTCAGAGTACCAAGTTGGATCAGAGATGTTATTGTTACAGAATTTATTCTGAAATAAAAAGAATAACAAAAGATGTAACATTCTCTGTGCTGTCTTCTGGTGATATAGCTTCTCCAGCTTGCAAAGAAAATAGGTAGGGAGGTGTGGTCCTTTTCCTTCACAAAGCCTACCTCCTATTGCATGTTTCCTTCACTGACCAGGATATCAGCATCATCAATCACTGACACGTGGAGTATGGTACTGTGTGAGCAATACTGTACCTCTTCTTGACAGTCTTGGAACTCACTGTCATGCAAGCTTCACACTCCTCTGGGCAGTTTACCATCTGACTAAAGTTCTCTAAGAAAAGTAATACAGTTAAAAATCATTAATTAAGTGTCTATTGTAAGACTGATTTTTTTTTTTTTTGTATTACTAGTTTCTAAAACTATACTAGACTCCTATGTAAGTATGAATGCAACCCAAGTATTACTAACTCCCTTTTCTATTTAAAAAAATCTCAAAACCTTTGACGTTTTCTTCATTTTGCAATTTCCTGTTCTTCTTGATATGAAGAATTTTCTTAAATGTTGGAATTCACATCTTGAAAATTATAATACTTTAATGTCATAATTAAGCATCATGTCCAAGTCTCTTTTTTTCAGATAGAACACATGAAAATTTAAGTGAATCAAGTGAAAATGTGAATTAAGGGAATCAAAGGGACCAAAAGTTTATCTGCACATCTTAATCTTAAAAATGTCCAAATATACAGAAGATTTTCATTTTGTTGTTTTTCTCTAATTTATTACTAAGTGAGAAAGGTTTGGAAAAGCTTGTTTTTTACTTAACAATGTTTAATTGACCCCCACCTTGTTTAGGTTTTGTGTAAGTTTGAATGAATGTGTCTATAGTTATAAAAGACAGTGCATAGACACAGAAAATAGACATGAGCACAAAAAATTCTAAAGGCATAGAAACTGCTACTCAGTAGTTAAGATCAGACTACCTTGTTGTCCTGGTTTTGTCCAGGATAGAGTTAAATTTACTTGGGCTGAGAGGGAGCACAGCTAGAGGGCTGGGCCCAGATCAATCATTTGAGTATTCCATATCATCTGACATCATGCTCAGTATATAAGGGGACATGCTTTCTCATTTTCCGTTCCAGTTTCGGTTTCCTGATTGGCAGCAGGATTTCTGGTGCAGTTGGGATCGTAAACGAATGGCCATGAGGTGATTGACTGCCAGATGAGTTCAAACCATGACACTTGTTTTTCATCAAAAGATGTTTCTAAGTCCTCTGACATCCATATTTCAGTGGTGACATGAAAGGCATTGTTTCCTGGATGCGAGGTGTTGAGTCAATGATCAGAATTTGTGAACACTTGATGTGACACCTAACGTCTTGAGCTGCAGCCCACTAAATAGACTGGAAGAAAAGCTTTTATGTTTTTCACACCTTTTATTTCCCCACTAAGGGGTCAGAAAATGCTTCTGAGTCTTAACAATGTGACAGTTTTTTCAAAATCAATCCCAGCTACTGTGCAACATCCACATCTCCTTTGGGGAATCAATATCTTAAAAGTTACTCAAAGCAGAAGTTAGGTCTATATTATAGGTCAAGCCACACTGACAGGTTGATAAGGCAGAGAAGGTCACTTATCCTGTATGGCAGAACTGGGAACAGAGTTCTGTTCTGATCAATCCACTAACAGGATAAGAAAGTGTCTCAAAGTGACATGCTGTGTCCATTGAACTTAAACTCCACCAATCTGCTGTTCATTTAAACCTTGCTTCTGTAAATTTTCTGGAAATGCCTGTCGAGCAGTTCAGTTTTTATGCTTCTTTCTGTAAGTTTCTGTCTGGAATTTTGTCCTTGGAGAAAAGTTCCTTTTGAAAAAGTTTTTATGTTCCAGCACTTAAAATGAATATCCAGATTTTACTTCAGAAGCCTATCCAATAGAAAAAACTTTGATCAAGAGCAACTGATGTACATTTCATATTTATATATCATGATGTACGTTTCGTGAATATATTCCTGAAACAGTACACATTTATTTCAATGACTATTCAAAATTGTGTGTGTGTGTCTGAATATACCAAAATTGAAATGTGAACTTTCCAGGTTTGGACTCTAAATGGTCAATATTATTTGATGGGATTAGAAAATATCAATTAATCTTACCTACTTTTTACAGTTACAAGAAAAAGGAAAAAAAATTAAATTTTTGGTACTGTTGCTTTGAGTGGTTCATGGCTCTAAATCTATATATTCAGACACTAAATACACAATCATAAACACATTTGCCAAATTGACAGAAAAAAACAATGTATCTTTTTCAGTATTCCTTTATGATGTCTATTCTTTTCTCTCATGTAAAGGTTTGTAGAGTTCATTAGTGAGATAAATGGTACTGCACTTACTTGAAGAGATTCTTTCTTCCCATTAACACTGACCTGACTGGTGTTACATGTCATGAGAGTGCGTATAGAGGAGAATAAAAAGTCCCATTCAATTTTTGTCATTCATCCGTGTCCTGGTTCAGCTAGGATAGGGTTAAGTTTTCCCAGCAGGGAGGGGGAAGGGATCTCCAGCTGGGTTATTCACACCATGCTGATGTCAGGTCCGGCACAGCAGTGCGGGAAGCTTTCCTTTGTGGCTTTGGTCGCAGGGAGCAGGCGCGGCGGGCTGGATGAGTT